>NC_034201.2:43699890-43807390 GCF_002021735.2 Oncorhynchus kisutch
CTCCTTCAATCTACCTCCATCGCCTTCAATCTACCTCCAATCTACCTCCATCGCCTTCAATCTACCTCCATCTTCTCCAATCTACCTCCATCTCCTCCAATCTACCTCCATCGCCTTCAATCTACCTCCAATCTACCTCCATCGCCTTCAATCTACCTCCATCGCCTTCAATCTACCTCCATCGCCTTCAATCTACCTCCATCTCCTTCAATCTACCTCCATTGCCTTCAATCTACCTCCATCTCCTTCAATCTACCTCCATCTCCTTCAATCTACCTCCATCTCCTTCAATCTACCTCCATCTCCTTCAATCTACCTCTAACTCCATCTCCTTCAATCTACCTCCATCGCCTTCAATCTAACTCCATCTCCTTCAATCTACCTCCATCACCTTCAATCTACCTCCATCTCCTTCAATCTACCTCCATCTCCTTCAATCTACCTCCATCTCCTTCAATCTACCTCCATCTCCTTCAATCTACCTCTAACTCCATCTCCTTCAATCTACCTCCATCGCCTTCAATCTAACTCCATCTCCTTCAATCTACCTCCATCACCTTCAATCTACAATCTACTTCCTTGTCCGTCAACCTACCTTCCATCTCCTTCATTAATCTCGGTAACCTTTAATTGCTCTCCCAGCAGTAACTAGGCCATACACTTTACTATGGAGGCCATACACTTTACTATGGAGGCCATACACTTTACTATGGAGGCCATACACTTTAATATGGAGGCCATACACTTTACTATGGAGGCCATACACTTTAATATGGAGGCCATACACTTGACTATGGAGGCCATACACTCTACTATGGAGGCCATACACTTTACTATGGAGGCCATACACTTTACTATGGAGGCCATACACTTTACTATGGAGGCCATACACTTTACTATGGAGGCCATACACTCTACTATGGAGGCCATACACTCTACTATGGAGGCCACACACTTTACTATGGAGGCCACACACTTTACTATGGAGGCCATACACTTTACTATGGAGGCCATACACTTTAATATGGAGGCCATACATTTTACTATGGAGGCCATACACTCTACTATGGAGGCCATACACTTTACTATGGAGGCCATACACTTTACTATGGAGGCCATACACTTTACTATGGAGGCCATACACTTTACTATGGAGGCCATACACTTTACTATGGAGGCCATACACTTTAATATGGAGGCCATACACTTTACTATGGAGGCCATACACTCTACTATGGAGGCCACACACTCTACTATGGAGGCCATACACTTTACTATGGAGGCCATACACTTTACTATGGAGGCCATACACTTTACTATGGAGGCCATACACTTTACTATGGAGGCCATACACTTTACTATGGAGGCCATACACTCTACTATGGAGGCCATACACTCTACTATGGAGGCTACACACTTTACTATGGAGGCCACACATTTTACTATGGAGGCCATACACTTTACTATAGAGGCCACACACTTTACTATGGAGGCCACACACTTTACTATGGAGGCCACACACTCTACTATGGAGGCCATACACTCTACTATGGAGGCCACACACTTTACTATGGAGGCCATACACTTTAATATGGAGGCCACACACTCTACTATGGAGGCCATACACTTTAATATGGAGGCCATACATTTTACTATGGAGGCCATACACTCTACTATGGAGGCCATACACTTTACTATGGAGGCCATACACTTTACTATGGAGGCCATACACTTTACTATGGAGGCCATACACTTTACTATGGAGGCCATACACTTTACTATGGAGGCCATACACTTTAATATGGAGGCCATACACTTTACTATGGAGGCCATACACTCTACTATGGAGGCCATACACTTTACTATGGAGGCCATACACTTTACTATGGAGGCCATACACTTTACTATGGAGGCCATACACTTTACTATGGAGGCCATACACTTTACTATGGAGGCCATACACTCTACTATGGAGGCCACACACTTTACTATGGAGGCCACACACTTTACTATGGAGGCCATACACTTTACTATAGAGGCCACACACTTTACTATGGAGGCCACACACTTTACTATGGAGGCCACACACTCTACTATGGAGGCCATACACTCTACTATGGAGGCCACACACTTTACTATGGAGGCCACACACTCTACTATGGAGGCCACACACTTTACTATGGAGGCCACACACTTTACTATGGAGGCCACACACTTTACTATGGAGACCACACACTTTACTATGGAGACCATACACTCTACTATGGAGGCCATACACTTTACTATGGAGGCCACACACTTTACTATGGAGGCCATACACTCTACTATGGAGGCCACACACTTTACTATGGAGGCCACACACTCTACTATGGAGGCCACACACTTTACTATGGAGACCACACACTTTACTATGGAGGCCACACACTTTACTATGGAGGCCACACACTCTACTATGGAGGCCACACACTTTACTATGGAGGCCACACACTTTACTATGGAGACCATACACTCTACTATGGAGGCCATACACTTTACTATGGAGGCCACACACTTTACTATGGAGGCCACACACTCTACTATGGAGGCCACACACTTTACTATGGAGACCACACACTTTACTATGGAGGCCACACACTTTACTATGGAGACCACACACTTTACTATGGAGACCATACACTCTACTATGGAGGCCATACACTTTACTATGGAGGCCACACACTTTACTATGGAGGCCACACACTCTACTATGGAGGCCACACACTTTACTATGGAGACCACACACTTTACTATGGAGGCCACACACTTTACTATGGAGGCCATACACTTTACTATGGAGGCCACACACTTTACTATGGAGGCCATACACTCTACTATGGAGGCCACACACTTTACTATGGAGGCCACACACTCTACTATGGAGGCCACACACTTTACTATGGAGACCATACACTCTACTATGGAGACCATGCACTCTACTATGGAGGCCACACACTTTACTATGGAGACCATACACTCTACTATGGAGACCATACACTCTACTATGGAGGCCACACACTTTACTATGGAGGCCATACACTTTACTATGGAGGCCACACACTTTACTATGGAGACCATACACTTTACTATGGAGGCCACACACTTTACTATGGTGACATTGGGCTGCCTGCAGCTGATTCATGCACAGATAAAACCAGGGACAAAGAAGTCACGAAACCTTATCAATAACAAGCACCAATGTGACACAATTTAATGCATTTATGTTGATGCAGGCAAGAAAGGTGTCTTTCTGCTCAGACTGTACAGGGCACCTTTACTATAAACCATTGCCATGTTCAACAAGGAATCAATGATAAGGACAAGGTCTATGCATAGAGCCATACTGTATATCAGCTCTGTATTGCAGGGAGACACCTCTATACAGTAGTCAGAAATGACACTACCCTCCACACCTCTATATAGTACTACCTTCCACACCGCTATATAGTACTACCTTCCACACCTCTATATAGTACTACCTTCCTCACCTCTATATAGTACTACCTTCCTCACCGCTATATAGTACTACCTTCCACACCGCTATATAGTACTACCTTCCTCACCGCTATATAGTACTACCTTCCACACCTCTATATAGTACTACCTTCCACACCGCTATATAGTACTACCTTCCACACCGCTATATAGTACTACCTTCCACACCGCTATATAGTACTACCTTCCACACCTCTATATAGTACTACCTTCCACACCGCTATATAGTACTACCTTCCACACCTCTATATAGTACTACCTTCCACACCGCTATATAGTACTACCTTCCACACCTCTATATAGTACTACCTTCCACACCGCTATATAGTACTACCTTCCTCACCTCTATATAGTACTTACTACCTTCCACACCGCTATATAGTACTACCTTCCACACCGCTATATAGTACTACCTTCCTCACCTCTATATAGTACTACCTTCCACACCGCTATATAGTACTACCTTCCTCACCTCTATATAGTACTACCTACCTTCCACACCGCTATATAGTACTACCTTCCACACCGCTATATAGTACTACCTTCCTCACCTCTATATAGTACTACCTTCCACACCGCTATATAGTACTACCTTCCACACCGCTATATAGTACTACCTTCCACACCGCTATATAGTACTACCTTCCTCACCGCTATATAGTACTACCTTCCACACCGCTATATAGTAGACAGCAATGACACTACCTTCCTCACCTCTATATAGTACTACCTTCCACACCGCTATATAGTACTACCTTCCACACCTCTATACAGTAGACAGCAATGACACTACCTTCCACACCGCTATATAGTACTACCTTCCTCACCGCTATATAGTACTACCTTCCACACCTCTATCTAGTACTACCTTCCACACCGCTATATAGTACTACCTTCCACACCGCTATATAGTAGACAGCAATGACACTACCTTCCTCACCTCTATATAGTACTACCTTCCACACCGCTATATAGTACTACCTTCCACACCTCTATACAGTAGACAGCAATGACACTACCTTCCACACCGCTATATAGTACTACCTTCCTCACCGCTATATAGTACTACCTTCCACACCTCTATCTAGTACTACCTTCCACACCGCTATATAGTACTACCTTCCACACTGCTATATAGTAGACAGCAATGACACTACCTTCCTCACCTCTATATAGTACTACCTTCCACACCGCTATATAGTACTACCTTCCACACCTCTATACAGTAGACAGCAATGACACTACCTTCCACACCTCTATCTAGTACTACCTTCCACACCTCTATACAGTAGACAGCAATGACACTACCTTCCACACCTCTATCTAGTACTACCTTCCACACCTCTATCTAGTACTACCTTCCACACCTCTATATAGTACTACCTTCCACACCGCTATATAGTACTACCTTCCACACCTCTATACAGTAGACAGCAATGACACTACCTTCCACACCTCTATCTAGTACTACCTTCCACACCGCTATATAGTACTACCTTCCACACCTCTATCTAGTACTACCTTCCACACCGCTATATAGTACTACCTTCCACACCTCTATCTAGTACTACCTTCCACACCGCTATATAGTACTACCTTCCTCACCTCTATATAGTACTACCTTCCACACCTCTATCTAGTACTACCTTCCACACCTCTATCTAGTACTACCTTCCACACCTCTATCTAGTACTACCTTCCACACCTCTATCTAGTACTACCTTCCACACCTCTATCTAGTACTACCTTCCACACCGCTATCTAGTACTACCTTCCTCAACCTGGGATGGTGCCAAGAGACAAATACAGTCAATTGTTAATTACATTCACATCATAAAACACAAATCAAAGGATGCCGTTGTAAAAATAGCGGTTCTCAGTGACTATTTTCAAACGATCTCCTCAAGCCGTGCACACAGTCATTCTAGATTTAAAGCACAAAAAAATTAATAATAATAATTCAGTCTGGCTGTGCAGCTATAGTTATGCATGCTGTAAATGCACCCATGGCGATGGCCGTAGAAAAAAGCATTGGAGAAAAGCAAGCATTAGCATTAGCATAAGCATTAGCATTAGCATAAGCATTAGCATTAGAATTAGCATATGCATTAGCATAAGCATAAGCATTAGCATTAGCATTAGCTCAAAGGCAAGAGCTACAGGCGGCGCTGCTTACTGCTGTCTGTACAACTCCCAAAGTTCCCCCAGATAATCATCAGCTGATTGAACACAAGCTGGCCAATGAGGCGAAGAGACAGTAAAAATTTAGCTAAATTACAGACGAGCCTCTCAAGCTGTTGGTCATCCTTAGTTAATTCTGACCAACGACCCAAAAGCTCCAGATCCATTAATACATCCTCGCCTTCGGGTTCCTTTCCCTCCCTAGTGTCTTTCTGTACAACACAGTCTTCTGTAAGGCCTTGTCGAAACACACATGTAAAGCAATGTAAACCAGGTGATGAATGGTTAATCAGTCTGTCAACGAACCAGGCAGGTAGGCACACACACACACACACACACACACACACACACACACACACACACACACACACACACACACACACACACACACACACACACACACACACACACACACACAGAACCAGGCAGGTAGCCTTGTGGTTAAGAGAGTTGAGCCAGTGATAAAACATGTTGCAGTTTTGAATCTCTGAGCCGACTAGGGGGGGGGGGGGATATGCCGATGTGCCCTTGAGCAAGGCACTTAACCCTAATTGATCCTATAAGTCGCTTTGGATAAGAGCGTCTGCTAAATGACTCAAATGTAAATGACAAGTCACTTCAATGCACTTAAGACTGCTTAATCACATCTGTGGGAAATCTTCCACAAACTCATTTACAGCCCGCAATAAACATGAATAATTAACTTAAAATGTGTTAGATGAGAAATTAATGAGATTACGTATAACTCTTAATGTCATCTTTATGTATAATTCACCTCCTAAAAGTGATAATATTACCTACAGAAAGACTCATCAGACCGGTGACTGTGAGCCCCCCCCCTCCATCCGTCTCTGTCTCTACTACAGGAGGCCCACCATCTCTGTCCTGTTCTGTACAGCCAGGCAGACTCTCATCAACGAGCAGCACGGACAGATACCCCCTGTGGACTAATGCAGTCTAATGGTTTATTATTGGCTACGACTCATTTCATTTGGTTCCTTATTAAAAACCTCAATGTGACATTCCAAGATATAATACATTGGTCTGGGGAGTCTGATGCCTTCTGTGAATCTAACAGTTTGAGGAGACTTCAGGAAGACAGATAGGGAAAGACTGGGTGTGGCTGAAGCATAGGGACGCCGAAGGAGTATCTACTCGTAAGAACACAAAACGGCTTTCACCTCTATATATAATGTTACTATACAGCCCATGTGATCATGTGATGAGCTGCTCACGGTGAAGAGAGAGAGAAAGAGAGAGAGGGATTTCTCCAGCAAATGCAAACACGGCTAAGTGTAGGACTACAACTACAGGGGAGCTGGGCAGGCCGGCTGAGGAGCAGAGAGAAGCAGGCCGGCTGAGGAGCAGACCGGCTGAGGAGCAGAGAGAAGCAGGCCGGCTGAGGAGCAGACCGGCTGAGGAGCAGAGAGAAGCAGGCCGGCTGAGGAGCAGAGAGAAGCAGACCGGCTGAGGAGCAGAGAGAAGCAGGCCGGCTGAGGAGCAGACCGGCTGAGGAGCAGAGAGAAGCAGACCGGCTGAGGAGCAGAGAGAAGCAGACTGGCTGAGGAGCAGAGAGAAGCAGGCTGGCTGAGGAGCAGAGAGAAGCAGGCCGGCTGAGGAGCAGAGAGAAGCAGACTGGCTGAGGAGCAAAGAGAAGCAGGCTGGCTGAGGAGCAGAGAGAAGCAGGCTGGCTGAGGAGCAGAGAGAAGCAGACCGGCTGAGGAGCAGAGAGAAGCAGACCGGCTGAGGAGCAGAGAGGAGCAGACCGGCTGAGGAGCAGAGAGAAGCAGGCCGGCTGAGGAGCAGAGGGAAGCAGGCCGGCTGAGGAGCAGAGAGAAGCAGGCTGGCTGAGGAGCAGAGAGAAGCAGACCGGCTGAGGAGCAGAGAGAAGCAGGCCGGCTGAGGAGCAGAGAGAAGCAGGCTGGCTGAGGAGCAGAGAGAAGCAGACCGGCTGAGGAGCAGAGAGAAGCAGGCTGGCTGAGGAGCAGAGAGAAGCAGACCGGCTGAGGAGCAGAGAGAAGCAGGCCGGCTGAGGAGCAGAGAGAAGCAGACCGGCTGAGGAGCAGAGAGAAGCAGGCCGGCTGAGGAGCAGAGAGAAGCAGGCCGGCTGAGGAGCAGAGGGAAGCAGGCCGTGCTGTGGTGGAGATATGGGCTGTGGTGTGATGCAGGAGAGGAGATCAGGCCCCGCTCGCTTGGTCCCCCAGCAGGACCAGCCTCTGATGAACTGAACACCTCTACTGACTGATGCAACTAAGTGGCAGTTCACAGCGATCGGAGGGCAAGATTACAGTTAGTTCAAAGCAGGTGTGCAGACTGTGCACCACCACTACCCCATCGCCATAGTGACAACACAAACGATAAACACAGACTCTTGGCTTTAATCTCTCTGCACCCACACCATATATAAGTTATACACTGACAGACACAGACTGAAAAATCAGCCCGTCTGCCCGCAAGCCTGCGTGCGCGCACACACACACACACACACACACACACACACACACACACACACACACACACACACACACACACACACACACACACACACAGCCAGGGTCACAAGCTCACTATGAAATCAAAACGTTTATTCACACTGATTTCCTTGAGAGTCTCCCTCTTTGAAGGTTCTAGCAACACCGTTGTGAAAACAAACGTGTGTGTGAGACTATGAGACTCGTGTCTCTCCTAACAATGAAAAGCCAATGCCAATAACAGCAGCCCTTCACAGGGTCTGTCCATCCCCACCGCAGCATCCTCTCCCGTCCCACCACCATGTGTGTCCACAGTCCGCTGCTCTAACCTGACCACGGAGGCCCCAGCACCTCCCCTCTGAGATGATTCCTCATGCCGGTGGTACTGGATGGTAGTGGATGGTAGTGGATGGTAGTGGATGGTACTGGATGGTAGTGTATAGTACTAGTTGGTATTGGATGGTAGTGGATGGTACTGGATGGTAGTGTATAGTACTAGTTGGTATTGGATGGTAGTGGATGGTAGTGGATGGTACTAGTTGGTAGTGTATGGTAGTGGATGGTAGTGGATGGTAGTGTATAGTACTAGTTGGTATTGGATGGTAGTGTATAGTCCTAGTTGGTATTGGATGGTAGTGTATAGTACTAGTTGGTATTGGATGGTAGTGGATGGTACTGGATGGTACTGGATGGTAGTGGATGGTAGTGTATGGTAGTGGATGGTAGTGTATAGTCCTAGTTGGTATTGGATGGTAGTGTATTATAGTGTATAGTCCTAGTTGGTATTGGATGGGAGTGGGTGGTACTAGTTGGTATTGGATGGTAGTGGATGGTAGTGTATAGTACTAGTTGGTAGTGGATGGTAGTGGATGGTACTAGTTGGTATTGGATGGTAGTGGATGGTACTAGTTGGTATTGGATGGTAGTGGATGGTACTAGTTGGTATTGGATGGTAGTGGATGGTAGTGGATGGTAGTGGATGGTACTAGTTGGTAGTGGATGGTAGTGTATAGTACTACTTGGTATTGGATGGTAGTGGATGGTAGTGGATGGTACTAGTTGGTAGTGGATGGTACTAGTTGGTAGTGGATGGTAGTGGATGGTAGTGTATAGTACTAGTTGGTATTGGATGGTAGTGGATGGTACTAGTTGGTATTGGATGGTAGTAGATGGTAGTGTGTAGTACTAGTTGGTATTGGATGGTAGTGGATGGTAGTGTATAGTACTAGTTGGTATTGGATGGTAAGTGGATAGTACTAGTTGGTATTGGATGGTAGTGGATGGTACTAGTTGGTATTGGATGATAGTGGATGGTAGTGTATAGTACTAGTTGGTATTGGATGGTAGTGGATGGTACTACTTGGTATTAGATGGTAGTGGATGGTACTAGTTGGTATTGGATGGTAGTGGATGGTACTAGTTGGTATTGGATGGTAGTGGATGGTAGTGGATGGTAGTGTATAGTACTACTTGGTATTGGATGGTAGTGGATGGTAGTGGATGGTACTAGTTGGTAGTGGATGGTAGTGGATGGTAGTGGATGGTAGTGTATAGTACTAGTTGGTATTGGATGGTAGTGGATGGTATTGGATGGTAGTGGATGGTAGTGGATGGTAGTGTATAGTACTAGTTGGTAGTGGATGGTAGTGTATAGTACTAGTTGGTATTGGATGGTACTAGTTGGTATTGGATGGTAGTGTATAGTACTAGTTGGTATTGGATGGTAGTGGATGGTACTAGTTGGTAGTGGATGGTACTGGATGGTAGTGGATGGTAGTGTATAGTACTAGTTGGTATTGGATGGTAGTGGATGGTAGTGGATGGTAGTGTATAGTACTAGTTGGTATTGGATGGTAGTGGATGGTACTAGTTGGTAGTGGATGGTAGTGGATGGTACTAGTTGGTAGTGGATGGTAGTGGATGGTACTAGTTGGTAGTGGATGGTAGTGGATGGTACTAGTTGGTAGTGGATGGTAGTGGATGGTAGTGGATGGTAGTGGATGGTACTGGATGGTATTGGATGGTAGTGGATGGTACTAGTTGGTAGTGGATGGTAGTGGATGGTAGTGGATGGTAGTGTATTGTACTAGTTGGTATTGGATGGTAGTGGATGGTACTAGTTGGTAGTGGATGGTAGTGGATGGTAGTGGATGGTACTAGTTGGTATTGGATGGTAGTGGATGGTAGTGGATGGTAGTGTATAGTACTAGTTGGTATTGGATGGTACTAGTTGGTATTGTATGGTAGTGTATAGTACTAGTTGGTATTGGATTGTAGTGGATGGTACTAGTTGGTAGTGGATGGTAGTGGATGATAGTGGATGGTAGTGGATGGTAGTGTATAGTACTAGTTGGTATTGGATGGTAGTGGATGGTACTAGTTGGTAGTGGATGGTATTGGATGGTAGTGGATGGTAGTGTATAGTACTAGTTGGTATTGGATGGTAGTGTATAGTACTAGTTGGTATTGGATGGTAGTGGATGGTACTAGTTGGTATTGGATGGTAGTGGATGGTACTAGTTGGTATTGGATGGTAGTGGATGGTAGTGGATGGTAGTGGATGGTACTAGTTGGTAGTGTATGGTAGTGGATGGTAGTGGATGGTAGTGTATAGTACTAGTTGGTATTGGATGGTAGTGTATAGTCCTAGTTGGTATTGGATGGTAGTGTATAGTACTAGTTGGTATTGGATGGTAGTGGATGGTACTGGATGGTAGTGGATGGTAGTGGATGGTAGTGTATAGTCCTAGTTGGTATTGGATGGTAGTGTATTATAGTGTATAGTCCTAGTTGGTATTGGATGGTAGTGGATGGTACTAGTTGGTATTGGATGGTAGTGGATGGTAGTGTATAGTACTAGTTGGTAGTGGATGGTACTAGTTGGTATTGGATGGTAGTGGATGGTACTAGTTGGTATTGTATGGTAGTGGATGGTACTAGTTGGTATTGGATGGTAGTGGATGGTAGTGGATGGTAGTGGATGGTACTAGTTGGTAGTGGATGGTAGTGTATAGTACTACTTGGTATTGGATGGTAGTGGATGGTAGTGGATGGTACTAGTTGGTAGTGGATGGTAGTGGATGGTAGTGTATAGTACTAGTTAGTATTGGATGGTAGTGGATGGTACTAGTTGGTATTGGATGGTAGTGGATGGTAGTGTATAGTACTAGTTGGTATTGGATGGTAGTGGATGGTAGTGTATAGTACTAGTTGGTATTGGATGGTAGTGGATAGTACTAGTTGGTATTGGATGGTAGTGGATGGTACTAGTTGGTATTGGATGATAGTGGATGGTAGTGTATAGTACTAGTTGGCATTGGATGGTAGTGGATGGTACTACTTGGTATTAGATGGTAGTGGATGGTACTAGTTGGTATTGGATGGTGCTAGTTGGTATTGGATGGTAGTGGATGGTACTAGTTGGTATTGGATGGTACTAGTTGGTATTGGATGGTAGTGGATGGTAGTGGATGGTAGTGGATGGTAGTGGATGGTAGTGTATAGTACTACTTGGTATTGGATGGTAGTGGATGGTAGTGGATGGTACTAGTTGGTAGTGGATGGTAGTGGATGGTAGTGTATAGTACTAGTTGGTATTGGATGGTAGTGGATGGTATTGGATGGTAGTGGATGGTAGTGGATGGTAGTGGATGGTAGTGTATAGTACTACTTGGTATTGGATGGTAGTGGATGGTAGTGTATAGTACTAGTTGGTAGTGGATGGTAGTGGATGGTAGTGTATAGTACTAGTTGGTATTGGATGGTACTAGTTGGTATTGGATGGTAGTGTATAGTACTAGTTGGTATTGGATGGTAGTGGATGGTACTAGTTGGTAGTGGATGGTACTGGATGGTAGTGGATGGTAGTGTATAGTACTAGTTGGTATTGGATGGTAGTGGATGGTAGTGGATGGTAGTGTATAGTACTAGTTGGTATTGGATGGTAGTGGATGGTACTAGTTGGTAGTGGATGGTACTAGTTGGTAGTGGATGGTACTAGTTGGTAGTGGATGGTAGTGGATGATACTAGTTGGTAGTGGATGGTAGTGGATGGTACTAGTTGGTAGTGGATGGTAGTGGATGGTACTAGTTGGTAGTGGATGGTACTGGATGGTATTGGATGGTAGTGGATGGTACTAGTTGGTATTGGATGGTAGTGGATGGTAGTGGTTGGTAGTGTATAGTACTAGTTGGTATTGGATGGTAGTGGATGGTAGTGTATAGTACTAGTTGGTATTGGATGGTAGTGGATGGTACTAGTTGGTAGTGGATGGTAGTGGATGGTAGTGGATGGTACTAGTTGGTATTGGATGGTAGTGGATGGTAGTGGATGGTAGTGTATAGTACTAGTTGGTATTGGATGGTACTAGTTGGTATTGGATGGTAGTGTATAGTACTAGTTGGTATTGGATGGTAGTGGATGGTAGTGTATAGTACTAGTTGGTAGTGGATGGTAGTGGATGGTACTAGTTGGTATTGGATGGTAGTGGATGGTACTAGTTGGTATTGGATGGTAGTGGATGGTACTAGTTGGTATTGGATGGTAGTGGATGGTAGTGGATGGTACTAGTTGGTAGTGGATGGTAGTGTATAGTACTACTTGGTATTGGATGGTAGTGGATGGTACTAGTTGGTAGTGGATGGTAGTGGATGGTAGTGTATAGTACTAGTTAGTATTGGATGGTAGTGGATGGTACTAGTTGGTATTGGATGGTAGTGGATGGTAGTGTATAGTACTAGTTGGTATTGGATGGTAGTGGATGGTAGTGTATAGTACTAGTTGGTATTGGATGGTAGTGGATAGTACTAGTTGGTATTGGATGGTAGTGGATGGTACTAGTTGGTATTGGATGATAGTGGATGGTAGTGTATAGTACTAGTTGGCATTGGATGGTAGTGGAGGGTACTACTTGGTATTAGATGGTAGTGGATGGTACTAGTTGGTATTGGATGGTACTAGTTGGTATTGGATGGTAGTGGATGGTACTAGTTGGTATTGGATGGTAGTGGATGGTAGTGGATGGTAGTGGATGGTAGTGTATAGTACTACTTGGTATTGGATGGTAGTGGATGGTAGTGGATGGTACTAGTTGGTAGTGGATGGTAGTGGATGGTAGTGTATAGTACTAGTTGGTATTGGATGGTAGTGGATGGTATTGGATGGTAGTGGATGGTAGTGGATGGTAGTGGATGGTAGTGTATAGTACTACTTGGTATTGGATGGTAGTGGATGGTAGTGTATAGTACTAGTTGGTAGTGGATGGTACTAGTTGGTATTGGATGGTAGTGTATAGTACTAGTTGGTATTGGATGGTAGTGGATGGTACTAGTTGGTAGTGGATGGTACTGGATGGTAGTGGATGGTAGTGTATAGTACTAGTTGGTATTGGATGGTAGTGGATGGTAGTGGATGGTAGTGTATAGTACTAGTTGGTATTGGATGGTAGTGGATGGTACTAGTTGGTAGTGGATGGTACTAGTTGGTAGTGGATGGTAGTGGATGATACTAGTTGGTAGTGGATGGTAGTGGATGGTACTAGTTGGTAGTGGATGGTAGTGGATGGTACTAGTTGGTAGTGGATGGTACTGGATGGTATTGGATGGTAGTGGATGGTACTAGTTGGTATTGGATGGTAGTGGATGGTAGTGGATGGTAGTGTATAGTACTAGTTGGTATTGGATGGTAGTGGATGGTAGTGTATAGTACTAGTTGGTATTGGATGGTAGTGGATGGTACTAGTTGGTAGTGGATGGTAGTGGATGGTAGTGGATGGTACTAGTTGGTATTGGATGGTAGTGGATGGTAGTGGATGGTAGTGTATAGTACTAGTTGGTATTGGATGGTACTAGTTGGTATTGGATGGTAGTGTATAGTACTAGTTGGTATTGGATGGTAGTGGATGGTAGTGGATGGTAGTTAATAGTACTAGTTGGTATTGGATGGTAGTGGATGGTACTAGTTGGTAGTGGATGGTAGTGGATGGTACTAGTTGGTAGTGGATGGTACTGGATGGTATTAGATGGTAATGGATGGTACTAGTTGGTATTGGATGGTAGTGGATGGTACTAGTTGGTAGTGGATGGTAGTGGATGGTAGTGGATGGTAGTGTATAGTACTAGTTGGTATTGGATGGTAGTGTATAGTACTAGTTGGTATTGGATGGTAGTGGATGGTACTAGTTGGTAGTGGATGGTAGTGGATGGTAGTGTATAGTACTAGTTGGTATTGGATGGTAGTGGATGGTAGTGGATGGTATTGGATGGTACTGGATGGTACTAGTTCGTATTGGATGGTGCTGGCTGGATTGTCTGATCATCACCTTCTCTGCAGACCTACGGCATGTAAAACGAATTCGCACCACCACCACCCATCTCCCTCTGCCTGCACCTCCGCTTGGAGAGGGGGAGATGTGGGTGTGAAGAGCAGCGTGACGAGATGGATCCAATCTATTCCACTCTGCTTGTCAAAATCCCGGAGAGCAAGCATCAACCATCAACCGTCAGCAGTCAACTATCAACCATCAACCATCAGCAGTCAACTGTCAGCCTTCAACCACCAGCTGTCAACCATCAGCCATCAACCACCAGCCATCAACCACCAGCCATCAACCACCAGCTATCAACCATCAACCACCAGCCATCAGCCACCAGCCATCAACCACCAGCCATTAACCACCAGCCATCAACCATCAACCACCAGCCATCAATCACCAGCCATCAACCACCAGCCATCAACCACCAGCCACCAACCATCAATCACCAGCCATCAACCACCAGCCATCAACCATCAATCACCAGCCATCAACCATCAATCACCAGCCATCAACCATCACCCACCAACCATCAACCACCAGCCATCAACCATCAGCCATCAACTACCAGCCATCACCATCAGCCCTCAACCACCAACCATCAACTACCAGCCATCAACTACCAGCCATCAACTACCAGCCCTCAACCATCAACCACCAGCCATCAATCACCAGCCATCAACCATCAACTACCAGCCATCAACTACCAGCCATCAACTACCAGCCCTCAACCATCAACCACCAGCCATCAACCATCAATCACCAGCCATCAATCACCAGCCATCAACCATCAATCACCAGCCATCAATCACCAGCCATCAACCATCAGCCTCAACCATCAGCCCTCAACCATCAGTACTCCAGACACATTCTCTTCTTTAATGACAACCCTCGTGTTGGGAGTTTACCTCTTACTCCTTCACCCAGTCCAAATGGACCATGTCACTGTCCTGCCCATGTGCTGCGGAGACGATTTGTGTGACAGCGTTATATAACCCTATCTGTGTCATGAAGGAGAGCCAGGGAGAATATCCACGAGCATTAGTGAGGTCGGACACTGATGTTGGGCGATTATTGCCTGGCTTGCGGTCGGCGTTCCAATTCATCCCAAAGGTGTTCGATAGGGTTGAGGTCAGGACTCTGTGCAGGCCAGTCAAGTTCTTCCACACCAATCTTGACAAACCATTTCTGTATGGACCTCGTTTTGTGCATGGGGGCATTGTTATGTTTAAATAGGAACAGGACCTTCCCCAAACTGTTAGCACAAATTTGGAAGCACAGAATCGTCTAGAATGTCATTGTATGCTGTAGCATTAAGATTTCCCTTCACTGAAACTAAGGGACCTAGCCCGAATCATGAAAAACAGGCCCAAACATTACGGTTGGCACTATGCATTGAGGCAGGTAGCGTTCTCCTGGCATCCGCCAAACCCAGATTAGACCATCTGCCAGATGGTGAAGCGTGATTCATCACTCCAGAGAACGTGTTACCAGTCCAATGGCAACGAGCCATGGAAACCCATTTCATTTCAAGTTCGTGACGAATGGTTCTTGTGCTGACGTTGCTTCCAGAGATAGTTTGGAACTCGGTAGTGAGTGTTGCACCTGAATACAGATGATTTTTTAAAGCGCTACATGCTTCAGCACTCGGCGGTCCCGTTCTGTGAACTTGTGCGGCCTACCACTTCACAGCTTAGCCGTTGTTGCTCTTAGACATTTCCATTTCATAATAACAGCACTTACAGTTGACCGGGACATATCTAGAGGGCCGAAATTTGACGATCTGACTTGTTGTCATCCTATGACGGTGCCACGTTGAAAGTCACTGAGCTCTTCAGTAAGGCCATTCTACTGCTGATGTTTGTCTATGGAGATTGCATGGCTATGTGCTCGATTGATACATCTGTCAGCAACGGGTGTGGCTGAAATTGCCGGATCCATTAATTTGAAAAGGGTGTCCACATTTTGTCTATACAGTTGAAGTCGGAAGTTTACATACAACTTAGCCAAATACATTCATAATTCCTGTCATTTAATCCAAGTAAAAATGACCTGTTTTAGGTCAGTTAGGATCACCTAGGTGAATGTGAAATGTCAGAATAATAGTAGAGAGAATGATTTATTTCAGCTTTTATTTATTTCATATTTTATTTATTATCACATTCCCAGTGGGTCAGAAGTTTACATACAATCAATTAGTATTTGGTAGCATTGCCTTTAAATTGTTTAACTTGGCTCAAACGTTTCAGGTAGCCTTCCACAAGCTTCCCACTATAAGTTGGGTGAATTTTGTCCCATTTCTCCTGACAGAGCTGGTGTAACTGAGTCAGGCTTGTAGGCCTCCTTGCTCGCACACACTTTTTCAGTTCTGCCTACAAGTTTTCTATAGAATTGAGGTCAGGACTTTGCGATGGCCACTCCAATACCTTGACTGTGTTGTCCTTAAGCCATTTTGCCATAACTTTGGAAGTATGCTTGGGGTCATTGTCCATTTGGAAGACCCATTTGTGACCAAGCTTTAACTTCCTAACTGATGTCTTCAGATGTTGCTTCAATATATCCACATCATTTTCCTGACTCATGATGCCATCTATTTTGTGAAGTGCACCAGTCCCTCCTGCAGGAAAGCATCCCCACAACATGATGCTGCCACCCCTGTGCTTCACGGTTGGGATGGTGTTCTTCGGCTTGCAAGCCTCCCCATTTTTCCTCCAAACATAACGATGGTCATTATGGCCAAACAGTTCAATTTTTGTTTCATCAGACCAGAGGACATTTCTCCAAAAAGTACAATCTTTGTCCCCATGTGCAGTTGCAAACCGTAGTCTGGCTTTTTTATGGCGGTTTCGGAGCAGTGGCTTCTTCCTTGCTCAGCGGCCTTTCAGGTTATGTCGATATAGGACTAGTTTTACTGTGGATATAGATCCTTTGTACTTGTTTCCTCCAGCATCTTCACAAGGTCCTTTCCTGTTGTTCTGGGATTGATTTACACTTTTCACACCAAAGTACATTCATCTCTAGGAGACAGAACACGTCTCCTTCCTGAGTGGTATGACGGCTGCGTGGTCCCATGGTGTTTATACTTGCGTACTATTGTTTGTACAGATGAATGTGGTACCTTCAGGCATTTGGAAATTGCTCCCAAGGATGAACCAGACTTGTGGAGGTCTACAATTATTTTTCTGAGGTCTTGGAGGATTTCTTTTGATTTTCCCATGATGTCAAGCAATGAGGCACTGAAGTTGAAGGTAGGCCTTGAAATACATCCACAGGTACACCTCCAATTGACTCAAATGATGTCAATTAGCCTATCAGAAACTTCTAAAGCCATGACATAATTTTCTGGAATTTTCCAAGCTATTTAAAGGCACAGTCATCTTAGTGTATCTAAACTTCTGACCCACTAGAATTGTGATACAGTGAATTATAAGTGAAATAATCTGTCTGTAAACAATTGTTGGAAAAATGACTTGTGTCATGCACAAAGTAGATGTCCTAAACGACTTGCCAAAACTATAGTTTGTTAAATTTTGTGGAGTGGTTGAAAAACGAGTTTTAATGACTCCAACCTAAGTGTATGTAAACTTCTGACTTCAACTGTATAGTGCAACTAGAATCAGGCCACATACTACGCCTCCCTTCATACTCCCCACAGCTGCAGCTCTGTTCAGCTCATACTGTATGTGTCTAACCGGCCAAGTTTACCAATAGTGGCTGGCCACTCCAGCAGCATTGCCAGCGCTCTCTGCACTGAAACAGAAATAGACCTGAACGTGGCATTACTGTGCAGGCTGGCATTTGTTTATAGGGAGAGGAATGAAGTGGAATGGAACTACATTTTGTAATTTCTATATGCCAGAGGCAGAATTTCGAGTGTCAGCTTGAGTTACTGGGAAGAGGTTAGTAGTCGGGATTGTAGATAGTTTTGCTCTTGTTTAAAGTGTGTACGTTGTATAGAAACCCATCTATGGCCGGCTGCATCAGGAAGATTTTCATTCAGAGCTTCGTCTCTGAAACAGGAAGGGAAGGAATTTCAGGTTGGGCTCTCTCCGGTGTACACCGGATTCATTCCGGACATGACTCTAAAAGTTTTGTAGGCATGAAGGTCAACGTCTCCAAAGGCTCGGGGGACAGAGATAAAAATAAACACAGTGACAGAGTGGGCGTGTGGACGGAGCGCTGGCAGCACCCAGAGAGGACAGCCACGCAGGGCAGAGAGGACAGCCACGCAGGGCAGAGAGGACAGCCACGCAGGGCAGAGAGGACAGCCACGCAGGGCAGAGAGGACAGCCACGCAGGGCAGAGAGGACAGCCACGCAGGGCAGAGAGGACAGCCACGCAGGGCAGAGAGGACAGCCACGCAGGGCAGAGAGGACAGCCACGCAGGGCAGAGAGGACAGCCACGCAGGGCAGAGAGGACAGCCACGCAGGGCAGAGGACGTCTGTCACCGGTCTCACATGTTTTATCACATGGCCCGTCATTAACGATGACCACTGACAGCATTTAGAACACACACATAAAGGTGAACCCTGCCAACCCTGCTCCATCACTGATATACAGAGAGAGGGGGTGAAGAATGTGTGTGTGTGTGTGTGTGTGTGTGTGTGTGTGTGTGTGTGTGTGTGTGTGTGTGTGTGTGTGTGTGTGTGTGTGTGTGTGTGTGTGTGTGTGTGTGTGTGTATGTGTGTGTGTGTGTGTGTGCGTGCGTGCGTGCGCCTGCTTCTACTTGTCAGTTGGTTAAACTCTAAACATACTCTAAACATACTAAATATACTCTAAACATACTCAGTAGAATCCCGTTGTATCAGTCATTAGGTTGATTTCTGTGTATCAGTCATTAGGTTGATTTCTGTGTATCAGTCATTAGGTTGATTTCTGTGTATCAGTCATTAGGTTGATTTCTGTGTATCAGTCATTAGGTTGATTTCTGTGTATCAGTCATTAGGTTGATTTCTGTGTATCAGTCATTAGGTTGATTTCTGTGTATCAGTCATTAGGTTGATTTCTGTGTATCAGTCATTAGGTTGATTTCTGTGTATCAGTCATTAGGTTGATTTCTGTGTATCAGTCATTAGGTTGATTTCTGTGTATCAGTCATTAGGTTGATTTCTGTGTATCAGTCATTAGGTTGATTTCTGTGTATCAGTCATTAGGTTGATTTCTGTGTATCAGTCATTGGGTTGATTTCAGTGTCAATCACCATCTTTCGTGGTTTCATGTCATGCCTAATGAAAGCCCCTGTAGTGGCAGCTCCAGGTCCAGTCCAGCTAATCTAACTAGGAGAGTAGAACCAATCAAAAGGCTGTGTACTCATCATTTATCTCGCTCCTTTCATCCTCTTTCACCAATTAGTGTAAATTAGGCCCGCTGTCCTTTAAGGAGAGCGAGCGAGCGAGGGAGAGAGCAAGAGAGAGCGAGGGAGAGAGCAAGAGAGCAAGAGAGAGAGAGAGAGCGAGCAAGGGAGAGAGCAAGAGAGAGAGCAAGAGAGAGCGAGCGAGCGAGAGAGGCAGTAGCATGGCTTCCACCTAGCACGATGATGCCAAATCTGCTCGGCTTGCATCAGGCCTGCTCACCTCATCTGTGTCCTAGCAACTGTAAACCTCTCAGCCCCTTGGATACGGTAGGTCTGTGAACGAGTGTGTTTCCAAACAAAACACAAGGAATATAAAGTGTGTCCTTAGAGGAATGGACGTGCGGAGAGATACGAGAACAATTGGTGGGTGTCAGTCCTTCATGATGTTACAACGGCCATGTGATTGGCTCATTAAGATGCCATGCATACTGACATTCAACTCTTTCAGGGCATATTCTTTGTCTTGAGTCTCTGAAGGAAGCTCTCTTCAGATACCGGTTCTGGACACTAAAATGAACAGACAACATCATTTTTTGAAAGAGGGAAACATAAATAGCCTATATTTGCCTGGCTGCTGTGTTTCCAAATGCATTAAATGCAGATTTCCCAGGAACAGTCTGGGCCTCCCTCTCTCAGCGGATTCTGTGTCTGTGTCTTTGTCTGTGGCTGTTGCTGTGTCTGTGTCTGTGTCTGTGTCTGTGTCTGTGTCTGTGTCTGTGTCTGTGTCTGTGTCTGTGTCTGTGTCTGTGTCTGTGTCTGTGTCTGTGTCTGTGGCTGTTGCTGTGTCTCTGTCTGTGGCTGTGTCTGTGTCTGTGTCTGTGTCTGTGGCTGTGGCTGTGGCTGTGTCTGTGGCTGTGTCTGTGTCTGTGGCTGTTGCTGTGTCTGTGGCTGTGGCTGTGTCTGCAGTGGAGAGCTCAACGGCCCAGTTTTGTTTGCTTGTAAAAAGCCACGACCACATTTCTTTCTGCAGTTTGTGCACACGCACAGGGGTCGGTTCTGCTCAGAGGTCCGGGCCAGCTGAGTATTGGCATGGCTCGAAAGGCTGGATCAGAACCGCTCAGACTGTAGAGCCCTGACCGGCGCAGAGGATATGGAGTGCTCTGTCTGCTGAGCGGTGGCCAATGCCTCCCTCTGTGTGCCTGAGTGCCACACCATGCGAACATAATCCCACAGGTAATGGGGGAGTTTCACCTCTGCACACAGACAGCCAGCCTCTACCCACGGCTGCGCAAAGTCAATGAGCCATCTCTCTATCTCTCTCTCTCTCTCTCTCTCTCTCTCTCTATCCCTCCCTCCCTCCCTCCTGTGAGTGTGTCTTCAGCTTTGAAAAGGACAAGCGTGTCAACGGAATATCACAGTGAATAAATATGTCCACAAGCATTGCAATTCCAAACAGTGAAGCCCTATAATAAGGGTGAGGTCTAAATAAAACCATACTACCGCATAGCCTTGGCCACACAGCTCTCTATTCCTACCACACAGAGCCCTTAATACAGCACATTCAGCCAGCTCTCAATACCACAACAGTCTCCCGTAGAGAAACTGGCACACGGGACATAGTATCTGTGTGTAGATATTCCTACAGCATTCCTCCACACAGAGATTGGCCTTAGCTGTTATTATGTGACCACAGTAAGGCTCTTGATCGGCTCATCAAAGCCCCTTTGAGGTTTTCGCTCTCATTTCCCAGCCTGTGCCACTCCTGCAGTGGGCTCTCTCTCTCTCTCCCCCTCTCTCTCTCTCTCCATCTCCGTCTCTCTCTCTCTCTCTCTCTCCCTCCCTCCCTACAGCTAACGCTATATGCCTCAGTATCGACCATCTCCACAGTCCTCAAAAGAGCATGGCTTGGGGAGCGGTCGGCTCTCTCTCTCTCTCTCTCTCTCTCTCAGCCTGGTGTGTGGAGCTAACAGCACAGCTCACTGCACCCCGCCATGCTGCGATGACTCACAATCACCATGTCAGACCTGAACACTGCCTGAGACCCCTCATTCTAGACTATACATCATTACCTCACAAAACAAAATGCAAATACTAAATATGATGTGATGAAATCGATCATGGAGTACGGCTAGAGTAGGCTGTGAGTGTTCATATTCTTTCTAAGTACTTCATCTGGGTCATACATAAATGAATATGACATAATATAACAGCCAACATAATATGCACCCAGGTCCGTATTGATCCATTGTATGTCAAAGGTCAAGTTAATTATGATATATGTGCTTTTAACAATTTGCTTTGCCCTGTCAAGTATTTATGAATGTTAATGTCATTAGAGAGATAGGCTTAAAGTTATGCCAGTCAATCATACCATTGACAATAATATTAGAATAATAATATTAATATTTTCTAGTTCATTCCCAAACAGGTTAAATGCGCCAAGCCAATCTGATAACAGATCACTGGTGTAATGTACTTAAGTAAAAAATACTTTAAAGTACTTAAGTTAAAATACTATAAAGTACTTAAGTAAAAAATACTTTAAAGTACTTAAGTTAAAATACTATAAAGTACTTAAGTAAAAAATACTTTAAAGTGCTTAAGTTAAAATACTATAAAGTACTTAAGTAAAAAATACTTTTAAGTACTTAAGTTAAAATACTATAAAGTATTAAAGTACTTAAGTAAAAAATACCTTAAAGTACTTATGGAAAAATACTTGAAAGTATTAGCTCAGTTGGTAGAGCATAGTGCTTGCAATGCCATAGTTGTGGGTTTGATTCCCACGTGAGACCAGTATGAAAATGTATCACTGTAAGTTGCTCTGTATGAAATCATCTGCTTAAACGACTCCAAATGTAAATGTTTTTGTGGGTGTATCTATATTCTAGACTAACTTTTACACATTCATAAAGAAAATATGTACTTTTTTTTTTACTCCTATACATTTTCCCTGACACCAAAAAGTACATTTTGAATGCTCAGGCATGACAGAATTATAGTCCAATTCACGCACCTCTCAATGATAACGCATTGTCATCCCAGAATAGAGGGATGCAGTTTAATAAATAATTAATATAATTCACCAATACATTTCTTGGTAGTCCCAGAAATATTGCTATCAGGTTGTAAATCCCAGCTGGCCTGGTACATTGTTTTCTGCCTCCATTTGGGATGCGCGGTTTCAGTCTCAACGACTCAATATGCTGGACAAAAACGGACGAATGTAACTAAGGCTGGGAATGTCAATGCAATCCAACTAGCAAGGGCAATGATCACAAGTCAGTCATGGCTAATTGGCTAGCGTATCTATTTATGTAGCTATTTATTTATCAAGCTAAAAACACATTAGCTAGCTACCTGCTGGGAGGATGTCATGTCATTGGATGGGTAAGTGACCGACGTTCGTTTTTTTGGTGGCTACAACTAGAGATGCAGATGTCATTTGGTTAGATAGCAAGGAATGTGAACCGCTTTGCTATAGTTAGCTAGCAAGAAATGTGAATCGCTTTGCTAGTTAGCTAGCAAGAAATGTGAATCGCTTTGCTAGTTAGCTAGCAAGAAATGTGAATCGCTTTGCTAGTTAGCTAGCAAGAAATGTGAAGCGCTTTGCTAGTTAGCTAGCAAGAAATGTGAATCGCTTTGCTAGTTAGCTAGCAAGAAATGTGAATCGCTTTGCTAGTTAGCTAGCAAGAAATGTGAATCGCTTTGCTAGTTAGCTAGCAAGAAATGTGAATCGCTTTGCTAGTTAGCTAGCAAGAAATGTGAAGCGCTTTGCTAGTTAGCTAGCAAGAAATGTGAAGCGCTTTGCTAGTTAGCTAGCAAGAAATGTGAATCGCTTTGCTAGTTAGCTAGCAAGAAATGTGAATCGCTTTGCTAGTAAGCTAGCAAGAAATGTGAATCGCTTTGCTAGTTAGCTAGCAAGAAATGTGAAGCGCTTTGCTAGTTAGCTAGCAAGAAATGTGAAGCGCTTTGCTAGTTAGCTAGCAAGAAATGTGAAGCACTTTGCTAGTTAGCTAGCAAGAAATGTGAAGCGCTTTGCTAGTTAGCTAGCAAGAAATGTGAATCGCTTTGCTAGTTAGCTAGCAAGAAATGTAAATCGCTTTACTAGTTAGCTAGCAAGAAATGTGAAGCGCTTTGCTAGTTAGCTAGCAAGAAATGTGAATCGCTTTGCTTGTTAGCTAGCAAGAAATGTGAATCGCTTTGCTAGTTAGCTAGCAAGAAATGTGAATCGCTTTGCTAGTTAGCTAGCAAGAAATGTGAATCGCTTTGCTAGTTAGCTAGCAAGAAATGTGAAGCGCTTTGCTAGTTAGCTAGCAAGAAATGTGAATCGCTTTGCTAGTTAGCTAGCAAGAAATGTGAATCGCTTGCTAGTTAGCTAGCAAGAAATGTGAATCGCTTTGCTAGTTAGCTAGCAAGAAATGTGTATCGCTTTGCTAGTTAGCTAGCAAGAAATGTGAATCGCTTTGCTAGTTAGCTAGCTAGCTATGCTGAACTTGAACAACTGTTATCCAGTCAGCATATCCCTTGTGTTCGTAAATTGACTCTGGCTATCTACTCCGATTTCAGAGCACTCTCATCTGTGTGCCAGAGCGCAGAATAACTGATGAATTTACGAACATGCAACACCTGTTGAATATGACCGATGTCAGTAAACATCTGCAAAAAAAAGTTATTAAATTGTTGCCGGCAGCACAGTTCGTCACTAACGATGTTGATAACATGGAAACAGTCTCACCAGCTCTGCTTAGGGCGATTAAAATGGTCAGAGTGAGGTGTTCTCTCATTTGTGTCTGGACTTTAGCAAGTTAGCTTGGGTGCTTGACTGTCGTTGTGAATAACGCTCAGGTCAACCCTACTTCTTGGCCATCTGACAATGCCTTGAATTTACAACGACCCAGAGAACACACTGGAGGCAATTTACAAACGACCCAGAGCGCACACGGACACACTGGAGGCAATTTACAAACGACCCAGAGCGCACACTGACACACTGGAGGCAATTTACAAACGACCCAGAGCACACACTGACACACTGGAGGCAATTTACAAACGACCCAGAGCGCACACTGACACACTGGAGGCAATTTACAAACGACCCAGAGAACACACTGGAGGCAATTTACAAACGACCCAGAGAACACACTGGAGGCAATTTACAAACGACCCAGAGAACACACTGGAGGCAATTTACAAACGACCCAGAGAACACACTGGAGGCAATTTACAAACGACCCAGAGCGCACACTGACACACTGGAGGCAATTTACAAACGACCCAGAGAACACACTGGAGGCAATTTACAAATGACCCAGAGAACACACTGGAGGCAATTTACAAACGACCCAGAGAACACACTGGAGGCAATTTAAAAACAACCCAGAGAACACACTGGAGGCAATTTACAAATGACCCAGAGAACACACTGGAGGCAATTTACAAACGACCCAGAGCGCACACTGGAGGCAATTTACAAACGACCCAGAGAGCACACTGGAGGCAATTTACAAACGACCCAGAGCGCACACTGGAGGCAATTTACAAATGACCCAGAGCGCACACTGACACAATGGAGGCAATTTACAAACGACCCAGAGCGCACACTGACACACTGGAGGCAATTTACGAACGACCCTTAAGTTGTCAATCAAATGTATTTGGCATCGATCAAATGGGTTCCCATTCAGTTGTCAAAATGTGGGTTGGGACAAGCATGTTTTGACAGGCAAACTGCAGAAGGACAAGCAGGCTACTATTCCCCATCGTTTATCAGTGCAATTTTGGCATTCCAACTAACTTAGCTGAACAAGTTTGAGAGGGTCTATCTAATGTTCTCTCGTTATATTTTAGCTCATCTCGCTTTAGTTACCATTAGTTGTTGATCTTATTTTTGTTGATGGCCTACCTGTACATGGTTGTTTGATCAATTGGACTGTAAAGTTCCCAAATGTTTAGATCTCTTCCGTTGGTATTTACATATTTGCAAAGATCCTTCCAGGTGTATTTCGTGGCTTTTGGCGAATGTGTTCTAATGATGTAGACACGCTGTTGCTACTGACTGTAAACACACAGTCCAGTTCAAAGTGAATGATGACAGAACTGTGTGGAAAATGGCTTGTTTTGCATAAAGGCCTACTGTAGCTCTGATAGGCTATGGCGCACCGGTCTATAGACTCCATGGTCCTGGATGAGACAGATGTTGTTGTTTTTTTTAGGTTTTATTTACTGCAGTGTCTATTAATTGTCCAAAAGTACAGCTGCTTTCCCACACTATATATTGCTATAGCATTTTCACAAATGCTTTACTCTATGTTGTTCCCAAACATTCTATGGATTTCTGAAAATGTGAAAATGACCATATCTACTGTAAATGCATGCTTGTCAGAAAATGTACAAAAAATGTGATATTGTTCCTAGGGGTGTATATGAACAGATTTTAACACGATTTCATATTGCTAAAATGCTTTAAGTTCCAATTTTAATTTAACATTTATTTAACTAGGCAAGTCAGTTTAAAGAACAAACTATTATTTACAATGACGGCCTACACCAGATGATGCTGGACCAATTGTGCGCTGCCCTATGGGATTCCCAATCATGGCCGGTTGTGATGCAACCTGGATTCAAACCAGGGTGTCTGTAGTGACGCCTGTAGCACTGAGATGCAGTGCCTTAGACCGCTGTGATACAGCCTGGAATCTAACCAGGATCTGTAGTGACGCCTCTAGCACTGAGATGCAGTGCCCTTAGACCGCTGTGATACAGCCTGGAATCTAACCAGGATCTGTAGTGACGCCTCTAGCACTGAGATGCCGTGCCTTAGACCGCTGTGATACAGCCTGGAATCTAACCAGGGTGTCTGTAGTGACGCCTCTAGCACTGAGATGCAGTGCCTTAGACCGCTGTGCCACTCAGGATGAGTATGAGAATGTAGTACTTTTTCCACCACTGTACTTAAGTACATTTAAAACCAGCTACTTTTAGACTTTTACTCAAAAAGCATTTTACTGGGTGACTTTTACCGGAGTCAAGTATGACTTTTCCACCACTGCAGAAGATAGAGTATCACAATAACAAGGGGGCCTGCTGTACTGTATTGTACTGTACTGTTCTGTATTGTATTGTACTGTACTGTGCTGTACTGTACTGTATCCTACTGTATTCTACTGTATTGTACTGTATTTTATTGTATTCTACTGTACCGTTCTGTATTGTATTCTACTCTATTGTTCTGTATTGTATTCTACTGTACTGTACTGTATTGTATTCTACTGTACTGTACTGTATTGTATTGTATTCTACTGTACTGTACTGTATTCTACTGTACTGTTCTGTATTGTATTCTACTGTATTGTTCTGTATTGTATTCTACTGTACTGTACTGTATTGTATTCTACTGTACTGTACTGTATTCTACTGTACTGTTCTGTATTGTATTCTACTGTATTGTACTGTACTGTATTCTACTGTACTGTACTGTACTGTTCCGTACTGTCTTGTCTTGTATTGTACTGTATTGTACTGTACTGTATTCTACTGTATTGTACTGTACTGTATTCTACTGTATTGTACTGTACTGTATTCTACTGTATTGTACTGTACTGTATTCTACTGTACTGTACTGTATTGTATTCTACTGTACTGTA
This sequence comes from Oncorhynchus kisutch, assembly GCF_002021735.2. NCBI lineage: Eukaryota > Metazoa > Chordata > Actinopteri > Salmoniformes > Salmonidae > Oncorhynchus > Oncorhynchus kisutch. Next base: position 43,727,325 of record NC_034201.2, read on the forward strand.
CTGTATTCTACTGTACTGTTCTGTATTGTATTCTACTGTATTGTACTGTACTGTATTCTACTGTACTGCACTGTACTGTACTGTTCTGTATTGTACTGTATTGTACTGTATTGTACTGTGTTCTACTGTATTGTACTGTACTGTATCCTACTGTATTGTACTGTACTGTATTCTACTGTATTGTACTGTACTGTACTGTTCTGTATTGTACTGTATTGTACTGTATTGTAATGTACTGTATTCTACTGTATTGTTCTGTATTGTACTGTATTGTACTGTATTGTTCTGTATTGTACTGTACTGTTCTGTATTGTACTGTACTGTACTGTATTGTACTGTATTGTACTGTATTGTACTGTACTGTATCCTACTGTACTGTACTGTACTGTATTCTACTGTATTGTACTGTACTGTACTGTATTGTTCTGTATTGTACTGTATTGTACTGTACTGTACTGTATTGTACTGTATTGTACTGTATTGTATCCTACTGTACTGTACTGTACTGTATTCTACTGTATTGTACTGTACTGTTCTGTATTCTACTGTATTGTACTGTATTGTACTGTACTGTTATGTACTATATTGTACTGTACTGTACTGTACTGTTCTGTATTCTACTGTATTGTACTGTATTGTACTGTACTGTTATGTACTGTATTGTACTGTTCTGTATTCTACTGTATTGTACTGTTATGTACTGTATTGTACTGTTCTGTATTCTACTGTATTGTACTGTACTGTACTGTACTGTTCTGTATTGTACTGTATTGTACTGTATTGTACTGTACTGTTATGTACTATATTGTACTGTACTGTACTGTACTGTTCTGTATTCTACTGTATTGTACTGTACTGTATTCTACTGTAGTGTACTGTACTGTATTCTACTGTATTGTACTGTACTGTATTCTACTGTATTGTACTGTACTGTATTCTACTGTATTGTACTGTACTGTACTGTTCTGTATTGTACTGTATTGTACTGTACTGTATCCAACTGTATTGTACTGTACTGTATTCTACTGTATTGTACTGTACTGTACTGTTCTGTATTGTACTGTATTGTACTGTACTGTATTCTACTGTATTGTTCTGTATTGTACTGTATTGTACTGTATTGTACTGTATTGTTCTGTATTGTACTGTACTGTTCTGTATTGTACTGTACTGTACTGTATTGTACTGTATTGTACTGTATTGTACTGTACTGTATCCTACTGTACTGTACTGTACTGTATTCTACTGTATTGTACTGTACTGTACTGTTCTGTATTCTACTGTATTGTACTGTATTGTACTGTATTGTACTGTACTGTTATGTACTATATTGTACTGTACTGTACTGTACTGTTCTGTATTCTACTGTATTGTACTGTTATGTACTGTATTGTACTGTTCTGTATTCTACTGTATTGTACTGTACTGTACTGTTCTGTATTCTACTGTATTGTACTGTATTGTACTGTATTGTACTGTACTGTTATGTACTATATTGTACTGTACTGTACTGTACTGTTCTGTATTCTACTGTATTGTACTGTTATGTACTGTATTGTACTGTTCTGTATTCTACTGTATTGTACTGTACTGTACTGTATTGTACTGTACTGTTATGTACTGTATTGTACTGTTCTGTATTGTACTGTATTGTAGCCTACCTATGAAGTAGGAGAGCAGCACGACCAGCAGGACGGCAGCAGCGATGGCCGACACGGCAGCACATTTCCAGCTGCAGTACTTGGAGGGTTTCTTCAGCTTGAAGGAGCTCCTAGAGAAGGTGTTTCTGGGTAGCAGCCGCGGCGGGGGGGAGTAGACGGTCCCAGATGTCAGCGGGTACCCTGGAGACGAGCTGCTGAACAGGGGAGTGGTCCCGGACGGTGTTTTAAACAGGAAATGCCTACAGCGATGGAGAGAAAGAGAGGACACAGAGAGTTAGAATCAGCTGCTACGTGGTCTCTATTACCAATAGAATGTGTAAATTGCGTTGGAGTGAACAGTCGCTTTCTGAACATAATGAGACATCTGGAGCAATGAAGTGCTCCTCTACATTCCAGCAGCAATTATTCACCGGACATTTACGTGCATTGATTTTTTTATTCTTAAAAGTTATTCACACTTCAAATTGGTCTTGAGACACCGAATTATACAGCTAAAAGCATACGGAATATAAAAATCGTTTCACATCTCCTTCCAGACTCCTACCCAGCATCTGATGATGGTCATTATTGTCGTTAGTGCTTAGAGAGAATAAGAATGAACTGCTTCTTCGTTGTCATCAGTCTCTTTTCTACCTAAAACAACGTACTGTAAAATATACCATTACGAAGCTTTAGTAAAATACTGTAGTTGAGTCAGTCTGTTTTAACAGTATCTCTCCCTCGGCACCTCCTTGCCCTCTTTACAGTCAGAGAGGCAGTCTGACTCTGTGGGCTGTGTCCGGTGCCCGGCCTGGCTATGGGCAGACCACAGTGCCAAGCCAGTGCCCTGCGCCAGGTGGGCGGCGGGCCAGGGGAGGTCCACGAGGAGGCAGATGGGATGGGGATGAAAGTGGAAGACAGTTGACCGTGGCGCTTTGATGCCGGTCAGAAGCTCTCACAAGCTGCTTCCCCACATTAAACCCAGAAGCACTCTCCTCTCAGATCTCCTTCCACATCTCCAGGCCGGATGGGGAAGAAAGCCCAAAACGACCCCCCCCCCCCCCCCCCCACCCCCCGCCCCATCTCTCTCTCACCTCCAACAACTGAGGGAAGCTATAACTCTCTTACTGATCTCTCCCTTTCCACTTCGACAGCCCCTCCCCCACACCACATCAAATCACCACACACCCCAAACTCCATCTTCCTCCTTCTATTCTGTAATAGTGACTCGGTACCGCTACTCCCTGTACGTAGCCTCCTTATTGCTATTTTATTCTGTTACTTTTTTGTTTTGTTTAGTTAGTAAATATCTTCTTAACTCTATTTTCTTAAACTGCATTGTTGGTTAAAGGCTTGTAAGTAAACATTTCACTATAAGGTCTACTACACCTGTTGTATTCAGCATTTCACTGTAAGGTCTACTACACTTGTTGTATTCAGCATTTCACTGTAAGGTCTACTACACTTGTTGTATTCAGCATTTCACTGTAAGGTCTACTACACTTGTTGTATTCAGCATTTCACTGTAAGGTCTACTACACCTGTTGTATTCAGCATTTCACTGTAAGGTCTACTACACTTGTTGTATTCAGCATTTCACTGTGAGGTCTACTACACCTGTTGTATTCAGCATTTCACTGTGAGGTCTACTACACTTGTTGTATTCAGCATTTCACTGTAAGGTCTACTACACCTGTTGTATTCAGCATTTCACTGTAAGGTTCTACTACACTTGTTGTATTCAGCATTTCACTGTAAGGTCTACTACACCTGTTGTATTCAGCATTTCACTGTAAGGTTCTACTACACTTGTTGTATTCAGCATTTCACTGTAAGGTTCTACTACACTTGTTGTATTCAGCATTTCACTGTAAGGTTCTACTACACTTGTTGTATTCAGCATTTCACTGTAAGGTTCTACTACACCTGTTGTATTCAGCATTTCACTGTAAGGTCTACTACACCTGTTGTATTCAGCATTTCACTGTGAGGTCTACTACACCTGTTGTATTCAGCATTTCACTGTGAGGTCTACTACACCTGTTGTATTCAGCATTTCACTGTGAGGTCTACTACACCTGTTGTATTCAGCATTTCACTGTAAGGTCTACTACACCTGTTGTATTCGGCATTTCACTGTAAGGTTCTACTACACCTGTTGTATTCGGCATTTCACTGTAAGGTTCTACTACACCTGTTGTATTCGGCATTTCACTGTAAGGTCTACTACACCTGTTGTATTCAGCATTTCACTGTAAGGTCTACTACACCTGTTGTATTCGGCATTTCACTGTAAGGTCTACTACACCTGTTGTATTCAGCATTTCACTGTAAGGTCTACTACACCTGTTGTATTCAGCATTTCACTGTAAGGTTCTACTACACCTGTTGTATTCGGCATTTCACTGTAAGGTCTACTACACCTGTTGTATTCAGCATTTCACTGTAAGGTCTACTACACCTGTTGTATTCTGCATTTCACTGTAAGGTCTACTACACTTGTTGTATTCAGCATTTCACTGTAAGGTCTACTACACTTGTTGTATTCAGCATTTCACTGTAAGGTCTACTACACCTGTTGTATTCAGCATTTCACTGTAAGGTCTACTACACCTGTTGTATTCGGCATTTCACTGTAAGGTTCTACTACACCTGTTGTATTCGGCATTTCACTGTAAGGTCTACTACACCTGTTGTATTCAGCATTTCACTGTAAGGTCTACTACACCTGTTGTATTCGGCATTTCACTGTAAGGTCTACTACACCTGTTGTATTCAGCATTTCACTGTAAGGTCTACTACACCTGTTGTATTCAGCATTTCACTGTAAGGTTCTACTACACCTGTTGTATTCGGCATTTCACTGTAAGGTCTACTACACCTGTTGTATTCAGCATTTCACTGTAAGGTCTACTACACCTGTTGTATTCTGCATTTCACTGTAAGGTCTACTACACTTGTTGTATTCAGCATTTCACTGTAAGGTCTACTACACTTGTTGTATTCAGCATTTCACTGTAAGGTCTACTACACCTGTTGTATTCAGCATTTCACTGTAAGGTCTACTACACTTGTTGTATTCAGCATTTCACTGTAAGGTCTACTACACCTGTTGTATTCTGCATTTCACTGTAAGGTCTACCTACACCTGTTGTATTCAGCATTTCACTGTAAGGTCTACTACACCTGTTGTATTCAGCATTTCACTGTAAGGTCTACTACACCTGTTGTATTCAGCATTTCACTGTAAGGTCTACTACACCTGTTGTATTCAGCATTTCACTGTAAGGTCTACTACACTTGTTGTATTCAGCATTTCACTGTAAGGTCTACTACACCTGTTGTATTCAGCATTTCACTGTAAGGTCTACTACACCTGTTGTATTCAGCATTTCACTGTAAGGTTCTACTACACCTGTTGTATTCGGCATTTCACTGTAAGGTTCTACTACACCTGTTGTATTCGACATTTCACTGTAAGGTCTACTACACCTGTTGTATTCAGCATTTCACTGTAAGGTCTACCTACACCTGTTGTATTCAGCATTTCACTGTAAGGTCTACTACACCTGTTGTATTCAGCATTTCACTGTAAGGTCTACTACACCTGTTGTATTCAGCATTTCACTGTAAGGTCTACTACACCTGTTGTATTCAGCAGTTCACTGTAAGGTCTACTACACCTGTTGTATTCAGCATTTCACTGTAAGGTCTACTACACCTGTTGTATTCAGCAGTTCACTGTAAGGTCTACTACACCTGTTGTATTCAGCATTTCACTGTAAGGTCTACTACACCTGTTGTATTCGGCGCATGTGACAAATACAATTTGATTTGATTTATTCACTTCCACAAAAAAAGATGACAGTTTCTTCTCCTCTACTCAGTTTGAGAAGCAGTGAGTAGATCAATGGTGGATATCTACCAATTAAAGAGTCTCATCTCCTGAGGTAAGGTCTTCATGGGGTCTGATCAATCCTAGCAGGAGTACACCGACAGTAGCGCTAAACGGCTCTCCACAGCTCGTCTTTCAACCAACCACCGACTACTTGAGAACGCCAAGGATGGGAAAGGTCTGGGGAAAAACTAGTAGAAAATAAGTAGGAAATATGTAAAAGATGTTTGTTAAATTGACTCTGGGTTTTAAAGGAAAAGAGCGCTCCTTTGAAGTAGGTGTCAAGCCTCACTCAATTCTTAATTCACCGGTTTGGTTCAAATGACAGCGTCAGCTCAGAAATAATTTAATGGGGTGAGAAAGGAATAGAATGACACAGAGTGAGAGAAAACGTGAGGCTGTGTGAGGGAAAAAAACCTGGTTAGTTGCAAAAACAAAGTGTAGGAGGCATGTGTACATCTCATAACTCAAGGCCCTACCTCAACGTGTCTCTGTCAGTCTTTACATTTGGGATCAGTCTAACATTGGGCTTTACAGGCAGTCAAGGTCAACTGTGAAACCTGCTCAAGGCAACAGCCTGTTTTTCATAGCCATGTATATCGGCATTCCTCACCTGGAATAGTGCTGATAAAGTGGGCTGACTAGCCTGTCTCTCCCACCAGTCAATATCAAATGATGGCTAGATGCTGAGATCAACACACAGCCCACTAATCCCAAGGTCTCTGAAATGTGACCTAATAATCAACCTTCAATTCACTCTAATAATCTCCCACCTGTGTAAAGTGAAATAAACACCTTGAGTGATGGTTTGTTCTGAACATAGTATATGAAATATACTGTGTATACATGTCTCATATTAACAGAGAAACTGCGAGGGGTAATCAAAGGGATAACATCAAAGGATATGTTTGATGTATTTGATGGGTTGATCCCCATTTTGGCTGTGTTAAATATGATTTCAGCCTACTACGATGCACACATGCTGACTTTCCAGTTGGCCATTACTGCCTCAGAGTATCATTGCCCAGGCCTCAGAGTATCATTGCCCAGGCTTCAGAGTATCATTCTCCAGGCCCCAGAGTATTATTGCCCAGGCCTCAGAGTATCATTCTCCAGGCCTCAGAGTATCATTCTCCAGGCCTCAGAGTATCATTCTTCAGGCCTCAGAGTATCATTCTCCAGGCCTCAGAGTATCATTCTCCAGGCCTCAGAGTATCATTGCCCAGGCCCCAGAGTATCATTCTCCAGGCCTCAGAGTATCATTGCCCAGGCCCCAGAGTATCATTGCCCAGGCCTCAGAGTATCATTGTCCAGGCCTCAGCGTATCATTGCCCAGGCCTCAGAGTATCATTCTTCAGGCCTCAGAGTATCATTCTCCAGGCCTCAGAGTATCATTGCCCAGGCCTCAGAGTATCATTGTCCAGGCCTCAGCGTATCATTGCCCAGGCCTCAGAGTATCATTGCCCAGGCCTCAGAGTATGATTGCCCAGGCCTCAGAGTATCATTGCCCAGGCCCCAGAGTATCATTGCCCAGGCCTCAGAGTATCATTGCCCAGGCCCCAGAGTATCATTGCCCAGGCCTCAGAGTATCATTGCCCAGGAACTCAGAGTATCATTCTCCAGGCCTCAGAGTATCATTGCCTATAGTCCTAAGTATAAAGGGGATGAAGACAGTGAAAAGCGGTGTCACCGCGGCAACCTGAGAATGTATTACACTGGGAAAGGAGTGACAATGGGACCTCTGACCCGTCTCCCCCAGCAGCCCTTCCTAACAGCTGTGTCCGTGCACTAATGAAAACATGGCGGAGGTTAGCGTCCTGCCTCTTAGCCTGGCTTGCCCGCCGAAGCTGCCTGATTAATGGCTTGTACCATGGTGACAGGCAGGCAGGCCGCTGCCCACGGCCATCACATCACACTGCGTTAGTGGAGAGAATATCCTCTCAGCAAGATGCATGTTAATTGCAACAGGGCAGGCGGAAGGTAAATTAATCCATAAATCAATCATATTTTATCCACCAGGGTACTAGTTATATAGCCGTAGTCAGAGATAGTATAATGGCGTTGACAAGTACTAAATCGAGTGACGACAGAAGATGGATGCTAAATCACAGTTCATTACGTGTGGGTATTATCATCTGAATCATACAACACAATGTTCTCACAACATACACTAGATCATATTATCTCTCCTGACATGACAAAGAAGGTAGTGTGGGGTCCAAATCAATGTCAATAAGTGGAATAAAATATACATGCTATTCAGCAGTTTTTACAATACCACTTTAGCCCAAGATAACATTCAGTTCACATACCTCCTCACATTACCTTCAGTTCACATACCTCCTCACATTACCTTCAGTTCACATACCTCCTCACATTACCTTCAGTTCACATTACCTTCAGTTCACATACCTCCTGACATTACCTTCAGTTCACATACCTCCTCACATTACCTTCAGTTCACATACCTCCTCACATTACCTTCAGTTCACATACCTGTTCACATTACCTTCAGTTCACATACCTCCTCACATTACCTTCAGTTCACATTACATTCAGTTCACATACCTCCTCACATTACCTTCAGTTCACATACATGTTCACATTACCTTCAGTTCACATACCTCCTGACATTACCTTCAGTTCACATACCTCCTCACATTACCTTCAGTTCACATACCTGTTCACATTACCTTCAGTTCACATACCTCCTCACATTACCTTCAGTTCACATACCTGTTCACATTACCTTCAGTTCACATTACCTTCAGTTCACATACCTCCTCACATTACCTTCAGTTCACATACCTGTTCACATTACCTTCAGTTCACATTACCTTCAGTTCACATACCTCCTCACATTACCTTCAGTTCACATACCTCCTGACATTACCTTCAGTTTACATACCTGTTCACATTACCTTCAGTTCACATTACCTTCAGTTCACATACCTCCTCACATTACCTTCAGTTCACATACCTCCTCACATTACCTTCAGTTCACATACCTGTTCACATTACCTTCAGTTCACATTACCTTCAGTTCACATACCTCCTCACATTACATTCAGTTCACATTACCTTCAGTTCACATACCTCCTCACATTACATTCAGTTCACATTACCTTCAGTTCACATACCTCCTCACATTACATTCAGTTCACATTACCTTCAGTTCACATACCTCCTCACATTACCTTCAGTTCACATACCTCCTCACATTACCTTCAGTTCACATACCTCCTGACATTACCTTCAGTTCACATACCTCCTCACATTACCTTCAGTTCACATACCTGTTCACATTACCTTCAGTTCACATTACCTTCAGTTCACATACCTCCTCACATTACATTCAGTTCACATTACCTTCAGTTCACATACCTCCTCACATTACCTTCAGTTCACATACCTGTTCACATTACCTTCAGTTCACATTACCTTCAGTTCACATACCTCCTCACATTACATTCAGTTCACATTACCTTTAGTTCACATACCTCCTCACATTACATTCAGTTCACATTACCTTCAGTTCACATACCTCCTCACATTACATTCAGTTCACATTACCTTCAGTTCACATACCTCCTCACATTACATTCAGTTCACATTACCTTCAGTTCACATACCTCCTCACATTAACTTCAGTTCACATACCTCCTGACATTACCTTCAGTTCACATACCTCCTGACATTACCTTCAGTTCTGAATCATCAATTTCAATGTGACTAAGTACATTATATGAAGGTTATAGCCGACAGTTGACCTGCAGTGAAAATACCAACCAAATGCCTTACAGGACAAAATGAACCCATAATAAAAGGCCTTCAAACGTGAATTGCTTTAGATAACACACAATATCAAAAAGCTGCATATTTTAACACAGGAGAGAGAGCATTAAACGCTGCATATGAATTATGATTTGATTCGTTTTTTTTCTCTACGACGTAAAAAAAGAAGAAACCAATCTCACCTACTAGGTATATACGCTATTCCGTTTCAGATGAGACGTTTGGTCTTTTTGTCTTTGTATTTACTTTTCTAAATGTTTCTCTATCATCCTTTAAGTAGCAGTGACGGTACACGTCTTTTCTTTCCTTCCTGCCCCTGTTTGCAAATTGGTCCACAACATGCCACTCACAGAGGAGTTCATACCCACACAGACCGTTAGACAGAACCACCGACCAATACAAAACCAAGACAGAATAAAATAAGAGGGCATAAGAGTCTCTCTTTTACATTAAACACTTCTCTCATCCTGGGGGAGGGTGTGAAAAGCCAGAGCAATTAACAAGTAAATTTACAGATAATGAACAGGAATTCAACTGGAGTCAAGCCTTATTAGTATTCTGCCAGACATACCAGGACATCGTGGTAAAGCGATCAAGGGCAAGAGACATTTAGCAAAATGTTGTAATGAACCCTGGTTGGCATTCGAGGCACGGAGGGCTGAACTGTTGGAGGTTCTAGCTGCCAATCGGTCTCTCTCAATATCAAAACCTCCAGGATGGTATGCAAGCCGGGGCAGGTCTATCTGCAACCCACTCAGCTAGGTGTTAAGACGCTGAACCATCCTGACCGCACCGAAGGTGCCAGAGCCAGTCAATCTAATCAAATAAAATCAACGTCAAAAGATTTGAGAGTTCAAAATCAAATCAAATTTGCCACATGCACCGAATACAACAGGTGTAGACTTTACTGTGAAATGCTTACTTATGAGCCCTTTCCTAACAATCTAAGAAACATTTCTTTTTTTTTTTTTTACATTTAAGACAAAACAACAATAACGAGGCTATATTCAAGAGTTGAACCCCCCAGTGGAGCTGGTTTATTAGTGGGGCTGGTTTATTAGTGGGGCTGGTTTATTAGTGGGGCTGGTTTATTAGTGGGGCTGGTTTATTAGTGGAGCTGGTTTATTAGTGGGGCTGGTTTATTAGTGGGGCTGGTTTATTAGTGGGGCTGGTTTATTAGTGGAGCTGGTTTATTAGTGGGGCTGGTTTATTAGTGGGGCTGGTTTATTAGTGGTGCTGGTTTATTAGTGGAGCTGGTTTATTAGTGGTGCTGGTTTATTAGTGGGGCTGGTTTATTAGTGGGGCTGGTTTATTAGTGGGGCTGGTTTATTAGTGGAGCTGGTTTATTAGTGGGGCTGGTTTATTAGTGGGGCTGGTTTATTAGTGGGGCTGGTTTATTAGTGGAGCTGGTTTATTAGTGGGGCTGGTTTATTAGTGGGGCTGGTTTATTAGTGGTGCTGGTTTATTAGTGGAGCTGGTTTATTAGTGGTGCTGGTTTATTAGTGGGGCTGGTTTATTAGTGGGGCTGGTTTATTAGTGGGGCTGGTTTATTAGTGGGGCTGGTTTATTAGTGGGGCTGGTTTATTAGTGGGGCTGGTTTATTAGTGGGGCTGGTTTATTAGTGGGGCTGGTTTATTAGTGGGACTGGTTTATTAGTGGGGCTGGTTCGTTATTTGGTTTACTATCTTCAGAAGGGATTTAGTGATCTGGCAATAGTTTTCTCTATGTAATGTATTGCACCATGCAACATAAGGGACCAGAAAGGAAATAAGTCACTGACTTTATTGTGTTATCCCTAACTAGTTTTTAATGTATGTACTGCGTGTAGCCTATATTAGGGCTGTGACGATACCACAATATCGCAATATTTGGTCCTTTAAAAACGTTGGTCCTTTTAAAGACTTGCTGTATGTAAAATATTGTGTGTTATAGCTTAGGAAAATAAATAAATGTGAATCTGGATGACAACATAATGTTTGTTTCCAACATTAGGGCGAGTATTGCGATATTGGTATCGTCCCGGCCCTGATAGATATGTACTTTTTTTAAACTGTCAAATAAAATCAATCAATCAACCTTTGAAGACTTCAACAACAGCCAACCACAATGCGGCATTTGAACACAGATAAAAAATAATGTATATAGGGTAGCTCAGGTGATGTCTCTCCTAGACTGAGCTCACAGTTAAGAGATTTACAGACTGGGTCTCAGAGAGAGACTGGGTCTCAGAGAGAGACTGGGTCTCAGAGAGAGACTGGGTCTCAGAGAGAGACTGGGACTCAGAGAGAGACTGGGACTCAGAGAGAGACTGGGTCTCAGAGAGAGACTGGGTCTCAGAGAGAGAGCGAGACTGGGTCTCAGACAGAGAGCGAGACTGGGTCTCAGAGAGAGACTGGGTCTCAGAGAGAGAGCGAGACTGGGTCTCAGACAGAGAGCGAGACTGGGTCTCAGAGAGAGACTGGGTCTCAGAGAGAGACTGGGACTCAGAGAGAGACTGGGTCTCAGAGAGAGACTGGGTCTCAGAGAGAGACTGGGACTCAGAGAGAGACTGGGTCTCAGAGAGAGACTGGGTCTCAGAGAGAGAGCGAGACTGGGTCTCAGACAGAGAGCGAGACTGGGTCTCAGAGAGAGACTGGGTCTCAGAGAGAGAGCGATACTGGGTCTCAGACAGAGAGCGAGACTGGGTCTCAGAGAGAGACTGGGTCTCAGAGAGAGACTGAGACTCAGAGAGAGACTGGGTCTCAGAGAGAGACTGGGTCTCAGAGAGAGACTGGGACTCAGAGAGAGACTGGGACTCAGAGAGAGACTGGGTCTCAGAGAGAGACTGGGTCTCAGAGAGAGACTGGGTCTCAGACAGAGAGCGAGACTGGGTCTCAGAGAGAGACTGGGTCTCAGAGAGAGACTGGGTCTCAGAGAGAGACTGTCTCAGTGGGGTTGAAACAGTGAACAAAAAGGCATTTCACATTAGTCCCCCATTTGGAAATTGAACAAGCTACAAACACATAACCATTTAACGTGGAAGTTCTCAATATTTACATGGCAATACACTACCAGTATGTACCGCAATATAACCACAACAACACCACAATAATACCACAATAATACCATAATAATACCACAATAATACCATAATAATACCACCATAATACCATAATAATACCACAATAATACCATAACAATACCACAACAATACTATAATAATACTATAACAATACTATAATAATACCACAATAATACTATAATAACACCACAATAATACCATAATAATCAGTGGCTTGGTCTTCATATTGCACGAGCCATAAAATATTAAACATCTCAATGAGCTTTTATACTACGTTGTGAGCAGACTTTGAGCGTTGTTTTACAGCCTACATACACTAGTAATAATTGTATATGCCAGTTCGCAGACGGTTTAATCCAAAGTGACTAACAGTCATGTGTGCATACACTTTAAGTATGGGTAGTCCTAGGAATTGAACCCACTATCTTGGCATTGCAAGCACTATGCTCTACCGACTGAGCTACAGAGGACCACGAGGGGAAAAGGGGGCTCATACATGCCAGATGAGGCTAACAACAAATGTCTTTGCAAATTGACTAAGTGCATGCTATGCATTCTGTTGTTGAGAATATAGGAGAAACACCAATAGACCTACAGCACCATTGCAGACGTGGTTGCTACTCACTACACCCAGTTTAATTGGGCTCCTCAGGGTTCCTCAGCAGAAATCGACTGCTGGAGGAGCACATTCAATCTGGAGATAGAGATAGAGAGAAAAGAGTGAGAGAGAAAAGAGTGAGAGAGAAAAGAGTGAGAGAGAAAAGAGTGAGAGAGAAAAGAGTGAGAGAGAAAAGAGTGAGAGAGAAAAGAGTGAGAGAGAGAGAGTGAGAGAGAGAGAGAGAGAGAGAGAGAGAGAGAGAGAGAGAGAGAGAGAGAGAGAGAGGAATGGTCCAGGCATCTCAAACAAGACCATGGGGAGACAGGGAGAGAGCGGAGCGGGCAGTGACTCAGCTCACCTCTCAGTAATGGAGATTTTATTATTTCATTTCTGAAATGTGATGAGACTGTGCCCTGGAGTAAGACAGAAGTTACGTGGAAAAGAAACTTGCTACGATCCGTCTATTCGTAGACCACATCCTATATACAGTAGGCCTATATTCCTCGAAACGAATGGGTAAATTAAGTATAATTTACAGAGCCACCCATGGGAATTTAAGTATCCCCAAATGGATCTTTTATGGATAACATCGATGTCACCCTGAATACTTTTGCTGCTCATTCCTGAACTGTAGTTCCATAGCGTATAAAGACTAGAGTAGGAGGGGAATGATAGTACACTATGTTTCTACTGTAGTTCCATAGCGTATAAAGACCAGAGCAGGAGGGGAAGACAGTACACTATGTTTCTACTGTAGTTCCATAGCGTATAAAGACTCGAGTAGGGGGGAAGACAGTACACTATGTTTCTACTGTAGTTCCATAGCATATAAAGACCAGAGCAGGAGGGGAAGACAGTACACTATGTTTCTACTGTAGTTCCATAGAGTATAAAGACTAGAGTAGGGGGGAAGACAGTACACTATGTTTCTACTGTAGTTCCATAGCGTATAAAGACCAGAGCAGGAGGGGAAGACTGTACACTATGTTTCTACTGTAGTTCCATAGAGTATAAAGACTAGAGTAGGGGGGAAGACAGTACACTATGTTTCTACTGTAGTTCTATAGCGTATAAAGACTAGAGTAGGGGGGAAGACAGTACACTATGTTTCTACTGTAGTTCCATAGCGTATAAAGACTAGAGTAGGGGGGAAGACAGTACACTATGTTTCTACTGTAGTTCCATAGCGTATAAAGACCAGAGCAGGAGGGGAAGACAGTACACTATGTTTCTACTGTAGTTCCATAGAGTATAAAGACTAGAGTAGGGGGGAAGGCAGTACACTATGTTTCTACTGTAGTTCCATAGAGTATAAAGACTAGAGTAGGGGGGAAGACAGTACACTATGTTTCTACTGTAGTTCCATAGCGTATAAAGACCAGAGCAGGAGGGGAAGACAGTACACTATGTTTCTACTGTAGTTCCATAGAGTATAAAGACTAGAGTATGAGGGGAAGACAGTACACTATGTTTCTACTGTAGTTCCATAGAGTATAAAGACTAGAGTAGGGGGGAAGACAGTACACTATGTTTCTACTGTAGTTCCATAGAGTATAAAGACTAGAGTAGGGGGGAAGACAGTACACTATGTTTCTACTGTAGTTCCATAGAGTATAAAGACTAGAGTAGGGGGGAAGACAGTACACTATGTTTCTACTGTAGTTCCATAGCGTATAAAGACTAGAGTAGGAGGGGAATGACAGTACACTATGTTTCTACTGTAGTTCCATAGAGTATAAAGACTAGAGTAGGGGGGAAGACAGTACACTATGTTTCTACTGTAGTTCCATAGAGTATAAAGACTAGAGTAGGGGGGAAGACAGTACACTATGTTTCTACTGTAGTCGTGTACAATAATGGTAAGCTTATACAGATGATTTGTTCCATTGCAACAAAAAAGAAAGAAGCTTTTCTAAGCCGAACACAAGACGTGTGAATGTACTGTATGCGTTCTATTATCTCCGTGGCAGTATGATGGACAGCGTGGCTGGTGGTCCCAGGTCGTCGGGTAAAGGGTCAGGCCCCAGCTGAAATGCTGTTCTGTTCCTGCGAGGGAGACTGTAAAGAGGAAGCCGTATTAATGGGTGAAACTAAGTAAAAGTGCTAGCGCTGCAAGACGCCCTAGACAGGGAGGGGCATCTGAAAGACAAAGAAATATGAACTGAAGTGTGTGAGGTCAGGCCCATATGCCCAGACAGAAGCTATATTAATCTGCCTGCTGAGAACAGGCACTGAGGTGGCAGGGGGAGAGGGGAGACGGGAAGAGAGAAGGTGGGGGACGGGAGAAGGTGGGGGGGACGAGAGAAGTTGGGGGAAGAGAGAGGTGGGAGACGGGAGAAGGTGGGGGACAGGGGAAGGTGGGAGACGGGGGACGGGAGAAGGTGGGGGACGGGAGAAGGTGGGGGAAGAGAGAGGTGGGGGACGGGAGAAGGTGGGGGAAGAGAGAGGTGGGGGACGGGAGAAGGTGGGGGAAGAGAGAGGTGGGGGACGGGAGAAGGTGGGGGACGGGAGAAGTTGGGGGAAGAGAGAGGTGGGGGACGGGAGAAGGTGGGGGACGGGAGAAGGTGGGGACGGGGGAAGGTGGGGGAAGAGAGAGGTGGGGGACGGGAGAAGGTGGGGGACGGGAGAAGGTGGGGACGGGGGAAGGTGGGGGGACGGAGAGAAGGTGGGGGACGGGGGATGTGGGGGAAGAGAGAGAGGTGGGACGGCGAGACGGTGGGGGACGGGAGAAGGTGGGGGACTGGGAGAAGGGGGAGGTGGGGGAAGAGAGAGGTGGGGGACGGGAGAAGGTGGGGGACAGGAGAAGGTGTGGGGACTGAGAGAAGGTGGGGGACGAGAGAAGGTGGGGGAAGAGAGAGGTGGGGGACGGGGAGAAGGTGGGGAGGTGAAGAGAGAGTGTGGGGGACCGGGAGAAGGTGGTAGAGGTGGGAAGAGGAGAGGTGGGGGACGGGAGAGAGAAGGTGGGGGACGGGAGAGAAGGTGGGGGACGAGAGAAGGTGGGGCCCGAGAGAAGGGGGGGAAGAGAAAGGTGGGGGACGGGAGAGAAGTTGGGGGAAGAGAGAGGTGGGGGACGGGAGAAGATGGGGGACGAGAGAAGGTGGGGGAAGAGAGAAGTTGGGGGGCGGGAGAAGGTGGGGAAGAGAGAGGTGGGGGACGGGAGAAGGATGGGGGACGAGAAGGAGAGGTGGGGCACGGGAGAGAAAGTGGGGGACGGGGAAGGTGAGAGACGGGGACGGGAGAGACGAGAGAAGGTGGGGGGGGACGGGAGAAGGTGGGGGACGGGAGATAGGTGGGGGCCGGGAGAAGGTGGGGAAAGAGAGAGGTGGGGGACGGGGAGAAGGTGGGGGACGGGAGATGAGGTGGGGGGACGGGAGAAGGTGGGGGACGGGGGAAGGTGGGGGACGGGGGAGAAGGTGGGGGACGGGAGAGAAGGGGGAAGGGGGGGAAGAGAGAGGTGGGGGACGGGAGAAATGTGTGGGACGGGAGAGAGATGGGAGAACGGGGGGACGGGAGAAGGGGGAAGGTGGGGGAAGAGAGAGGTGGGGGACGGGAGAAGGTGGGGGACGGGAGAAGGGGGAAGGTGGGGGAAGAGAGAAGGTGGGGGACAGGAGAAGGTGGGGGAAGAGAGAGGTGGGGGACGGGAGAAGGTGGGGGATGAGAGAAGGTGGGGCACGAGAGAAGGTGGGGGAAGAGAGAGGTGGGGGACGGGAGAAGTTGGGGGAAGAGAGAGGTGGGGGACGGGAGAAGATGGGGGACGAGAGAAGGTGGGGGAAGAGAGAGGTGGGGGACGGGATAAGGTGGGGGACGAGAGAGGGTGGGGGACGGGAGAAGGGCAAGGAGGAAGGGGAGGTCGTAGTGTGGGGAAAGATGCAGTGTTGTACTGTTGTGTGTGTTCTTTGCATGTGTGCATTCTGCCCGAGACACACTTTTAAAGGGATAGTGTACGATTTTTTGCAACTAAGCCCCTTTTCTACTTACCCAGAGTCAAATGAACTCATGGATACCATATTTCCGATGTTGTCAACATAATTGTATTTTCATGCATTTTGGAGTAGAATGTATTTTTTTTAAGTCACCTGAATTGACCATTACACATTCAATCTACAAACAAAATATCTCCTCAGCAAAGAGCAACCAACCCCCCCCCCCTCCCTACCACCCACCTTTGTTGAAAAAACTCCTAGGAGAAACACTGCGTAGGAAGAGGAGATTGGAGAGTAATGATGTGCTGTCGGTCCACTCTAAAAAAGGAGGGTCATAAATCCTAACAAACCAGCTAACAAACCAGCATACTGGAGACGTTTGGGGAAATATATGGCCTAAAAACCTGAAAAGCAGCAGAACACAACTCATGCTGCAACAGTAGTACACCAAACCAGGAAATGAAGTCCACAATCCTGAGCAGTAACTCATTATTCTGGTGCAACTCAGAAAACATGATGAAATTTAGAAACATTTATAAATATCTATACTGTGAAAAACATTTTTTATTTTATTTAAATTTACAGCTTTGTGGAGGAATTCTGGCTGTGACTCAGGTGCCAGGCTCCATTTTGAAGAGGAGGGAGCAGGTAGGTAGAGGCGCCAGGCTCCATTTTGGAGAGAAGAGAGCGGGTAGGTAGAGGTGCCAGGCTCCATTTTGGAGAGGAGGGAGCAGGTAGGTAGAGGCGCATGGTGGTAGCAGGCATAGCATAGCAGGAACTGTGCCGGTGCTCCCTATGAATAAAACATCTTAGAGACGAGCCCTGTTGCCCCGACCTCATGAATTGTGCACGTATCGTGTTTGAGGTGTGATCTAGGAACATCGAGGAGTGACCCACAGCCCAGCGTAAGCCCGGCAACCACACACCACGGCAACCACACACCAGACAAAAGACAGAACAGAGGGAGAGAGGAAGGCACTAGCTTCTATGTCCCAGAACCCCAGACGGAGAGCAGCGGGCCGGACTGTGGGGCACCGCGTGACAGAGGGAGAGCAGCGGGCAGGACTGTGGGGCTCCGTGTGACAGAGGGAGAGCAGCGGGCCGGACTGTGGGGCACCGTGTGACAGAGGGAGAGCAGCGGGCAGGACTGTGGGGCTCCGTGTGACAGAGGGAGAGCAGCGGGCAGGATTGTGCGGCAGGACTGTGGGGCACCGCATGACAGAAGGAGAGTAGCGGGCAGGACTGCGGGGCAGGACTGTGGGGCAGGACTGTGGGGCACCACGTGACAGAGGGAGATCAGCGGGCAGGACTGTGGGGCAGGACTGTGGGGCACTGCGTGACAGAGGGAGAGCAGCGGGCAGGACTGTGGGGCAGGACTGTGGGGCACCACGTGACAGAGGGAGATCAGCGGGCAGGACTGTGGGGCAGGACTGTGGGGCACTGCGTGACAGAGGGAGAGCAGCGGGCAGGACTGTGGGGCAGGACTGTGGGGCACCACGTGACAGAGGGAGATCAGCGGGCAGGACTGTGGGGCAGGACTGTGGGGCACCACGTGACAGAGGGAGAGCAGCGGGCAGGACTGTGGCACCGTGTGAAGATGGGCAATGGCAGGATGGGATGTTGGGTAGAGAGCCCCATCAGCTGGGCTCCCACAAACCTGACCAGAGGCTTTAAGTCCAAGGTTTAAGTCCAACCAACTGAACAGTACAAGGAACTGATAGGAAACAGAATGCTTTCCTCTCCCCCTAAACAGGGAAGGTGTCCAAACATCATGGCAGGTGGACAGGAAAGACAGGGTGACAGGTAAACTGACCTGGTCTCCAGAGGAACGCTGCTGTTCAGCGCCCAGCTGTCCTGAAGCTGCACTGACTCTGGTGTGGAGGGACCCTCCCCGGGGGCCACCGAGGGGGCGTGGGCTGGGCCGCGACGGCTGGCCAGGGTGTTGGGGTTCAGGGAGCTTGCAGACGACTGGTGGTGGTTGTGAGGAGGAGGGAGCGGCGGCCGCAGAGACTGACTGTGATGGTGGTTCGGAGGACCTGAAAGAGAACACAGGAACCAATTAGGGCTCGTTGATTGACCGGAATGGTGTTCTAGCGCAGAGATTGAAAAACTCCCCAGCCTGTTTTGACTGATTTAATGAAGTCTTCCATTGACAGTGATGCATGTTTGAATGTTGTGTTTCGTATGGAACGTTTTGCATATCGTGCTACAAGTTGCTATAAGAGAGCACGTCAGATCCAAATAAGAAAACACCGTTGTTTTTAGACGGTGCACTTATAAAGTACAAGATCTTACAGAGAAAATCACAGACTAAATCCAATTTAGACCAAATCACATTGTAACTCAATACAATGTTTATCATATTGTAACTCAATACAATGTTTATCATATTGTAACTCAATACAATGTTTATCATATTGTAACTCAATACAATGTTTATCATATTGTAACTCAATACAATGTTTATCATATTGTAACTCAATACAATGTTTATCACATTGTAACTCAATACAATGTTTATCATATTGTAACTCAATACAATGTTTATCATATTGTAACTCAATACAATGTTTATCACATTGTAACTCAATACAATGTTTATCATATTGTAACTCAATACAATGTTTATCATATTGTAACTCAATACAATGTTTATCATATTGTAACTCAATACAATGTTTATCATATTGTAACTCAATACAATGTTTATCACATTGTAACTCAATACAATGTTTATCATATTGTAACTCAATACAATGTTTATCATATTGTAACTCAATACAATGTTTATCACATTGTAACTCAATACAATGTTTATCATATTGTAACTCAATACAATGTTTATCATATTGTAACTCAATACAATGTTTATGATATTGTAACTCAATACAATGTTTATCATATTGTAACTCAATACAATGTTTATCACATTGTAACTCAATACAATGTTTATCATATTGTAACTCAATACAATGTTTATCACATTGTAACTCAATACAATGTTTATCATATTGTAACTCAATACAATGTTTATCATATTGTAACTCAATACAATGTTTATCATATTGTAACTCAATACAATGTTTATGATATTGCAACTCAATACAATGTTTATCATATTGTAACTCAATACAATGTTTATCATATTGCAACTCAATACAATGTTTATCATATTGCAACTCAATACAATGTTTATCATATTGCAACTCAATACAATGTTTATCATATTGCAACTCAATACAATGTTTATCATATTGCAACTCAATACAATGTTTGCTGACAAAAAGGCAGGGAGAGAAGTCCTGATAATAAACATCACATGCACGAAGAGCTTACAAAGAAACAAAGCTCATCTGTAATACTGCTATGTAAACCCTTCTCCCTGTGCAACTAATAAAGGGAAATGTGAAAATTGAAAGCTGTGAATTAACTTTTGTGAAAGTTAAACATTTTAATTGTGTGACTAAAACTATTCAAATAATGCAATCAAAATATTTTCTCTACTTTTAAACTTTTAATCAAATAATGCAATTAAAATATTTTTCTGCATTTTTGTAGCAACCCTAAATCATACCATTTTAATTAAAAGATAAATTAAAGTAGGTAATACTTCAGATTTTGGCAAATGAGATCTAAATATGTCCAAATTAATTAGAAAATATCACTAATTATTAAATTCTACAAAGAAATATTTGGACAATTCTAATTTCAATCTACAGATATGATACAGAATAAAAATCTATTTAAAAAACGTAGTGCCCCCACTCATCCTGTACAGCCTGCAGTGCATGATGGACATACAGGAAATAGCCTTGATCAAAACAGTGGCTAGATAAATGAATGGACATATTCCTCTAAGAGGAATAAGAAAGGACATTTGTTTACATCTTCCATAATGCCATAACAGTCTTACTGACTGATCTAAAGGCAAAGCCTACTGGACACACACACACACACACACACACACACACACACACACACACACACACACACACACACACACACACACACACACACACACACACACACACACACACACACACACACACACAATAACATCTATTCTCTATTGGGGTTTCTTCGGCCTATCCTTGTATACTTCATTGAACATTCCATATATAAAGTCAATATGATAAAATACAGTGGGCCTACTCTCTTACATATACAGTATGGAACTGATGAGTAGTGAAAGAATCAGCCTCACACCAGGAAGTGACAGTTTGAGCTAAGAAAAGGAGAGGCCCTTCACACAAAATGTCTTGTGAAAAAGAGGAGCGGATAGATGAAAGAGGGGATGTGATCAGCTCTGGTTTGGAGGGCCAGGGTGTGTAATCTCCCGCACCACACTGTGTAAGAACAGGATAAAAAAAAACAGTGATACAAAACCCACACTTCACAAAAGCTGGGTTTGGACTGCAGGGACGCTGGGAGCTTTGGAACAATCTGAGCTGCACAATAGGGCTGAGAGCAGTGGATTATACTGTGACCTGGTCATCAAATGCACCACTCCACACTGCAGCTCCGGCTAAACACAATGACATTCAGGGACTAGCGCTTTAATGTGTTCTGATAACCTTGGCCGTGCTCAGATCCTACGCCTTTTTATCATCGTTTTCACCCTGCAAACTGGCGTTCAGGCTCCAAATCGAGCCGACAGCCAGGGAGGTTGTCTACCAACCCTCAATGGGCCTGTGCAGTTTCCTTTTACAGGTCTGTGGTCACACAAAAGGGCCGTTGCCGTCGGAGGCTCCGGTTTCTAACCCTGAGGAACTACACCCCTGTGTGAACCAGTGGAATCCCACAGACACAATGGTCACCTCCATATCTGTTTAATACAGAGGAGATCTGAGCAGCGGGGTTGTCAAAGTCACTACTGTAATAGGCAGATTACGGCGTACAGCAGCGTGCTGGCCTTTAGTAGTCCCCTGTATTGCGTTTTAATAGAGTCTAATAAAAAGGCCCTGTACTTCTCTTTAATGCCACAGCCGGTCCATCCACAAAGGATCAGCTGTGGCTCGGTACAACAGGTGAAACACCACAGGCCACTATCTTTATACCTATTTAAACAATAAGCTCCATCTGAATAAAACTCAGTTGTGTTGCACAGTAGAGGACTGGCGGGGCACCTAGCCGCTCTGCTGCTTTAGTGGTGGGAGCAACAGCTTTTTCAGAATGGACGACATGGTGACTTAATCCTGCAACATAAAGACATGAACATAAAGCACCATATGAGCCAGGCAGAACAAGTGCACTCACTCAACCTATCCTCAAACAGAACATCTGACCTTATTTCTTTCAGCCTGGAAGACAATCATTCCAATTACAAACAAAACAATGTCGTATGAGAAGCAAGAGAGGAAAACTAACATTTAGTAAATGAGGATACAAACTTAATAACATGCAGCCATGTTGGTAATTACCACTCTATGGATATAGAATTAAGAAACTTCTAAAAGGTTAATTGCTTTTCTGATTGAGAGGCAGCTCGTCGCTATACAGAAAGTTAAATTGAGTGTGTCCGTTTTCTTGGTATGTATCATAAAACATTTAAATTTTCTTAAATGAAAGAGGGGGATATTGTAATGAATATAATTACACTTTTTTTTTTTTTACCAAAATGCAGAATTATTGAGGGGTAAAAAAAATATGTTTTAATTTAAAAACAAATATTTATGTCAGTGGGTCGTATCCTAGTAAAAAAGAGTTTGGTTTCCTTTGTCTCCCAGCCCCTGTAACCATAGCTTTCTGTCACGTTCGTTGGAAGCACACTAGGACCAACGTTGGAGGTTCCGGACTGTGGACCGTCGTTGGAGGTTCCGGACTGTTGACCGTCGTTGGAGGTTCCGGACTGTGGACCGTCGTTGGAGGTTCCGGACTGTGGACCGTCGTTGAAGGTTCCGGACTGTGGACCGTCGTTGGAGGTTCCGGACTGTGGACCGTCGTTGGAGGTTCCGGACTGTGGACCGTCGTTGGAGGTTCCGGACTGTGGACCGTCGTTGGAGGTTCCGGACTGTGGACCGTCGTTGGAGGTTCCGGACTGTGGACCGTCGTTGGAGGTTCCGGACTGTGGACCGTCGTTGGAGGTTCCGGACTGTGGACCGTCGCTGGAGGTTCCGGACTGTGGGCCCGTCGTTGGAGGTTCCGGACTGTGGACCGTCGTTGGAGGTTCCGGACAGTTAAACGTCGCCAACTCTCTATGGTCAGGAATTTGACACTTTCACCATAGCTGGAAAACACATTTGTGATCAGGTCCCTCAGAGCCAACTGTAGAATACCAACTTATTTTTTTATAGCTTCCCTTCGCATCTCAGCCTGCATCATAAAGCCCATTCAATGTAAAAACTGTTGAGAAGTGAAACAGAACTGTGCTGTATTCATCCCAGCCATAAACATGACATTCATTCCCCCTCCATCTTCCATTTTCTAAATGTGTTTTTATTTCAATGTTTTCTCTTCTCCGATCATTTCATGATGAATAGTTGAATTCTAATTAACTGTGCAAACCTACATTATGTGAAAGACAACAACAACAACAACAATAAACCCTGGGAAGAGAGCCCACTTCATGGTTTTTTATTTTTTTTTGTATTATTTCTGAACAAAAAGCTGGCTGAATGTTCAAGGCAATTTGCTTACAAAAGGATGGAACTCATTTTGAACTTGAAATGACCTATATGCCTATTTATTTGTCCAACCGTTAGGAGTCCAGGCTACATAACTTGTTTGCGATAATGACCCAGGTGTAGAGTGTGTTTTATAGCCCAACTCAGCTGTCATGTAGAGAGAGAGAAAAAAAAGACAGTAAGCTAAAAGGGACCAAAAAGGCTCAAAGTAATTACAGTTCAGAGGCAATGCAGGGTGAAATGGAAACGCCCCACACAACAGCTTCTTCCACACGCTGTTGTTAGTGGTGCATGGCGATGTTGAAATTACTGCAGCTCAGCTTTGCAGACTACGGGCTAGAATGACAAGGATTCAAATACATTTCACCAGCATGGGTGGTGGGAACCTTGGAAAAAACAATACGAGTAAAAGCATCAATGTCCATTTGGATAAAAGACACAATGTTCACACGGCAGGAGTAGCCCCGAGAAAGCAGGTCATAGAAATTGCGATTTTAATTTTAATTTTTTGCTTAAAAAGTTGCTTAAAAATAAATGTGGTGGCATGATTGGAGAGGGGGCATGCTTCTGTCTTCCACTCTTTTGTTAGTTCCTCCTATCGACCTCTTCACACACACCAAAGACAGGTGAAAATGTCTCAATTGAAACAAGCCCAAGGGTAAGTGTGCACTCATCACAGCACTCAGCGCCTCAACGTGTGGTGGATGCCTGCCTGAATGGGTTAACATTTGGCTTGGGCTGCAAATTGATAAGCACAGTGTAATGGATATTCAAAGTCCCATGGTTCAGCTGTGGGTGTCCAGACTGCATTATCTTCCACTGCTAGTAGCCTATGATGAGAGAGAATGGCAGGATTAAACGAGGTCGGGTTTAATTTTGTTTTTCCGATGACTTCTGTTCGGTGAATAAACTGTATGTTGACAATTCTGTTGGGCGTTTCCAGAGCGATAGGATGGGTGGTGTAACAGACCCAACAGCAACACCACACTGAGTCAGATCAGGGAGCAGACATACTTGAGAAGCCGTGGATCATACCCGTACCTGAGGATCTGGACGTGCCCTCTCCCCTTGATCAAATTTTTTCATGGGGATTTAATTAAAAAGCAGAGATTGAGGTACAGTAGTGCAAATGAGGGGGGGGGGGGGGGGGGGGGGGGTTAAATATTCAGAGCACAGCATATCTCTGCCTCAGCCACTCATCTCCACTAATTAGACAGTTAGAACTATTCAGTGACAACAGTCAGGGAGACGAGAAATTACACTCATCACCAGAGACACAATCTGTGACATTAATACCATTTATTCAAACGCTTAAAGACCAGAAAAATGGATTTTCCTTCGGTAACGACGAGGTATAGAGAATGGAGTGATCAAACATTCAATACGCCACACAAACCTCTTGTGATTTCCTTGTTGGATTATTATTATTATTATTTTTAAATTCAAATGCAAAGACACCCGAAATAGCAAAAGGGGAGAAAAAAAACAACAGATGAATAATGCATTGGTAGCGTTAATATACTCACAGCATGGCTCTTTCCAGGAGTAGCTAATGCGTCACCTACTGCTCACATGCAGTTCTTGCTAAACCTTCCCAGAGAGTTGGTGTGTGGAGAGACAGACGGGTACCAACAGGCACACATTCGGTGCCGATTCCATTACCCCCCCCCCCCCCCCCCCCTAACAACACAAACCAAGTGCACACAGTCAGCACTGTGGATAGGCCAGAAGCAGGGCTGAAAGACAGGTTAGGAAGGCTTCAAGGACAGTATGTATGTTTTGAAGGCCACGTTTATAATTTAGTTTAGGAGAGATGCAACACTGCCCCAATAAGGAAGGTGTACTATGCATTTAAATATGACCATGGGAATTAAAAATCTGTTAGAACAATATTATGTTGAATTTAGGAGCACGAAACACAAGTCATCCAACTTTAACACACACAGTGATGGGATATGTCATGAATTAGAGGAGTAGAGTGCTGTCATAACTCCAAGGGAATCGGTCAATAACTGTAAAACCCTAGGCATACATACGGGCAGGAAAATACTAATGCAATACGAAGGAAAAAATGGTTCATTATTCCATTTCATTATTTTAGCTTCTTGGTGGTTGTTGGTCAAAATGTTACCCTCGATGAGGTGATTTTACAAGAAAAGTAAAGAAGACTGAAATGACACGATGTGTGCAGATGGAGGGAAAATTAAATTACAAAACAGCACGTTAGAATGATTTGTAGACAATTCTAGAATCCTATTACAATATAGAATGTGAGCTGCATGTGCTTTTACCACACAACCTCTATATAAAATGACAGCAGGACGTGAGCTGCATGTGCTCTACATACAAGAACATCTACATAAAATGACATCAGGATTCATTATAAGTATCAACACGGGATAGAGATACCAGAACAGAAAACAACAGACAATTCCTATATAGTTTTTCTTTCTTCTATCCAGAACAATGGCAAAAGGAAAAGCCCACTTGACAAAGGAGATGTGTTTGAAATCTCAATGGAATTGATGATAAGGAAATCTCAACGGATCTTTCATACCTCTCAGAACCCCCCAAAAATACTCCTATGTTCCTTTCCATAAAGAACATAAGGGCACAATGTCTACATTGTAAATTCATGTGACTGCATGTCTTAACAATCTGGGCTAATTGCGTGTAGTCAAAAACTATGATTTCCGACTCCCAAACAGGATGGGAAGCATAGAATCATATTAAAGCCTTTTATACTGCAGTGCCAGGCCATCAACTTCCATAAGACTGTGGTGAAATGCTTTTTCATGCCGTAGGCGGCATGCCTGGTGATACCTATTGACATTTGATACCATGGAAAAATCTATCTATGTTATTTTAACCACCTTGCTGACTTTGATAGATTTAATTGCATGTGATGAGTAAAAAGTGGCATGAGATAAATTGAAGGATTCTTTGCTTATTTATTTCAGAAACATACCAATTTAAATATATAAAATAAATATGTGAATAACAGGAGCTCATTTTTGTTGTTGTTTTTGAATATTTCAATATGCACTTTTTGGATGTTTGAGTGCCATGATTGAGTCAATAAAATACAGAAATCTTTATATTACTGTGCTTTATCCTGTCTTTTCTATGAGCCTAATTATAAAACGAGTAGGTCTAATCCTGAATTCTGATTGGTTAGAACCGCATTCCAGCCGGGGTCTATTCCACAATTTACCACCGGCTAAATCTATGTCGTTTAAAAGCCTATTTACTCTGTTCCATCTGACTGAGCAATCCACTGCCTCATCAGCCCAGGCAAGGAAGTTATAAACTTTATCTTCACTATAAAAAGCATCTTGACATTATTTCACATGTCTTTTACACTAACATTTAGTTTTCAACAACGGAGATTTGTTTAAACCTTACTGTCTCGACAACGTCTCGGGCCAAACAACACCCGTGCCAATATATCCTCCAAACACCGGCTTCCTGGGCATTATCACTTAATTATATTTCTAAACAGAATTCATACAATCTATTGTGACCACTTTTATTGAATTACTAACTGAAACTATTGTGTACTAATTGATGAAAATGAGCAACAAAAATATATTAAAAGGGAAATTCCTCCACTTTTCAAACAAATTTTCATTACCTCCAGCACAATATCAGTGTCTATTACGTGAAAATAACATTTAAAAAAAATGTTTTGTAGAAAATTAAAAAAGTTCTACCTGATGACATCATCAAAAGTTACAACATTTTATATTGTGATTTTCAAACACTATGAGGTTCGTGGTGGTGTGAGGAGCCAGAAAATACCCTCTGGCTAAAAACGTGTTGTAGGTTTCGAAAATCCCTGTTTTTCTTACTTTTAATCCTACCTTGTGTGCATTTTTTTGGTTTTGTTAATATTTTTAACCGCAGATCATAGAAACGCACCATTTTTCGCATTACAGGACCAGCCAAAAGTTCAGGACACAGCTACTCATTCAAGGGTTTTTCTTTATTTTTTAAAACTATTTTCTACATTGTAGAATAATAGTGAAGACATCAAAACTAGGAAATAACACATTTTATATTTGAGATTCTTCAAAGTAGCCACCCATTGCACCACTCTATGTAGACACTCTTGATGAGTAGGTGTGTCCAAACCTTTGACTGCTACTGTATGTAGACACTGGCACGATGCTGGAGATAATGAATATGAGGTTACAAAGTGGCGGAATTGCCCTTAAACATTTTTTTTATAATTCAAAAGATATTTACTTACATTTACTGTAGGTATACCAAAATATCGTAATGTACCACTTTTCAAAATTAAGGAACTAAATTAATTCTAGTGATAACAGTAATTTGTTCTTTCTTAGTTTTTGTTGATGTGGTATGTGAACAATTTATTTTACCTTCATTTAAATATTTAAATATTTAACTCAGTTAAGAACAAATTCTAATTTTCAATGACGGTCTAGGAACAGTGGGTTAACTGCCTGTTCAAGGGCAGAACGACAGATTTGTACCTTGTCAGCTCGGGGGTTTGAACTTGCAACCTTCTGGTTACTAGTGGAGCTCTAACCACTAGGCTACCCTGCCGGCACTACACTCTAACCACTAGGCTACCCTGCCGCCCCTACACTGTAACCACCTCAGTAACTACCCTGCCGCCCCAAATCAATGCCGGTCCGTAATTCAATTTGTACCTTGTCAGCTTGAACTTGCAACCTTCCGGTTACTAGTCCAACGCTCTATCCACTAGGCTACCCTGCCGCCCCTACACTCTAACCACTAGGCTACCTGCCCCCCCTACACTCTAACCACTAGGCTACCCTGCCGCCCCTACACTCTAACCACTAGGCTACCCTGCCGGCCCTACACTCTAACCACTAGGCTACCTGCCCCCCCTACACTCTATCCACTAGGCTACCCTGCCGCCCCTACACTCTAACCCTACGCTACCCTGCTGCGCCAATGAGAGATCCAATACTCTGTAATATGCAGTACAGCATATATTACAAATAACCTAAACATTTTGTAATAGAATATGTCGACACTTAAGCAGCAGGGACACTGGGAAATTGCACATATTTTCACCAAATTAGCCTCTAGTTGCTGCATTTTGCTGTTTACTAAACTCCTCTAATCTGCTCTGATTATGTCTGTCTGACTCTTTTCCACACTTAGGCCTAATGCAAAACACAGCGTGAAGAAATGTTACACTCCCATTTCCAGAAACACGGCCCCTCTAAGAGCAGAAAGGCCATGCAGTAATACATAACCCAACACAATCATTAATAGGAATATCGTACTAAATCAAAACAAATTTTATTTGTCACAGGCGTCAAATACAACAGGTGTAAACCTTACTGTAAAATACTTACTTATAAGCCCTTAACCAACAATGCAGTTTTAAGAAAAATAAAAAGTAGGAAATAATTAAAGAGCAGCAGTAAATAACAAGCAAGGTTATATACAGGGGGTACCGGTACAGAGTCAATGTGGAGGCTATATACAGGGGGTACCGGTACAGAGTCAATGTGGAGACTATATACAGGGGGTACCGGTACAGAGTCAATGTGGAGGCTATATACAGGGGGTACCGGTACAGAGTCAATGTGGAGGCTATATACAGGGGGGTACCGGTACAGAGTCAATGTGGAGGCTATATACAGGGGGTACCGGTACAGAGTCAATGTGGAGGCTATATACAGGGGGTACCGGTACAGAGTCAATGTGGAGGCTATATACAGGGGGTACCGGTACAGAGTCAATGTGGAGGCTATATACAGGGGGTACCGGTACAGAGTCAATGTGGAGGCTATATACAGGGGGTACCGGTACAGAGTCAATGTGGAGGCTATATACAGGGGGTACCGATACAGAGTCAATGTGGAGGCTATATACAGGGGGTACCGGTACAGAGTCAATGTGGAGGCTATATACAGGGGGTACCGGTACAGAGTCAATGTGGAGGCTATATACAGGGGGTACCGGTACAGAGTCAATGTGGAGGCTATATACAGGGGGTACCGGTACAGAGTCAATGTGGAGGCTATATACAGGGGGTACCGGTACAGAGTCAATGTGGAGGCTATATACAGGGGGTACCGGTACAGAGTCAATGTGGAGGCTATATACAGGGGGTACCGGTACAGAGTCAATGTGGAGGCTATATACAGGGGGTACCGGTACAGAGTCAATGTGGAGGCTATATACAGGGGGTACCGGTACAGAGTCAATGTGGAGACTATATACAGGGGGTACCGGTACAGAGTCAATGTGGAGGCTATATACAGGGGGTACCGGTACAGAGTCAATGTGGAGGCTATATACAGGGGGTACCGGTACAGAGTCAATGTGGAGGCTATATACAGGGGGTACCGGTACAGAGTCAATGTGGAGGCTATATACAGGGGGTACCGGTACAGAGTCAATGTGGAGGCTATATACAGGGGGTACCGGTACAGAGTCAATGTGGAGGCTATATACAGGGGTACCGGTACAGAGTCAATGTGGAGGCTATATACAGGGGGTACCGGTACAGAGTCAATGTGGAGACTATATACAGGGGGTACCGGTACAGAGTCAATGTGGAAGCTATATACAGGGGGTACCGGTACAGAGTCAATGTGGAGGCTATATACAGGGGGTACCGGTACAGAGTCAATGTGGAGGCTATATACAGGGGGTACCGGTACAGAGTTAATGGGGAGGCTATATACAGGGGGTACCGGTACAGAGTCAATGTGGGGGGCTATATACAGGGGGTACCGGTACAGAGTCAATGTGGAGGCTATATACAGGGGGTACCGGTACAGAGTCAATGTGGAGGCTATATACAGGGGGGTACCGGTACAGAGTCAATGTGGAGGCTATATACAGGGGGTACCGGTACAGAGTCAATGTGCGGGGCACCGGTTAGTCGAGGTAAATGAGGTAATATGTACATGTAGGTAGAGTTATTACAGAGTTATTAAGCATAGATAATAACAGAGAGTAGCAGCAGCATAAAAGGGTGGGGGTCAATGCAAATAGTTTGGGTAGCCACTTGACTAGCTGTTCAAGAGTGTTATGGCTTGGGGGTAGAAGCTGTTTAAAAGCCTCTTGGACCTAGACTTGGAGCTCCGGTACCGCTTGCCGTGCGGTAGCAGAGAGAACAGCCTATGACTAGACTTGGAGCTCCGGTACCGCTTGCCGTGCGGTAGCAGAGAGAACAGTCTATGACTACGGTATCTACTACTATGTGTATCTGTTGAAAACAAGAAGCACAGGCTATCATAATGAAAATCAAATAGCTGATTCCTCAATCAATATATTACGACATCGGTCAGTGCTGTGTCAGACCGAACACACGTACAATATGGTTAGTTTCGGCATGATTGATGAGTCTCCTCAGAAAAGTAAACCAATTTGAGATCGTTTGAAATTGGCTAAAATCACGTTGCTGTCGAATTCTGAACCCCCCCCCCCCCCCCCCCCGCCCCCCTCCCCCACTTACCAATTCAGATCCATAGAAGAGGATGGAGATCTCTTTCACAGCTTTCCGGCCATTAATTCCCATCATGCTTCATTCAGTATGTTGTCTTAATTCTATGATTATGTGGGTTATTGGCAGTTTTTTCTCAGAGTAAAAGCGCTCCTGATTGCCCTTAAACAGGAAATTTACTTCACATTGATTAGAAAGAGCCAGAGTGACCAAGCACAGAGAATATATATTTTCTCTTTTCGATTTAGTGAGGTGTCATCTCAATCTATTCAAGGAGGAAACCACATGACCCCCAACAATGGGAGTCAGTGGCCTTTCAACTTCAAAGGCTTTGGGATGATGTGGATCAGAAGACAACACTGAAAGGAGCAGGTCTACAGAAGAAAGAGCCTGTCGCACTTCACTATAAACTTCGGACACAAAAGTGTCTGATACCTGCTAAATCGGAAACCATAAACGGGAAAATTTGATTTAATGTAAAATTCCTACTTGTATTACTCCATAATGTACTATTACTTTGTGGTTCACAGACACAGTGGGTTGGAAATATATTGTGTAAAGAAAACCTGACCAATGGAATTCAAACGTCCTGCATTTCAAACATTTTATATTTCCGTTTAGACTGAGGGTCTTTGAGCGTCTTATCCAACACCCAATTTTTTTTCATAATCCATGTAAAAATGTCCTATTTTTAGTCAATTTCTTCAAGTGCCCTGGCAAGCAAAATATATAACCTACAGTACATCATTTCTTCACAATACATTAAGGAAATATTCACGGGTATGTAAAAAAATAAATAATAATAATAACAATCATAGTCCCAGAACTATGCAACATGAATCCACAATAGCCAAACGCTGTGCTTCCACGTTTTAGAGATATATACACAAGGAATATATCAATAGTGTTGAATGTACAGTCAGAAAAAAAGAGTGAGAGCAACCATTGGAAACGCAGACAAAGCTCTCCCCCTAAGTCTGTAGCTCCGGCTACAAGCAGAGTCTCTGTGTGACGTCGCAGTAATCATCTGAAATCCTTTCCTTTCACCGTCCTCTCCCACTGAGGAGAATTCAGTCACCTAGGAAGTCACATTCTGAATGCCGACGTGATTAGAAAAAAAAACCTAACAGCTGCGCAATCACCGTGTTTGGAAAGAAAACATACTCAAAGACGCACAATTTTCTTGCTTGTTCATGGTAGCGCACAAAAGGTAAAGCTATTACGGGCAGAGAATATGAAAATGAATTAAGTGGGCCTATTTCCACACCATTTCTAATGAATAATGCTTTTGAATATTGTAGAACTGTGTGTTATAGATCTGTCATTCTCATTGAAAGCAAGTCTAAGAAGCGGTGGATATGTTCATTGTAAGCTATTTGTATGCTTCCCGGTCTTAAGTTACATTTTTTTTGCTACTTTTACTCTCGGTTTTGTACACCAGTTTCAAACAGCTGAAAATACATCATTTGGGTTATGGAAAATATTTCACATTGGTTTAGATGGTACAATGACTCTTTAAACAATGACTGCTTGTTTTGTCACTTAAACGGAAATTAGGTGAACTATTAGAATTTTAGCAAACAGGAACTGGTGGAGCGATATTGCATCTTTAAGTGTCTATGCAGATGTTTTTATCTCAATATCAAAAAAGATCTGCATAACCATTACCTTACAGTGAAATAAAATTTGCTTCTTAGCAAAGACCAATTTCTCAAGCAACAATTTTGTCTGGACTTTCTGGGAGTGGTTTGAGTTGGGAGGGGAAAACTGAAAACTAGCTGTTATTGGCAGAGTTGTTTGGAACTCTTTCTTATTGATACATTTACTAATTTACCACCTGGTGATGTGACCAGGCAGGCCAAAACTCCGTCCCACTAAAACAATTTCAGGCAGTCTTTTAAAACAGCTCTTACACTAAAAAGGGCATTATCATTATCATTATCATTTTCACAGTATTATTCAAACCTCTTACTGTGGATATATATATATATATATATATATATATATATTAATATAGATTGAACTGAATTTGAAATGGATAAATGCTTGTGTGTATATATATATATATATATATATATACAAGCATATTTATGCATTTCAAACTCAATTCAATCTAACAATTCAATGACATAATAATTAATTAAACCACAATTCCAATACATGGATATTTATCCATTTCCAAAGCATTGGTAATTTCACCAGTTTGCCTTCTTTGAATTGAAAATAAACACTACATTTCCACTTGATAAGTAACATATTCTTAACCAATTAAAATGTATGTCTATTATTTTAATATCGTACACTAACAAGCTCTCTTTATTTTGTCCAATAGACCACGGATGACAGTGGAAATACAAACCCTAAATGTGTGCCTATATTTTAATATTTAACATATATTTAATATGCAACCAGTCTCACATGCACAGCTAGAAACTGAGTCAATGATAAGGTTTCCTAATTTACTATGGAATGGTAGTTATTAATATGAAAATAATACATTCTGATTGGCCTCCTGAGTGGCGCAGCGGTCTAAGGCACTGCCTCACAATTGGCTAATTTAAAAATAAAGGAGCAGCTTTCGAAACTCTTTCCTATTTTTACAAAAATCCTAAATGACTACTTACTGTTTTTGTGTGTGAAAAACTACAAAAATATTTGGAAAATGCAGTATATCAATTAATGAAATATTAGGGGTCATTGTGTTTTTTTAATTAGACCTGCTCCTGGTGGTTCCTGATGAGGATTACGGAGAATCTTAACAGATACATTTGATATTATACCTGAAGCAAATTAGTTATTTTTAAAGGACATCAAGGATCATTAAAATTATGTTTACATTACAAATGATCATTGTAGAATGTCCTTTTCCGTCAACGATGTGGCTTTATCGTTTAAAATTCACTCACTTTTTGGTTGTAAGTCTACATTTAAACCATTCAACAGACTGTATACATTCCTGAAACACAGCGAAGAGAGACAGAGAGAGATTCCTTGGTAGATGGATTATCTACGATACTGTACAGTACATTGGCTTGGGAAGAGGTCTTACCCGCAGAGGGGGGTTGGGGTGGAGGGGCGCAGGCCCGGAGTAGGTATGAATTAGGGGAGAATTCGTCGTCAGGAGGGGGGTCCAGCATGACGTGGGGGGAGCGGCTGTCCAGCAGGGGCACTTGGCACTCCCTGATGGCTGGGGGGGCAGGATGGGATGGACCGGTGGGTGGAGGTGGAGCGGGGGGTAGCAGGCTGGACGAAGGTGTGGGAGGTAGGGGACGACCTGGGGGGCACACACACACACACACACACATACACAGAAGATGGAGGATACATGTGTTACTATACACACTGGTATAAGTCACATGTGGACGCCCCGTTTGAACATGAAGTGATAGAAATATGAACATCTTGTGTCCATATCTATACTCTTTGAGACACACTGGCTCTTATGTTCAAGTTGAGACTGTCAAGTCCACAGACAAAAGAGCCACACTGCTGAGCCATAAAAAAAATAAAAAATAACGACAATGAAAGACGAGAGAAACAATTGAGAGCAAGAAAGAGCTATAGAAGATAGGGAAGCTTTACGGGGTGTTCCACTCCTATCTCTCCGGATAACCTTGCTGTTTAATAGCAGCAGGCTGAAAGAAGGTCAGCGTTGATGTCCGATGTAGGCTTTTAAATTAACCATCATGTAAGGTATTTTACATGCCTTAAAAAAACAGCTCATGCGTTTGACTCTGACCTTGAGAAGTATATAGTGAAAGCATGGTTTTCATGTTGATTCTTTATGGCATCAATGGTAAAAGAATGTTCTTTAACGTGCCATAGTCAGAGGATATTACCTCCCTTTTCCACTCTTTTGCAACCAAAACCGATTGAACTGAGAAAACACCATTGAATTGTATACAGAGCCTTCCGCAAGTATTCACAGCCCTTGACTTTTTCCACATTTTGTTGTGTTACAAAAGTGGGATTAAAATGGATTAAATTGTCTTTTTTTGTTGTTGGTTGAATTATTATTTAATTCTAAGTAAAAAATAAATAAAAAAACATTTCAATTTATACAACCTAAAATGTAAAATGTATAGGCATGTTGTTGATGTGCTGTTGAACTGCGAGTATCACAAATGCTTCACAGTTGATTTCTTAAATGTATAGACTTGAAATAATAATATAGCCTAAATCAATTCATTTTCATTCCTTCTTAGCCTACCTTGCTTTGCTCCTGACCGATTTAGTTATAGTATGTAGTTGAATAAATAGCCTGTTGAAATGGCGGACATTAAATATCATACTGCTATGGGAATCAGTACCCTCCCAAGCAAAGTACATGTTTGTCTCCTCGTCCTTGGCTATAGAAGAGTTGTAGCGCAGCCTATGAATATCACTAACTAGGTTTCCATCCAATTTGCGAAAGATTTTTATGCAAATATTCTCAGATCTGCATAAAATAAAATTTGCATTTACCCACCAGCAATGTGTTTCAATCAAACAGACTTATTACGGATAAAAGTGTGTGAGTGATGATGTTGTGCACATAAAAAATTCCCATGTACCGAATGAAAAATACAATTGAAATGGGTTACCATTGCATTTTCAACTGTACTCATGGGTTTGTCACAAACAAAATGGCGTTATATGGCAAATGTGCCCACTCTGGTCTTGGTACGTGCTCTCTAGCCAACAGTTCAACAGATTGCAGATACAGTGCAGGTACGCAACCTACATTATGAAATTATTATGGATAAGAGCGCTATTATTTTTATTTGTCAAACGGGCAGTCAAGCATCTATCATCATGTCACGGGAATAAGACCCTCAATATTTATTGGAAAGGTGCATCAAGCTCATCACCGTACACTTCCACCACCCTGTGAAGTTCTTTAGAAACCGGCAGGCTAACGGACGAGGTTTGAGAAAGGCTGATATAGACCACACTAGGCGCACCCGGCAGAGAATCAGGGGGTGAGGGGCATCATCGGGCACACAAGATACTATAATGAACAATTCATTCTCAAACCCTGAGTAATATGACATTTAATTGATTACAAATGATCCTCCCCTGGACTAAATAAAACAAATACGTAACACTCCCCCAGACTGAAATTGAAAAAGCATAACCCTCCTTCATTTTCCTCTGGGTAAATATTGTGTACGTTTTCCACACCTGGATTGCGCAACATTTGCCCATTTATTATTTTTAAACTAATATTCAAGCTCTGTCAAATTGGTTCATTGCTAGACAACCATTTTCATGCTCAAAGGGATATGCCCTACGGGGCTCCCGAGTGGCGGAGTGGTCTAAGGCACTGCATCTCAGTGTTAGAGGCATCACTATAGACCTTGGTTCAAATCCAGGTTGTAGCATCACTGGTTGTGATTGGGAGGGTGGTTACACAATTGGCCCAGTGTTGGCTGGGGTAGGCTGTCATGTCTGACTTGCTTAAGTAAAATAAAATAAATATTCAATGTCTTCTTTTTTTATTTGTACCAATCGGTGCCCTTCTTGGCGAGGCGTTGGAAAACCTCCCTGGTTTTTGTGCTTGAATCTGTGTTTGAGATTCACTGCTCG
Source organism: Oncorhynchus kisutch (assembly GCF_002021735.2). Lineage (NCBI taxonomy): Eukaryota > Metazoa > Chordata > Actinopteri > Salmoniformes > Salmonidae > Oncorhynchus > Oncorhynchus kisutch. The sequence continues at coordinate 43,763,890 of NC_034201.2, forward strand.
ACTGAGGGACCTTACAGATAATTGTATGTGTCGGGTACAGAAATGAGGTAGTCATTCAAAAATCATGTTAATAAACACTATTATTGCACACAGAGTGAGTCCATGCAACTGATTATGTGACATGTTCAGCACATGTTTACTCCTGAACTTATTTAGACTTGTCATAACAAAGGGGTTGAATAGTTACTGACTCAAGACACTACAGCTTTTCATTCTTTATTAATTTATATACATTTCGAAAACATAATTCCACTTGTTATATTATAGGGTATTGTGAAGAGGCAAGTGACAAAAGAAAATGACAAAATGTGGAAGGGCTGTGAATGCACAATACCCTAGGTAAGACTGCACTTTCAGTACTTCATAAAGTAGAGTTGTAGTGAAATGGTTGACCCCAAAACTCTGCTTTAAGGTAATTCAATTCAAGTAAAGTCGATCATAACTGGCTCCCAGTATTATTGTCTATCGCTGACGGATGTTACCTACATAGTTATAACTGACCAGGCATCACAACTATACGTTTCCACTACACAATAACAGCACTTACAGTTGACAGGGGCATCATATTACGGTGCCACGCTGAACGTCACTGTGCTCTTCAGCACGGCCATTCTACTGCCAATGTTTGTCTATGGAGATTGCATGGCCGTGTACTCTATTTTATACACCTGTCAGCAACGGGTGTGGCTGAAATAGCTGAATACCACTCGTTTGAAGGGGTGTACACATACTAGTGTAGTTATAATTGACCAGGCACCACAACTATATTTTACTGGTGGTGAAATAAAACAAATATATTGTGGAATACGACAGCAAGCAACTGTAGCTGCAGCTGGCAGGCCTGTTTGATCTGGTTAAATATGAAATGACTCATGAATATGGAGAAGCATACAGCAGGGTTTAAGATTGGCCACAGTAAATTAGTGATACAGAGTTGAAAGAGATTAGGAGAATGGGAGGGGAGGAGAATGGAGAAGAGGAGAATGGAGAGGAGAGGGGAAGAGAGAGCAGGAGAGGAGATGGGAGGAGAATGCAAGAGAGGCAGGAGAGCAGAGGGGAGGAGAATAGAGGAGAGGGGAGGGGAGGAGAATGGAGAAGAGGAGAATGGAGGAGAGGGGAAGAGAGAGCAGGAGAGGAGAGGGGAGGAGAATAGAGGAGAGGGGAGGAGAATGGAGAAGAGGAGAATGGAGGAGAGGGGAAGAGAGAGCAGGAGAGGAGAGGGGAGGAGAATGCAAGAGAGCAGAGGGGAGGAGAATAGAGGAGAGGGGAGAGGAGAGGGGAGGGGACAATGCAGAGTTAAAAATAGTAACAAGAGGAATAAAATACACAAGAATGTGAAGCTATATACAGGAAGTAGCAGTACCAGATCAATGTGCAGCTATATACAGGAAGTACCAGATCAATGTGGAGCTATATACAGGGAGCACCAGTACCAGATCAATGTGCAGCTATATACAGGAAGTAGCAGATTAATGGGCAGCTATATACAGGGAATACCAGTACCAGATCAATGTGCAGCTGCAGTATATACAGGGAGTACCAGATCAATGTGGAGCTATATACAGGGAGTACCAGATTAATGGGTAGCTATATACAGGGAGTACCAGTACCAGATTAATGGGCAGCTATATACAGGAAGTACCAGATTAATGGACAGCTATATACAGGAAGTACCAGATTAATGGACAGCTATATACAGGGAGTACCAGTACCAGATCAATGTGGAGCTATATACAGGGAGTACCAGATCAATGTGGAGCTATATACAGGGAGTACCAGATCAATGTGGAGCTATTTACAGGGAGTACCAGATCAATGTGGAGCTATTTACAGGGAGTACCAGTACCAGATCAATGTGGAGCTATATACAGGGAGTACCAGATCAATGTGGAGCTATATACAGGGAGTACCAGATCAATGTGGAGCTATATACAGGGAGTACCAGATCAATGTGGAGCTATTTACAGGGAGTACCAGTACCAGATCAATGTGGAGCTATATACAGGGAGTACCAGTACCAGATCAATGTGGAGCTATTTACAGGGAGTACCAGTACCAGATCAAGGTGGAGCTATATACAGGGAGTACCAGTACCAGATCAATGTGGAGCTATATACAGAGAGTACCAGTACCAGATTAGTGTGGAGCTGTATACAGGGAGTACCAGTACCAGTACCAGATCAATGTGGAGCTATATACAGGGAGTACCAGTACCAGATCGATGTGCAGCTATATACAGGGAGTACCAATACCAGATCGATGTGCAGCTATATACAGGGAGTACCAGTACCAGTACCAGATCAATGTGGAGCTATATACAGGGAGTACCAGATCAGTGTGGAGCTGTATACAGGGAGTACCAGTACCAGTACCAGATCAATGTGGAGCTATATACAGGGAGTACCAGTACCAGATCGATGTGCAGCTATATACAGGGAGTACCAATACCAGATCGATGTGGAGCTATATACAGGGAGTACCAGATCAATGTGGAGCTATATACAGGGAGTAGCAGTACCAGATCAATGTGGAGCTATATACAGGGAGTACCAGATCAATGTGGAGCTATATACAGGGAGTACCAGTACCCGATCAATGTGGAGCTATATACAGGGAGTACCAGATCAATGTGGAGCTATATACAGGGAGTACCAGTACCAGATCATTTAGAATATACTTTTGCACAAACAACATGCTGATTTAGGTCTCCACCATCACTGGTATTATCAGGCTGTATTAGCTAGTAACGTTTGCTCTTACTCAGTACATGTATGAGCTAGCTAGCCAGCTAAATAGCGATTAGCATTAGCGGCTAACACGATTAAGGCCAACTTGCTAAGGAAAGACAAGCTAGCGATTTGGAGATGTAAGAAACAAACGAATAGTGTCATTATAGAACACTAGTGGATTTATATGAAGAAGCAAAGTGAAAACAGCATCATTGTTGTATGTGCTGCATTGATCATGCAGAGAGACTGAACGCAAGTGTCTCGTGGTTGAGGAACAACAAGGCGCTCTTTGAGTGACAGGGGGCGGGGCTAGGTCTGTAGAAAGCAGCATGGAGAGAGAGATGACTCAAGTAGCCGAGTAAACTATGGAAATGGATGTTACCCACGGCTTATCACATTTAACAAACCAAACATTCAAATACCAGTATAGAAGGTAAAGTAAAAACCCAAACTGGTCCGTACATCAATACCGGTATAATCGTAAATTCTGTGCTTCTACTTACAGTATGTCCAACAAGACCCTCCAAGGTGTTACAACCTCTGCATTCACAGTGTTTTTAAAGATTAGCCTGCATGTGTTTGGTGTTTCATGCATCTCCTCAAGACCAGAGATACACATAACAACCCAACATGCTGTTGTGGTGTGATGGAATGGGTATCACCAAGGCCCCGAGACTGTCTCGTACACGGCAAAGCACTCCCAGCTAAGTGTGAATACTCTCACTAATTAAATGAACCCCACCACTCACTTTGCTCTGAGCAGGTCGGCAGAACATCCAACATCCACGGCTGCTTTGGCAAACACTGTGTTGTATAGAGGCCGGTTAAAAGAAAGTGTCCTGCTTTTACTGAATAATATATATGTGTTATGTCTCAAAGTCCCAGAAAGGAAGATAACCATTGCATCACTAGCTTGCTGACACACTACTCGTTTAAGAAAATAGCAGAGCATTGGATGGGGCAGTGGAGGGGAAGAGGACATACAGTCCAGAAGAGCCAGAGAGTGGAGAGGATGGACGTAGAGAGAGAGAGAGAGAGAGAGAGAGTGGAGAGGATGGACGTAGAGAGAGGGAGAGAGAGAGAGAAAGAGAGAGTGGAGAGGATGGACGTAGAGAGATAAAGAGAGAGAGAGAGAGAGAGAGAGAGAAAGTGGAGAGGATGGATGTAGAGAGAGAGAGAGAGAGTGGAGAGGATGGACGTAGAGAGAGAGAGGAGAGAGAGAGAGAGAGCGAGAGAGAGAGAGAGTGGAGAGGATGGACGTAGAGAGAGAGAGAGAGAGAGAGAGAGTGGAGAGGAGAGGAAAGACGTAGAGAGAGAGATAGAGAGTGGAGAGGATGGACGTAGAGAGAGAGAGAGAGAGAGAGAGAGGAGAGGGAGAGTGGAGAGGATGGACGTAGAGAGAGAGAGAGAGAGTGGAGAGAGAGAGAGAGAGTGGAGAGAGAGAGAGAGAGAGAGTGGAATGAGAGAGAGAGAGAGGAGAGGATGGACGTAGAGAGAGAGAGAGAGAGAGAGAGAGAGAGAGAGGGAGAGGGAGAGAGGAGAGGATGGATGTAGAGAGAGAGAGAGAGAGAGAGAGAGAGGGAGAGAGAGAGAGAGTGGAGAGAGAGAGAGAGAGAGAGAGAGAGAGAGAGAGTGGAGAGAGAGAGAGAGAGGAGAGGATGGATGTAGAGAGAGAGAGAGAGAGAGAGAGGGAGAGTGGAGAGGGAGAGAGGAGAGGATGGATGTAGAGAGAGAGAGAGAGAGAGAGAGAGAGAGGGAGAGAGAGAGAGAGAGAGAGACAGAGAGACAGAGAGAGAGAGAGAGAGAGAGAGAGAGAGAGAGAGAGAGAGAGAGAGAGAGAGAACACATCTCTCTCTAATGACCAGGATTTATCCTCCTTTAGCCCCTATATCAGCACATCAACGTCAAATAGGAAGGTTTTCTGAAGATTGGAGGGAGAAATCGGTTTCTGTCATTTTCTATTTTGGTATGGATGTTTGGCAAAAGGGTTCACTGGTGCACAGGGCTTCACTGTGGCACAGGGCTTCACATTGGCACAGGGCTTCATTGTGGCTCATTTGGAGCTGTTAGTGGCGTTTCAAACCTTATCCTTTGATGTTAGCGTCATCTTTGTATTTATTTACTTATTTTATTTAACCTTTATTTAACAAGGCAAGTCAATCACGTAATGAGCTGGGAAGCAAACACAGAGCTGCTGCCCCCCCCCCCTCTACATACAGAGCTGCTGCCCCCCCCCCCCTCTACATACAGAGCTGCTGCCCCCCCCCTCTACATACAGAGCTGCTGCCCCCCCCCCTCTACATACAGAGCTGCTGCACCCCCCCCCTCTACATACAGAGCTGCTGCCCCCCCCTCTACATACAGAGCTGCTGCCCCCCCCCCTCTACATACAGAGCTGCTGCCCCCCCCTCTACATACAGAGCTGCTGCCCCCCCCTCTACATACAGAGCTGCTGCCCCCCCCCTCTACATACAGAGCTGCTGCCCCCCCCCCTCTACATACAGAGCTGCTGCCCCCCCCCCCTCTACATACAGAGCTGCTGCCCCCCCCCTCTACATACAGAGCTGCTGCCCCCCCCCCTCTACATACAGAGCTGCTGCCCCCCCCCTCTACATACAGAGCTGCTGCCCCCCCCTCTACATACAGAGCTGCTGCCCCCCCCCTCTACATACAGAGCTGCTGCCCCCCCCTCTACATACAGAGCTGCTGCCCCCCCCCCTCTACATACAGAGCTGCTGCCCCCCCCCCCCTCTACATACAGAGCTGCTGCCCCCCCCCTCTACATACAGAGCTGCTGCCCCCCCCCTCTACATACAGAGCTGCTGCCCCCCCCCCCTCTACATACAGAGCTGCTGCCCCCCTCTACATACAGAGCTGCTGCCCCCCCCCTCTACATACAGAGCTGCTGCACCCCCCTCTACATACAGAGCTGCTGCCCCCCCCCTCTACATACAGAGCTGCTGCACCCCCCCCCCCCCTCTACATACAGAGCTGCTGCCCCCCCCCCTCTACATACAGAGCTGCTGCCCCCCCCTCTACACACAGAGCTGCTGCCCCCCCCCTCTACACACAGAGCTGCTGCCCCCCCTCTACATACAGAGCTGCTGCCCCCCCTCTACACACAGAGCTGCTGCCCCCCCTCTACATACAGAGCTGCTGCACCCCCCCCCTCTACATACTGAGCTGCTGCCCCCCCCTCTACACACAGAGCTGCTGCCCCCCCCTCTACATACAGAGCTGCTGCCCCCCCCCTCTACACACAGAGCTGCTGCCCCCCCCTCTACACACAGAGCTGCTGCCCCCCCCCCTCTACACACAGAGCTGCTGCCCCCCCCCCTCTACACACAGAGCTGCCTCTACACACAGAGCTGCTGCCCCCCCCCCCCCCTACACACAGAGCTGCTGCCCCCCCCCTCTATACACAGAGCTGCTGCACCCCCCCCCCCCTCTACACAGAGCTGTTGCCCCCCCCCCCTCTACATACAGAGCTGCTGCCCCCCCCCCCTCTACACACAGAGCTGCTGCCCCCCCCTCCTCTACACACAGAGCTGCTGCCCCCCCCCCCCTCCTCTACACACAGAGCTGTTGCCCCCCCCCCTCTACACACAGAGCTGCTGCCCCCCCTCCTCTACACACAGAGCTGCTGCCCCCCCCCCTCCTCTACATACAGAGCTGCTGCACCCCCCTCTACACACAGAGCTGCTGCCCCCCCCCTCTACATACAGAGCTGCTGCACCCCCCCTCTACATACAGAGCTGCTGCACCCCCCTCTACATACAGAGCTGCTGCAACCCCCCTCTACATACAGAGCTGCTAAACCCCCCCCTCTACATACAGAGCTGCTAAACCCCCCCTCTACATACAGAGCTGCTGCACCCCCCCTCTACATACAGAGCTGCTGCACCCCCCTCTACATACAGAGCTGCTGCACCCCCCTCTACATACAGAGCTGCTAAACCCCCCCCCTCTACATACAGAGCTGCTAAACCCCCCCCTCTACATACAGAGCTGCTGCACCCCCCGTCTACATACAGAGCTTTTGCACCCCCCCCTCCCCTCTTCCTCATCTCCCCCTCCCCTCTTCCTCATCTCTCCCCCCTCCCCTCTTCCTCATCTCCCCCCCCTCCCCTCTTCCTCATATCCCCCTCCCCTCTTCCTCATCTCTCCCTTCTCCTCACCACCACATGCTGAGGCTGTCTATACACAGCAGGTCTTGCTGTGACATTTGCAGAGATTTATCATAGCAGTTTCCTCCCAAGAAAAAAGTTGAGGACCAAAGGAAACCTGAGATACTCAGCTTCAGCGATACTCCTCTATCCTCTAAGTCATGTTCAACACGGCTCCAAATGCAGATCTCAAAAGAATGGGGGGAGAGAAAGAGAGAGAGAGAAAGTGAAGGCAAGCCAGCTCTGATGTCACTCCAAGAGGCTTTCAGACACATCCCACTCCCTAATGTGCATTACAAATTAAAATCTGATTATGTTGCTATTTTCATTGCGGAGTGTTTTGATGTGAACAATCTTAAATGTAAATGAGTGCTAAGCTTCTTTTTTTTTTTACTCCAACTTGGAACAAGTAGTACAGTACTTTATTGCCTGATATGTTAGGTTTAGTATTCATCGGCTCCATAATAAAACCATTCTACGGTCCTCTGTAGCTCAGGTGGTAGAGCATGGTGCTTGCTATGTCAGGATAGTGGGTTCTATTCCTGACACAAACCATACTAAAAATGTTTGCAAACATTACTAAGTTGCTTTGGATAAAAGCATCTGCTAAATGGTGTAATATTATTCTCTTTTTTTGTTGATCCATATGAGTCTCAGTGCCACCCCCCTCTCTCCTGGGCCAAGGCCTTTCCACGCAACATTCTTCAACGCGGTCCGAGCAGAACTGACTCCATTTTGTTACAGCCTCTTCGTCATCACTCCCCGTGACTGGAATGGTTCCCTGCTGCATCCTCGGCACATTCACAGCCCCAGTAGCCCCAAGTCCAGGCACCAGCATCCACATAAAACCACACTTTATTTCCCAAATGATCTCCAACAAAATCCCACTCAAGGTCAGATATATGTTTAGAGAAAATCACTTGGCCTTTTACAGGGATAAATGGTGCAAGATAAATGACCCCTACCCACCAGGCGCTTTCTGTCCAACTTCCCACGCCTCTGTCTTATGCTCTTCTCTGTAAGTGTCTACACAAACACAGCCTCTAATTACTTTTTACTTGATCCTATCGTTTCCTCCAAACTCTCCTCCACAGGCAACACCGGGCCACTAATAGACACATCGCACCGGCCAATCAACTCCTCAGACTGCCTCTCCCTCTGACGGAGGGAGAGGAAATGGAAATCTTGTGACCCATGGAGACAACTTTTTTGGCGCGTTGTTTGATTTAAACTTCGGCTCGGGCACCGTTGTTCAATTTCACACGAGCCAATGGGTTACATGATCCGCCACAATGTGATACGATGTCATACGTGTGTGCTATGACATATGAGACGACATGACACCGGTGTCACAACGAGTTGACCTCATCAAACAAACGCGGTAAAACATTATCCCTCAACCCAGCTACCCTCCTCAACCCAACAGTAACGCCAATGGTTTTGGAGAGAGTGAAATATACTGAACAGAAATATAAACGCAACATGTAAAGTGTTGGTCCCATTTTTCATGAGCTGAAAAGAGCCCAGAAATCTTCCATACTCACAAATAAAAAGCTTATTTCTCTAAAATGTTGTGCACAATTCTTTTTACATGCCTGTTAGTGAGCATTTCTCCTTAGTCAAAATAATCCATCCACCTGACAGGTGTGGCATATCAATAAGCTGATTAAACAGCATGATCATTACACAGGTGCACCTTGTGCAGGGGACAATAAAAGGCCACTCTAAAATGTGTAGTTTTGTCACACAATACAATGCCATCGATGTCTCATGTTTTTGAGGGAGCATTGCAATTGGCATACTGACTGCAGGAATATCTAACAGAGCTGTTGCCAGGGAATGGATATTAATTTCTCTACCATAAGCCACCTCCAAAGTCGTTTCAGAGAATTTGGCCTCATAACTGCAGACCATGTGTAACCACGCCAGCCCAGGACCTCCACAGCCGACTTCTTCACCTGCGGGATCCTCTGAGGAGGGGGAGGGAAAAAAATATCTGATTGGCCTGGCATGGCTTCCCAGTGGGTGGATCTGGCTCCCAACTGGGTGGGCCTATGCCCTCCCAGGCCCACCTATGGCTGTGCCACTGCCCAGTCATGTGAAATCCATAGATTAGGGCCTAATTTATTTATTTCAATTGACTGATTTCCTTCTATGAACTGTAACTTAGTAAAATATTTGAAATGGTTGCATGTTGTGTTTTATATTTTTGTTCAGTGTATAAAAATCCTGCAGCATAATGTCCACAGCAGCAGCAAACCCACATCCCTCCCAATGTAGTGTGTGGTTTTGCTGCAGACAGACAGATTAGCCCAGAACATGGCAATGTGGCACAGCAGGAGGGAGGCAAGGAGGCAAGGACCAAGACGTAGGCTCGGCTGCAAAGCACATCGGAAACCCGCCGTAATAATATCACGATCATCTCTCTGTCGTTGTATGTTTCATTATACAGACAGCAGGGAAACGGGCTTAGATGTGCTGACTCGACTCTCCATCATTACAGTCCCACTTAAAGAGCCACTTCTGCCATCAGCTTTTGCTTTTTAATTTAATATATGTGTGATATAAATAACTTACTACATCGCGCGCCTTTAAAGTAGGATGTTTCCATACAGGCACTATTTTTTTATCCTGTGTCACAAAAGAAACAAAACTGTCCTACTTTTCTATACCCCAACTCATCCTCAAGCCTCACCCTCTCCCTCCCCATACGCTTATCCCCCCGCCCCCCCCCCCCCCCCCCAGCCTCCCCTCACAGAGGATCAAAGCAGTGAAAAATGACATTCCATTCCAAACCAATGAGAACAGCCTCTCCCCCCCTGACAACACGTTCTCCATCAAATCACTGCTTTTCCTAGATTTGTTTTTCTGTTTGTTTATTTTCAGGGAACCTGCAAATCTACACGCATCAATGCTTCTCCATCTCCCTGCCAGTGTCTATCACTCCCTCTAAGATGTTAGAGGCCATTCAGTTGAAAAACAGTGTTTTTCCTTTGCCACCAATCTGAAAGCACTCTTAATCCCAAAATAAGGGAAATACTCAAATGAACTGAGGCCTTTGAAGTGGGGAGAGAGGAATTGGTCACAGACACACCACATTGCTCCGAGTTGTATCTGAAGCAGGTCTCAACAGTAATGAGGATACACTTCTATCACAAAGATGCCATCTTTACTGTTTGCCCCTGGATTCAGAGTGGTTGGGTTAAATGCGGAAGACGAATTTCAGTTGAATGCATTCAGTTGTACAACTGACCAGGTATCCCACCTTTCATTCAGTTGGACAACTGACCAGGTATCCCCCTTTCATTCAGTTGGACAACTGACCAGGTATCCCCCTTTCATTCAGTTGGACAACTGACCAGGTATCCCCCTTTCATTCAGTTGTACAACTGACCAGGTATCCCACCTTCCATTCAGTTGGACAACTGACCCCTTTCATTCAGTTGGACAACTGACCAGGTATCCCCCCTTTCATTCAGTTGGACAACTGAGCAGGTATCCCCCCTTTCATTCAGTTGGACAACTGACCAGGTATCCCCCCTTTCATTCAGTTGTACAACTGACCAGGTATCCCCCTTTCATTCAGTTGGACAACTGACCAGGTATCCCCCCTTTCATTCAGTTGGACAACTGACCAGGTATCCCCCTTTCAATCAGTTGGACAACTGACTAGGTATCCCCCCTTTCAATCAGTTGGACAACTGACCAGGTATCCCCCTTTCATTCAGTTGGACAACTGACCCCTTTCATTCAGTTGTACAACTGACTAGGTATCCCCCCTTTCATTCAGTTGGACAACTGACCCCTTTCATTCAGTTGGACAACTGACCAGGTATCCCCCTTTCATTCAGTTGGACAACTGACCAGGTATCCCCCTTTCATTCAGTTGGACAACTGACCCCTTTCATTCAGTTGTACAACTGACTAGGCATCCCCCCTTTCATTCAGTTGGACAACTGACCCCTTTCATTCAGTTGGACAACTGACCAGGTATCCCCACTTTCATTCAGTTGTACAACTGACCAGGTATCCCCCTTTCATTCAGTTGGACAACTGACCAGGTATCCCCACTTTCATTCAGTTGTAATGAAAGTACAACTGACCAGGTATCCCCCCTTTCATTCAGTTGGACAACTGACTAGGTATCCCCCCTTTCATTCAGTTGTACAACTAACCAGGTATCCCCCCTTGCCCTTTATTCATTTACTCATTTACATTTACTTAGTTAACATACTGCACTGTAAACATGAAATCTGACTTCAATTATTGACATGCCCAAGGCTACGGCCAGATGACCAGTAAAATGCCTTTTAACAGGCGTGTAGGTGTGCACCTATGCACACGTGCGCACACACACGGGCACAGCACGCGCACATACACACACATGCAGACACGCACACACTCACACAACCCCCTGGCAAATGCCAGTCACATATCAGCCTTCTGATAACTGGTAGCATCACTGTCCAGGGGCCCAGAGTCTGGCTCTGGGGACAGACAGCAGGACGCAGGTCATTGGTGAGCAGCAGCCCAATGGGCACTGTGACAGGGCCAGGCTGCATGGTGACAGGGCCAGGCTGCATGGTGACAGGGCCAGGCTGCATGGTGACAGGGCCAGGCTGCATGGTGACAGGGCCAAGCTGCATGGTGACAGGGCCAGGCTGCATGGTGACAGGGCCAGGCTCCATGGTGACAGGGCCAGGCTGCATGGTGACAGGGCCAGGCTGCATGGTGACAGGGCCAGGCTGCATGGTGACAGGGTCAGGCTGCATAGTGAGGGCCAGGCTGCATAGTGAGGGCCAGGCTGCATAGTGACAGGGTCAGTCTGCATGGTGACAGGGCCAGGCTGCATGGTGACAGGGCCAGGCTGCATGGTGACAGGGCCAAGCTGCATGGTGACAGGGCCAGGCTGCATGGTGACAGGGCCAGGCTCCATGGTGACAGGGCCAGGCTGCATGGTGACAGGGCCAGGCTGCATGGTGACAGGGCCAGGCTGCATGGTGACAGGGTCAGGCTGCATAGTGAGGGCCAGGCTGCATAGTGAGGGCCAGGCTGCATAGTGACAGGGTCAGTCTGCATGGTGACAGAGCCAGGCTGCATGGTGACAGGGTCAGTCTGCATAGTGACAGGGCCAGGCTGCATAGTGAGGGCCAGGCTGCATAGTGACAGGTTCAGGCTGCATGGTGACAGGGCCAGGCTGCATAGTGACAGGGTCAGTCTGCATGGTGACAGGGCCAGGCTGCATAGTGACAGGGCCAGGCTGCATAGTGACAGGGTCAGTCTGCATGGTGACAGGGCCAGGCTGCCTAGTGACAGGGCCAGGCTTCATACAGTAGTGACAGGTTCAGGTTGCATGGTGACAGGGCCAGGCTGCATAGTGACAGTGTCAGTCTGCATAGTGTCAGTGTCAGTCTGCATGGTGACAGGGTCAGTCTGCATGGTGACAGGGCCAGGCTGCATGGTGACAGGGTCAGTCTGCATGGTGAAAGGGCCAGGGCTGTGTGCTCTAGGATCAGCCCCCACTACTCTGGGATCAGCCCCCATTACTCCAGGCTCTAGGATCCACCCCCACTACTCTGTGATCAACCCCCACTACTCTGGGATCCGCCCCCACTACTCTAGGATCAGCCCTCACTACTTCAGGCTCTGGGATCCAGGCTCTAGAATCAGCCCCCACTACTCCAGGCTCTAGAATCAGCCCCCGCTACTCCAGGCTCTAGAATCAGCCCCCGCTACTCCAGGCTCTAGAATCAGCCCCCGCTACTGCAGGCTCTAGAATCAGCCCCCGCTACTCCAGGCTCTAGAATCAGCCCCCACTACTTTCAGGCTCTAGAATCAGCTCCCTCTACTCCAGGCTCTAGAATCAGCTCCCTCTACTCCAGGCTCTAGAATCAGCTCCCTCTACTCCAGGCTCTAGAATCAGCTCCCTCTACTCCAGGCTCTAGAATCAGCCCCCGCTACTCCAGGCTCTAGAATCAGCCCCCACTACTCCAGGCTCTAGGATCAGCACACTGAGGCAAACGGTGCTCGTCTTTGCATCATCTGACCCTGAGGAGCAGCCTGGCCGATGTTGTTCTGCACAGCTCCCCCTACAGAGGCTGTGCCAATACCCTGCTGCAGTGACGCAAACCACAAACAAACATAAATGTGTTAGGCATTGTCTCTCTCTGTCCCTCTTATACATACACACACAGCGATGAACACGTTTGGTACATATATACAGGGCTATACTGTACGTACGGCCCAATCAGACATACATTGACTTAACACATGAAAAACACTGCCTTGAAAAACAGAAATGTGCTCCTTCCTTTGACAGTTGAAGGATAGAGTCAGTGATATACACACTCCAGTATTCATGATAGCTGGTATATATTGAGCCTCTCCAACCGAGGGAAGTCATTATGGGATTGTTTAGACGTTAATTGAGATCTTTAATTACAGTGTTTTTTCTCCACTGTTAATACATTTGTCATAAACCCAGCGCGAACTATTCCTCTTTCTTCTAATCCAGACACTGATAACACTGACTGCATTTCAGTGAGAATTGGTTCAAAAGCCTATGCACGAGTGCCGCAGTGCTAGAGGCGTCACAACAGCTCCGGGTTCAATCCCGGGCTGTGTCGCAGCCAGCCACGACCAGGAGATTCATGAGGCGGTGCACAATTGGCCCAGCGTCGTCCGGGTTAAGGGAGGGTTTGGCCGGCCCGGGATGACCTTGTCCCATCGCGCTCTAGCGACACCTTGTGGCGGGCCGGGGGCATACACGCTGACTACGGTCACCAGGTGTACGGTGTTTCCCGACGACACAATGGCTGGTTTCCGGATTAAGCGAACAGTTTGTCGAGAAGCAGTGCGGCTTGGTGGGGTCGTGTTTCTCGACCTTTTGCCTCTCCCGAGTCCGTACATGAGTTGCAGCGATGGGACAAGACTGTAACTACCAATTTGGTTATCACAAAATTGGGGTAAAAAGTACAACAAGCCTATGCAACACATATAGGCTGATTCTAAGAATATACAGTATTATAATCCTGTGCCCGATCACCACATTAACCATGTTTACATCTCAGAAAGATGTATAGTTTGGCTCCCACATTGTGCCTTAAATATCCAACAATACACACGCCTTATGTAATAACCCTCACTCTCCAAGCAGCTCTCTCTCTCAGCCAGGACTTGGCAGAGGCTTCGAGAAGTGATGCGTCCGTGTGGTGAGGGCACATACCAGAATATATTAGAGTAATGCACTATGAATTGGACCCTCCACCATGTCAATTATTAATGACAGTATCAGACCCTGAGACATGGACTCTGAGTTGACCTGAAAAGAGGCAGAGAAGGAGAAGGCTAAATCAGTAATGGTGTGTGGGTAAAATCACCGGGAAGCCAAGACAGGGGAAAAAAAAGACATATTACAACCGATATGTTGTGATAATTGCGTTGTTTGCTCTAAAAACCTGTTCATTTATATATAGGCTTAAGTCGAGACAATGAGAAGACACAGTGGCAGAATAAATTCAACCACAACTTTTGTTTCACCACAAAAAAAAACAGAGAGCAACATTTGTCCACAAAGGTTATTGTACGTAAAAACCAGTTACATTACCTACAGCATGGACATGAAACACAGACAGTGTTGAAAACAGTACTAGTACACAGCTAGTCAAGATAAAAATAGAGAGAGAGAGAGAGAGCGCTAGAGCCTTGGAAAGACACAAGATGCTAATGAGAATGAGTTTTAAAATATCAGGCTCCCAGAATGCACTTATGTACAGGCCAAACAGCCGCTGCGGAAATTCTATGTAAAAAAGTACCTGCCTAAATCCAAGACATAAAAACATGTATTTTTATATTCAAAACACAGGGCATGTCCTAGAATATAAGTAGAAGATAGTGCAGTAGGTGTTGATGATTAGTAAATCAGATTCTCAGAGGTACATGAATATGGTTGCATCCATTTTTCCTGAGACTGAGAATTACTTAAAGAACAGTCCGACATTAACAGGTGGGTTTTAAATCTAAAACATTATGATTATTTGTGGAAGAATGTAGAATCATTGAGTATTTTAAAGCTGACAACCACTCCCTCTTACTTTAATTGCAATCAGTTGTTCTGGGAGTTTCCCTGGACTCCATTAAATGTTTAAAACCTTTCTGAAAACAAGTTTCATCAGCCGCAATCTGCAGATCAACCTAATTAAATCCAAATGCAACCTAATTAAATGCCCTTAGAGTGTATGATGCAACACATCAAGATGCGGTGTATATATTGTATATAGGTAACATAAAAAACTTGAATAATGATAAGGTGGATACATTGTTTATGTGGTGTAAAATACCCCCACCACCCCACTTTTTTAAAATATATAAATGATTTGGTATGTATGATATCCTTTCCATGAACAGGCAGGTGTTGTCAGATGAAGCCCTAGGCTACTACAGAATAGACTGCCTACATCTCTGATACAAAAGCTACATCCTTAAAAGCAGACGTTGAAATGCATGGATTCCAAAGCAGTCAAAATTCAGTAGTCAAAATTCAGTAGTCAAAATTCAGTAGTCAAAATTCAGATGAAAATTGCAATTCCAAAAAACTATCAACGGACTGAAATAGGATATCTCACAACAGACGTACCCCGGTATGTCAGCCAACTTTAAAACCATATCCGAGGGGGGCGCGAGAACCGCCCGAATATGATTTCAACAGCATCAAAGACATCGTTGAATGAGCCACACAATATCACTCGATTTATTCAGCTTACCTTTGCTTTTCACCATGCTGCAAACTTGGTTTCTGCTCTACTTATCCAAGAGAGCTGGACATGTTTTCCAGCATCGTCCCCCGGCGTCTGTTAAAAAGCAAAGCAGTCGAGTTGTTCCGTGCCCGCTACAGACGCGCCAAGACAAGACCGCGAAAGGCGCGAAACTGGGGTTGTCAGCGGCAGTAGCGGGTAGCTTTGTCTGAGCAACGAATAGACTACAGACATTGAACCTATAGACACCCAAGTATAGACATCCAACCTAAATCCTCAGAGCTATTAAGGGCACTAACATGACCGTGAATTACACGCAGCCAAACTGACAGAGACAAAGAGGCAGGCAATGGTGTACAGTACAAATGTTGCAGAGGGGCGGGCTGGCGCGTAAAGGTGAGCTCATGGTGTCATTATAGGGAGTGGATTTGTCTCAACCTCCCGCATGCTCTACTAGATAACTCCTATCTCCCTCTTTACTAGGTAACCTCTATCTCCCTCTCTCCGTTGCTTTTGCGGCAAGCCTCTCGGGGATACATTGAATGCCTTTATGCTCTCGCTATGGGGGTCAGGCAAATCCTGTTTAGAACATCATGCACCATCCATCTCCACTCCTACAGCCCTCTCTCTCTCTCTCTCTAGTATACTACAGCTGACATGGGTCAACTCTGTAGTTGGCATAGACTACTGCAGTTTCCCAGACAGACTAGGGGAAAAAGCATGTTTTTCATGTTGAGAGTCTGTGGGTGCCATCACATCTCGCAGATGACTTTAAAGTTCATATAACTCGTCTGCGTGTGATTATACTTGTATATTAACATTTATTATAGTAGGCTACAATATATTCCTGAATATTACAAAAATGTTGTCTATAAGTAGTTTAACATGCGTCTGTGAAACCAGTTGTCTCTGTAGTCCAGAAACATAGTATTCTAAGGTTAATCAGTCTAGGCTACAATTGTAGTTCTTGATGTATAAAACAGGATTCAAGCCTAGTTCTGGAAACATAATAGCCTATGGGACTGGGAAATACCGGCTGTGCAGAATTGTGAAGATCTGTTATTCAGTCACTGCCTGTGTGTGTGTATGAGTGTGTGTGTGTGTGTGTGTGTGTGTGTGTGTGTGTGTGTGTTTGTGTGTGTGTGTGCATGCTCATGTGTTTGTCTAAAGGGAGAAAATTAGATTATAAAATCGGTCCAATGTCCTTTGTTTTATCTTTAGCCCAAAAGAGGCTCGCAAAAAGGCCACTTCTTTTTTAAATTTAACCAGGCAAGTCAGTTAAGAACATTTTCTTATTTACAATGACGGCCTAGGAACAGTGGGTTAACTGCCTTGTTCAGGGTCAGAATGACCGATTTTTACCTTGTCAGCTCAGGGATTCAATCTAACAACCTTTCAGTTACTAGTCCAATGCCCTAACCACTAGGCTACCTGCTGGTTACTGGTCCAACACTCTAACCACTAGGCTACCAGCTGGTTACTGGCCAACACTCTAACCACTAGGCTACCTGCTGGTTACTGGCCCAACACTCTAACCACTAGGTTACCTGCTGGTTACTGGTCCAACTCTCTAACTACTAGGCTACCTGATGGTTACTCGTCCAACACTCTAACCACTAGGCTACCTGCTGGTTACTAGTCCAACGCTCTAACCACTAGGCTACCTGCTGGTTACTAGTCCAACACTCTAACTACTAGGCTACCTGATGGTTACTAGTCCAATGCTCTAACCACTAGGCTACCTGCTAGTTACTAGTCCAACACTCTAACCACTAGGCTACCTGATGGTTACTCGTCCAACACTCTAACCACTAGGCTACCTGCTAGTTACTAGTCCAACACTCTAACCACTAGGCTACCTGCTAGTTACTAGTCCAACGCTCTAACCACTAGGCTACCTGCTAGTTACTAGTCCAACACTCTAACCACTAGGCTACCTGCTGGTTACTAGTCCAACACTAACCACTAGGCTACCTGCTAGTTACTAGTCCAACACTCTAACCACTAGGCTACCTGCTAGTTACTAGTCCAATGCTCTAACCACTAGGCTGCCTTCTAGTTACTGGTCCAACGCTCTAACCACTAGGCTACCTGCTGGTTACTGGTCCAACACTCTAACCACTAGGCTACCTGCTAGTTACTAGTCCAATGCTCTAACCACTAGGCTACCTTCTAGTTACTTGTCCAACGCTCTAACCACTAGGTTACCTGCTAGTTACTAGTCCAATGCTCTAACCACTAGGCTGCCTTCTAGTTACTGGTCCAACACTCTAACCACTAGGCTACAATTGCTGGTTACTCGTCCAACACTCTAACCACTAGGCTACCTGCTGGTTACTAGTCCAACACTCTAACTACTAGGCTACCTGATGGTTACTCGTCCAACACTCTAACCACTAGGCTACCTGCTAGTTACTAGTCCAACACTCTAACCACTAGGCTACCTGATGGTTACTCGTCCAACACTCTAACCACTAGGCTACCTGCTAGTTACTAGTCCAACACTCTAACCACTAGGCTACCTGCTAGTTACTAGTCCAACGCTCGAACCACTAGGCTACCTGCTAGTTACTAGTCCAATGCTCTAACCACTAGGCTACCTTCTAGTTACTTGTCCAACGCTCTAACCACTAGGCTATCTGCTGGTTACTGGTCCAACGCTCTAACCACTAGGCTACCTGCTAGTTACTAGTCCAATGCTCTAACCACTAGGCTACCTTCTAGTTACTTGTCCAACGCTCTAACCACTAGGCTACCTGCTGGTTACTGGTCCAACACTCTAACCACTAGGCTACCTGCTAGTTACTAGTCCAATGCTCTAACCACTAGACTACCTGCTAGTTACTAGTCCAACACTCTAACCACTAGGCTACCTGATGGTTACTCGTCCAACACTCTAACCACTAGGCTACCTGCTAGTTACTAGTCCAACACTCTAACCACTAGGCTACCTGCTAGTTACTAGTCCAACGCTCTAACCACTAGGCTACATGCTAGTTACTAGTCCAACACTCTAACCACTAGGCTACCTGCTGGTTACTAGTCCAACACTAACCACTAGGCTACCTGCTAGTTACTAGTCCAACGCTCTAACCACTAGGCTACCTGCTAGTTACTAGTCCAATGCTCTAACCACTAGGCTACCTTCTAGTTACTTGTCCAACGCTCTAACCACTAGGCTATCTGCTGGTTACTGGTCCAACGCTCTAACCACTAGGCTACCTGCTAGTTACTAGTCCAACGCTCTAACCACTAGGCTACCTGCTAGTTACTAGTCCAACACTCTAACCACTAGGCTACCTGCTGGTTACTAGTCCAACACTAACCACTAGGCTACCTGCTAGTTACTAGTCCAACACTCTAACCACTAGGCTACCTGCTAGTTACTAGTCCAATGCTCTAACCACTAGGCTGCCTTCTAGTTACTGGTCCAACGCTCTAACCACTAGGCTACCTGCTGGTTACTGGTCCAACACTCTAACCACTAGGCTACCTGCTAGTTACTAGTCCAATGCTCTAACCACTAGGCTACCTTCTAGTTACTTGTCCAACGCTCTAACCACTAGGCTACCTGCTAGTTACTAGTCCAATGCTCTAACCACTAGGCTACCTTCTAGTTACTGGTCCAATGCTCTAACCACTAGGCTACCTGCTGGTTACTAGTCCAACACTCTAACCACTAGGCTACCTGCTGGTTACTAGTCCAACACTAACCACTAGGCTACCTGCTAGTTACTAGTCCAACATTCTAACCACTAGGCTACCTGCTAGTTACTAGTCCAATGCTCTAACCACTAGGCTGCCTTCTAGTTACTGGTTCCAACGCTCTAACCACTAGGCTACCTGCTAGTTACTAGTCCAATGCTCTAACCACTAGGCTACCTGCCAAACCTACACTCTAACCACTAGGCTACCTGCCGCCTCTACACCCTAACCACTAGGCTACCTGCCGACTCTACACTCTAATCACTAGGCTACCTGCTGGTTACTAGTCCAACACTCTAACCACTAGGCTACCTGCTGGCTACTGGTCCAACACTCTAACCACTAGGCTATCTGCTAGTTACTAGTCCAATGCTCTAACCACTAGGCTACCTTCTAGTTACTTGTCCAACGCTCTAACCACTAGGCTACCTGCTGGTTACTGGTCCAACACTCTAACCACTAGGCTACCTGCTAGTTACTAGTCCAATGCTCTAACCACTAGGCTACCTTCTAGTTACTTGTCCAACGCTCTAACCACTAGGCTACCTGCTGGTTACTAGTCCAATGCTCTAACCACTAGGCTACCTTCTAGTTACTGGTCCAATGCTCTAACCACTAGGCTACCTGCTGGCTACTGGTCCAACACTCTAACCACTAGGCTACCTGCTGGTTACTGGTCCAACGCTCTAACCACTAGGCTACCTGCTAGTTACTAGTCCAACGCTCTAACCACTAGGCTACCTGCTGGTTACTAGTCCAACACTCTAACCACTAGGCTACAATTGCTGGTTACTAGTCAGTCACTACCTGCTGGTTACTAGTCCAACACTCTAACTACTAGGCTACCTGATGGTTACTCGTCCAACACTCTAACCACTAGGCTACCTGCTAGTTACTAGTCCAACACTCTAACCACTAGGCTACCTGATGGTTACTCTTCCAACACTCTAACCACTAGGCTACCTGCTAGTTACTAGTCCAACACTCTAACCACTAGGCTACCTGCTAGTTACTAGTCCAACGCTCTAACCACTAGGCTACCTGCTAGTTACTAGTCCAACAGTCTAACCACTAGGCTACCTGCTGGTTACTAGTCCAACACTAACCACTAGGCTACCTGCTAGTTACTAGTCCAACATTCTAACCACTAGGCTACCTGCTAGTTACTAGTCCAATGCTCTAACCACTAGGCTGCCTTCTAGTTACTGGTTCCAACGCTCTAACCACTAGGCTACCTGCTGGTTACTGGTCCAACACTCTAACCACTAGGCTACCTGCTAGTTACTAGTCCAATGCTCTAACCACTAGGCTACCTTCTAGTTACTTGTCCAACGCTCTAACCACTAGGTTACCTGCTAGTTACTAGTCCAATGCTCTAACCACTAGGCTGCCTTCTAGTTACTGGTCCAACACTCTAACCACTAGGCTACAATTGCTGGTTACTAGTCCAACACTCTAACCACTAGGCTACCTGCTAGGTACTAGTCCAACACTCTAACCACTAGGCTACCAGCTGGTTACTAGTCCAACACTATAACCACTAGGCAAACAGCTGGTTACTGGTACAACACTCTAACCACTAGGCTACCTGCTGGTTACTAGTCCAATGCTCTAACCACTAGGTTACCTGCTGGTTACTAGTCCAACACTCTAACCACTAGGCTACCAGCTGGTTACTGGTCCAACACTCTAACCACTAGGCTACCTGCTGGTTACTGGTCCAACACTCTAACCACTAGGCTACCTGCTGGTTACTGGTCCAACACTCTAACCACTAGGCTACCTGCTGGTTACTAGTCCAACACTCTAACCACTAGGCGACCTGCTGGTTACTAGTCCAACACTCTAACCACTAGGCTACCTGCTAGTTACTAGTCCAACACTCTAACCACTAGGCTACCTGCTGGTTACTGGTCCAACACTCTAACCACTAGGCTACCTGCTGGTTACTGGTCCAACACTCTAACCACTATGCTACCTGCTGGCTACTGGTCCAACACTCTAACCACTAGGCTACCTGCTGGTTACTGGTCCAACACTCTAACCACTAGGCTACCTGCTGGTTACTGGTCCAACACTCTAACCACTAGGCTACCTGCTGGTTACTGGTCCAACACTCTAACCACTAGGCTACCTGCCGCCTCTACACTCTAACCACTAGGCTACCTGCCGCCTCACACTCTAAGCACTAGGCTACCTGCCGCCTCTACACTCTAACCACTAGGCTACCTGCCGCCTCTACACTCTAACCACTAGGCTACCTGCCGACCCTACACTCTAACCACTAGGCTACCTGTCGCCCCTACACTCTAACCACTAGGCTACCTGCCGCCCCTACACTCTAACCACTAGGCTACCTGCCCCCCCTACACTCTAACCACTAGGCTACCTGCCGACCCTACACTCTAACCACTAGGCTACCTGCCGACCCTACACTCTAACCACTAGGCTACCTGCCGACTCTACACTCTAACCACTAGGCTACCTGCCGACCCACTTACTCTATAAGCACAGTACCATTTTGCTTCCAAAGGTTTCAGCAGCTCTCCGTTATGAGGTGAGGAAATGTCAATAAATCAGCTACTATTTTCTGCCCTATAGATTCCTTTCCCTTAATATTTATCGTAACACTGAGCATAGTGCATCAACCCACAGTTAAGCAGAAGTGGTAATTCTAATTAGTTCAAAAACAAACTGTCTCTCCTAAACCTGTGTTTCTGGCCAGCCCTGTTGACTGTGCAGCAACACCTTGACTGCTTCCAGGCTTCCAGGAGCCTTGCTATTGTACAATGACACTACAAAGCGCCAGCGCTTCCCACGCACAGGCATCCGTCCTCATTACCCGCGGCAGGTCTCGACTGCCAGAGCTCACAAAGGGCGCCGTGGCGCAGAAACCCGGCTATGCCACAGAAAAACACCGGCACCGGAGAGTTAGGGTGGAAACAGAACAATAATAGATTCTGAGAGAGAGAGAGAGAGAGAGAGAGAGAGAGAGAGAGAGAGAGAGAAATAGAGGGAGATAAGATAAGATATGGAGGTAGTGCTCTGCCCTTTGTTGTTTCCCTGACAGGAAACAAACATGGAAATTGGGGATAAAAATGGATGAAAATGCATCCTAGAGGCTCCAAACCCTGAACCCCGCTGCACTACACTGCTCTACGCTACACTCAGCAGCCTTACAGAGCTGAAAAAAAATGGAGGCATGCCTTTGTTTAGCTGCTACTATTCAAAACTGCAGGTTTGCAGACTGTACAGTGATGTTACACGTCTCCCAACAAAAAACACACACACACACACACACACACACACACACACACACACACACACACACACACACACACACACACACACACACACACACACACACACACACACACACACACACACACACAAAGTGCGGGCTCCCTCCTGAGATTGTGTGGCCCTGCTAAAACATGCTTTGACTCCCAATTCTCCCCTGTGCCCATTAGAGGTGAGAGGTAGCCTTTCCCCTCTCACAGCACACGGTCTTAAATGAGAGAAATTGGAAGAGCCCAGCCCAACTCAATGGGTTTTCTTCACACTTAGCTGTCAAGGCTCACTCCATGCACACAGCAACAAACAGTTTAACCTTAGCCTAAAAATAACAGGACACACACACACACACACACACACACACACACACACACACACACGCACAAAGAAACACACAAACCCAAGAGGGCCATTTATCAAAAAATGCCATAAAATCCATTTAAATTCTATTACAATCCGCTGCAATATGATACTGTACATACACGGCAGTCCAATTTCTCCCAGCATTTCTAACTCCCCTGATTGCCAGCATGAACCACTCCATAACTCCACTCTGTGTTGTAGTCTTTCCCCCATGTGGCTGAAGTACTCCAAATCGGGACTAAGCAGATCGTAGAATATTTCAACTACCCTCTTTGGCCCCGTTTAAACACACATATCAATAGTTCCAAAGGCAGAAAAGCGGAGGATTGATTTGCACAACAAGCAATTTGTTGATGCAAACGACTTAAGAAAGCAATTAAGCATTTCCCTCCATACATATTCAAATTCGTAAAAAAAAAATTGTATTCTCTCTCGTAGGACAGTTGAATCATGAGCCCTTTTAATCAGGTGGGCTGGCAGACAGGTCTCGATCACCATCATTTATAAATTAGAAATGATGACAAAGGCCCACATTTGTTTCAATCAGAGTGGAACAATGCCTTGTGTTACTTCCAAATTGATTTAAGGGTGCTCAGCTTTTCACTGGGAGAAAGTTGGTCCCACATTATGTAAAAATTAATTTCTTGACGTGAGTTTGTGCCTCCTGGGGAACTGGGCTGTTTGAGGAGGAGCAGTCACTGGAACCAGAACATTGCCCACACTAATGAACCTCTCAGGTGTTTACAGGATCCTGCGATGGGAAGGAGAACGACAGGAAATTAACAAACAGAGTAAAGCACAAAAGATACACTGGAGTAAATGCACAATAACACCATGGCTCTGCAAAGACTTCCATCTCAATTCCAGTCAGTTCATAGGACTGCATTTCTTTCTGAACAAGTTTCATGTCCAATTCAACTGACATAAATTGAAAAGGAATGGACCAAAACCTTCCTGTACAGATTGCTGTAGTGCTGGTGCTAGGCTACATGCCCTTCCATATGTGTTTCATTTGTCTCTATACTCCTACATTTTAGATTAGAGCGAGGCGACAGTACAGCATGCCAGCTTTGATTTGTGGTATTGTCATACATATCTCAGTGGGGGGGTTAGGGTTAACCTCCCCACTGGCCATGATTGGCTGAGATAATGAGTGGGCTGGACATGCCGAGAGATGAGTTCGGATTGGTCTGCCATATAGAAGACTTTTGACTATTTGAGCTGGACAGTCTGTGTTGGTAATCCTGTTGAATGCATCTTTTTTTTAATGTAGTTGCATAAGTGTTGCTCTCCACTTTCTGGAGGCTCGAGTTTTGCAATCAGTGGAGTCGGAGTATGATAGCTAAGGAGATGGGATTACGTCTTCAAACTAAGGGCATTTGTGGCATGGATCCGTGACAAGGAGACGCGTCCACCGTGCATGATGATGTATACGGGTAAGATAGTCCAGCTAGCTACATTTTCAGACATTAAGTGTTTCTAATTTTGACATTTCAAGCTAAAGTGTCCCTAGCTAACGTTAGGTGGCTGGCTCGTTAGCTAACGTGTGACGTGATGTGTGTGATCTTACATGTTGTTTACCTAGCTAGGTTAATTGTTTAGCTAGCTAGCTAGGTACATGTCTTAAGCTAAAGTGTACAACACCTGTTGAATATGGCCGGTGTCAGTAGACATTGCCAAAAAAAAAATGAAATTGTTGCAAGCGCTGGTTAGGCTGTTTTCATGTTATCCAGAGGTAAACAAATCTTCGGCCAGAGCGTCAAGTTTGCGCTCTGAACACAAGGAGATGGACGGGGCTAAAGCTTCAGAGGGTGTGGACGATGCTGAATGGGTGTGGCTAAAGCTTAAGAGGGTGTGGACGATGCTGAATGGGTGGGGCTAAAGCTTAAGAGGGTGTGGACGATGCTGAATGGGTGGGGCTAAAGCTTAAGAGGGTGTGGACGATGCTGAATGGGTGTGGCTAAAGCTTAAGAGGGTGTGGACGATGCTGAATGGGTGGGGCTAAAGCTTAAGAGGGTGTGGACGATGCTGAATGGGTGGGGCTAAAGCTTAAGAGGGTGTGGACGATGCTAAATGGGTGTGGCTAAAGCTTCAGAGGGTGTGGACGATGCTGAATGGGTGTAGACAAAGAAGAGCTCTCTCTCTCACTAAAATGCCCTTTTATCAAAAGTGAGTTTACAAGTGTAACAACTTTCAAAGCAGAATTACTTTTCCATTGTTCCTCAAAAATGCAGTGTATGGTATACCATTTTGTAGCTCTGAGTCTCTACTTTTACCAATGTAAAAAAAACAACATTTCAAACTTTGCTACATGAGACCAAATCCAGGTGGTGAGTCACAATTAAAAGGCTTAGTCCTTGTTCTTTTCCCATCCGAGTGACTCAAACATAACAAAATTAATGGCTGGCCTATGCCATGACATTTTTTGGGGATTTGAGATTATCCCTGACGGTCTAGTTTTTAATTTGGTGATTGGTCGTTTTAAAGGATGAACCCTTATCTTGTCTACATACTTTGTATCTGGTTTGAGTAATTTCAGGTTACACTGAAGACGTTTTACCATCCTGATTATTTTATTTTTGTAATACTTTCTTTGTTTGTTGCCGTTGCCGTGGCCGACCACGATTTAGCAGCGAATGCTAACCTCCCCCGTTATTGGTAATGGTGAGAGGTTAGTATGTTTTGTTGTCGCCTCTGAACGGCATCACTCATGATTATTCATAATATTTCTTCATCACAGTTTTGTCAGGATTAAGTTGGCTTCAGAAACATCTTAGTTGCTTGCATAGAAAGAAAATTACCCCAGTCGTAATTTACCATTCAGTTAGTATTGAGCAGAACATAACACAATACTAAAACAAACTGCCAATGCATTCAAATGCATACGACTTCTTCACATAGGGGGGGGGGGGGTCTAGATACATTAAAGTGCTTTCATTTCTAGATGATAAAGCAGATATGAATACACCCTTAAATAAAAGATGACATTCTGTACTGTCGCCGCATATGAAACATTTCATCTAAAATCCAAAATCCTGAAGTGCAGAGCCACATTTTAAATGTTAGCTTCACTTGTCCATACATATGGAAGGTCACGTATGGGGAGACTCTCATCTCTCTGTCCTTGTCACTCCAGGACACACACATACACGAGACCATCATTAACCTTGCTGCATATGGGATCAACCCCTTGGAAATGTGTGTCACTACATCTAATTCTGCTTCATTGCTTTAATCCTTAAGAGTATTGACGACAACCGTGCGTCAATCCAAGTAACATAATAAAAACAATTGTCATCAAATTCCGTCACTTTAAACTAGTGATGTCTGGGTTTTAGCAGGGGCACGTCTCAATCCCCCACATCTGTCTATGTAGCCCTTCTGCATCTGTCTATGTCGCCCTTCCGTATCTGTCTATGTCGTCCTTCCGTATCTGTCTATGTCGCCCTTACGCATCTGTCTATGTCACCCTTCTGTATCTGTCTATGTCGTCCTTCCGTATCTGTCTATGTCGCCCTTACGCATCTGTCTATGTCACCCTTCTGTATCTGTCTATGTCGTCCTTCCGTATCTGTCTATGTCGCCCTTACGCATCTGTCTATGTCACCCTTCTGTATCTGTCTATGTCGCCCTTCTGTATCTGTCAATGTCACCCTTCCGTATCTGTCTATGTCGCCCTTCCGTATCTGTCTATGTCGCCCTTCTGCATCTGTCTATGTCGCCCTTCTGTATCTGTCTATGTCGCCCTTCTGTATCTGTCTATGTCGCCCTTACGTATCTGTCAATGTCGCCCTTCCGTATCTGTCTATGTCACCCTTCCGTATCTGTCTATGTCGCCCTTCTGCATCTGTCTATGTCGCCCTTCTGTATCTGTCTATGTCACCCTTCTGTATCTGTCTATGTCGCCCTTCTGCATCTGTCTATGTCACCCTTCTGTATCTGTCTATGTCGCCCTTCTGCATCTGTCTATGTCACCCTTCTGTATCTGTCTATGTCGCCCTTCCGTATCTGTCTATGTCACCCTTCTGTATCTGTCTATGTCACCCTTCTGCATTTGTCTATGTCACCCTTCTGTATCTGTCTATGTCGCCCTTCTGTATCTGTCTATGTCGCCCTTACGTATCTGTCTATGTCGCCCTTACGCATCTGTCTATGTCGCCCTTCTGTATCTGTCTATGTCGCCCTTCTGTATCTGTCTATGTCGCCCTTACGCATCTGTCTATGTCGCCCTTCTGTATCTGTCTATGTCGCCCTTCTGTATCTGTCTATGTCGCCCTTCCGTATCTGTCTATGTCGCCCTTCTGCATCTGTCTATGTCGCCCTTCTGTATCTGTCTATGTCGCCCTTCCGTATCTGTCTATGTCGCCCTTCTGTATCTGTCTATGTCGCCCTTCCGTATCTGTCTATGTCGCCCTTCTGTATCTGTCTATGTCACCCTTCTGCATCTGTCTATGTCGCCTTTCCGTATCTGCGGTGGAAGGTGGCCTGAGCTACATCCCGAAGAAAAAGTTCTCAAGAAGCGTCTAAACAATTTGACCTAGAAACTAATATGACCGTTGTGCTCTACGACCCCCACAAGTGTCACAGGACTCGTCTTGAGTCGGTAACGCTGATATCTGTAGTGGCCAAACCCACTGTGGAAAGGGGAGGCTCTCACGAACACTATGGTGTTCTACGTTTTTCTCTACGACCTCCTAAAATGTCATGGGACTCATCTGAAGGTAACCCATACAAATAAATGTATAAAATATGGAGGTCGTTTTGTGCCAACAAAAAGAAAGGGTTAAATATGTGTAAAATGTTTTAGGTTAGTAGACAGCCCCCCAATGGCTTAGACTTTTAGAGGTTAACAAATTAACCAGGGCAATACATTTTTTCTTTTGTTAAATAAGGGCAAAGGATCCTGAGCCGTGATTGAAATTCTTCACTGTTCAGTTTTTCACAAAGCCATTGGACAGCTGGCCATTTTGATTAAAAACGTATCTGTAATGTGAAGTTCATTTTCCAGGGATATGGAACAGAACAGTTAGCTATTTCTTTTTTAAATATCTTGTGCCAGTCTGTCCTCTACTGCGTCTTGCACTCCCTGTGCCAGTCTGTTTTAATATACTGGTGGGCTCGGTCATGCTCAGTGTTCTCTCTGCAACACACTCTCCTTACAGAATGTGTGTCTGTCAAAACAGCACTGCTGGGCAATCTCCACAGAGAGAGCCTTTGAAAGTGCACCAGATCCATCCTCCCTATTACTTCCCTCAGTAGGAAGTGGAGGAGAAGGAAGTCGGGAACATTGTCAGCAAGTGGTTTGTTCGCATTTCCCCTGAAACCTATATCCTCACAGGTGTGTCAGTCTGTGTTCAAATTCTCGCTATCTGCCTCACTCTACTTTGCTTCTGTGTCGCGCATTGTACCATTTACTGTCGGTGAGATTAGTTTGTCTCCATTTCAACTGTATGTGGAGTCATTTCCCTCTTTCAGCCCCCTGCAACGCAAAACTTCCTCGCTGTCTGAACGGCTCTCCAATCAAATGTCACAGGAAAGACTCAGCAGTGAGATTTGCCCCCCTCTCCCTTTTAAATGGAGTATTTCCACACTGCTGGGCATCGGATAAACTGATCTAATTTGGTTTCTAGCTGTTTGTCCCTTATGAAGTCTAAATTCAATCATCAGCAATGTTTCAGTAAACACCAGCAACGGTCTGATAGCACACAACAGTCAAGTAAAAATATAGACACTACCTTTCAAAAGTTTGAGGTCACTTAGAAATGTCCTTGTTTTCTGAAAGAAAAGCTTATTTTTTGTCCATTAAAATATCATAAAATTGATCAGAAATACAGTGTAGACATTGTTCATGTTGTAAATGACTATTGTAGCTGGAAACTGCAGATTTTCTAGGGAATATCTACATGGGCCCTTTATGAGCAACCATCACTCCTGTGTTGCAATGGCACTTTGTGTTAGCGAATACAAGTTTATCATCGACAGTAAAAAAAAAGGCTATTAGAAAACCCTTTTGCAGTTATGTCAGTACAGCTGAAAACTGTTGTTCTGATTAAAGAAGCAATAAAACTGTCCTTCTTTAGACTAGTTGAGTATCTGGAGCATCAGCATTTATGGGTTCGATTACAGGCTCAAAATGTCCAGAAACAAATAACTTTCTTCTGAAACCTGTCAGTCAATTCTTGAGAAATTAAGGCTATTCCATGCAAGAAATAGCCAAGAAACTGAAGATCTCATAAAACACTGTGTACTACTCCCTTCACAGAACAGTGCAAACTGGCACTAACCAGAATAGAAAGAGGAGTGGGAGGCCCCGGTTCACAAGAGGACAAGTACATTAAAGTGTCTAGTTTGAGAAACAGACACCTCACAAGTCCTCAACTGGCAGCTTCATTAAATAGTACCCGCAAAACACCAGTCTCAACGTTAACAGTGAAGAGGCGACTCCGGGATGCTGGCCTTCTAGGCAGAGTTGCAAAGAAAAAGCCATATCTCAGACTGGCCAATAAAAATAATGTTTCTAGCCATTTTGAGCCTGTAATCGAACCCACAACTGATGCTCCAGATACTCAACTAGTCTGAAGAAGGACAGTTTTATTGCTTCTTTAATCAAAACAACAGTTTTCAGCTGTGCTAACATAATTGCAACAGGGTTTTCTAATGATCAATTAGCCTTTTAAAATTATAAACTTGGATTAGCTAACACAAAGTGCCATGGCAACACAGGAGTAATGGTTGCTGATAATGGGCCTCTGTACGCCTATGTAAATATTCCATTACAAATCTGCCGTTTCCAGCTACAATAGTAATTTACAACATTAATAATGTCGACACTGTATTTCTGATCAATTTGAAGTTATTTTAATGGACCAAAAATGTGCTTTTCTTTAAAAAACAAGGACATTTCTAAGTGACCCCAAACTTTTGAACGGTAGTGTACATTTGTGTGTATTCAGGCTGCATTAGTGTGGCTGTTATTATACAAAACATATGCAATCACAACCACAGGCCATGGAAGCCAGACCACCACTGAATAGGAAATGCTCGTGCCCGCCCTCTAGTTAAAGCTTGTGAGGAATAGAGAAGAAGAATTGATGCAGGTGTGACTTCAGTCAATACTATGAGTTCCTCTGTGCCAGGGGAATATGGCTACAGCCCTGCAGGCCTGCTGCTTTCATTGTTTCACCTTTCAATCAGCAAAATGATAAGGCCTGGTAAAACAGGTTAGATTACCATCCAATCAATTCCTGTCACTGATCAATTATGTGCCGAGGCTAAAGAAAAAACCAGCAGACATATCTGTCTTACTGAAGTGGAGTTTCTATAATCCTGCTCCATGTCACTGCCAATACATGTGGTATAAACATCCAAGGCGGTATGAGGGAGGGTTGGTAGCAGAAGGAGAGACGAGGCTGCAGTAAAGCCAATGTGAAGATTTAATTGCTTGCTTTCCCAATATCATCATACTCGCACTCAGAGAGCCCAGATTTTTTCCTCAAAGTATCTGTCCCTGTTCATTAAATTTCACTTAGCAGCTAAGCACCATCAGAGGCGGAGCCAGTGAATCATGACCTTCCATCTGGAGGAGAGTGAAGCAACGGGAGGCTTCGCCCAGTCACTCAGGCGGACGGCCAGTCCCTGAGCTTATTAGGAGAGGAAAAGAGAGGGAGGCTCAAAGGAGAAATGGAGGTGCAGGCTGACAGAAAGCCCAGGAGACAGTGAAGGGAACAGGGAGTATGGGTATGGTGTGTGCTATACTGAATGAACCACTGAGAATGTGTGAGTGTGTGGAGATCTCAGAGCAGCCAGGGGTCTTTTCAGAGGGAGGATCTACTCAGCAGGAGGCATGCTAAAATGCAGGTGGGTAGTTGACTTGGTGCATCTTTGTTTTGTCCATAATGGCAAACACAAATATAACTTAATTTAACATTTGTAAACATTTTGTAAACATAATAAAAAATATTATTAAAAGCTTCTTATTTTTTTCATGAGTAAATGAATGCAGTGTAATTAGTTGTTTCCTTACCATTCTGAACAGAACGTGATAATTGTCCAATGACGTGACTGTCCCAGGTAATTGTCCAATGACGTGACTGTCCCAGGTAATTGTCCAATGACGTGACTGTCCCAGGTAATTGTCCAATGACGTGACTGTCCCAGGTAATTGTCCAATGACGTGACTGTCCCAGGTAATTGTCCAATGACGTGACTGTCCCAGGTAATTGTCCAATGACGTGACTGTCCCAGGTAATTGTCCAATGACGTGACTGTCCCAGGTAATTGTCCAATGACGTGACTGTCCCAGGTAATTGTCCAATGACGTGACTGTCCCAGGTAATTGTCCAATGACGTGACTGTCCCAGGTAATTGTCCAATGACGTGACTGTCCCAGGTAATTGTCCAATGACGTGACTGTCCCAGGTAATTGTCCAATGACGTGACTGTCCCAGGTAATTGTCCAATGACGTGACTGTCCCAGGTAAGGTTGTGGAACTTTTAACTTCGGTTAATTAATGAACCACTCATGAAATGTTCAAATAGTTCTGATTGATTGCTGCCAGAGGGACTTGGGAATTTGGTTGTAACAGCTTCACTTCAGGTGTGGAATGTAGGTTTAACAAATATATATGTGTATATATATATTCACACACACTGAGTATACAAAACATTAAGAACACCTGCTCATTCTACGACAGACTGACCAGGTGAATCCAGGTGAAAGCTATGACCCCTTATTGATGTCACTTGTTAAATCCACTTCAATCAGTGTAGATTATTGTTTATTTATTGTTCATTTTTAAATGGTCATTTAGCAAAACGCTCTTATCCAGAGTGACTTACATTAGAATACATACATGTCCGTAGTTTAGTTTTTTCATACCGGTCCTCCATGGGGCGGCAGGGTAGCCTAGTGGTTAGAGTGTTGGACTAGTAACGGAAGGTTGCAAGTTCAAATCCCCGAGCTGACAAGGTACAAATCTGTCCTTCTGCCCCTGAACAGGCATATAACCCACTGTTCCTAGGCCATCATTGTAAATAAGAATTTGTTCTTAACTGACTTGCCTAGTTAGATAAGTAAAAAACAAAATGGGAAGGAGTGGAAACAGGTTAAAGAAGGATTTTTACACCTTGAGACATGGATTGTGTGTGTCATTCAGTGGGTGGCTGGGCAAGACAAAAGATTGAAGTGCCTTTAAACGGGGTATGATAGCAGGTGCCAGAGGTACCGGTTTGTGTCAACAATATGGGCCAGCATCCATGTGGAATGCTGCCCTTTTGCTTAGGGAAAAAAGGAGTGCAACTCAATATTAGGAAGGTGTTCTTAATGTTTTGTACACTCAGTGTATGTACACAGTTTACGCACAGGTGCGGCTAAGTATATTACACTTATCTTATTTCTTCTAAAATAAGAAAAACAATTATTTTGTTCACTGCACCTATTCAACATTTGCAGAACCAATTTTATTTAAAAAAAATGTAAGCTTATGATTTTAATTGATAAAATAAAGACAAATGGCTGAGCTGAAAACAGAAGTTGGCAGAGGGCACCCCTCAAACATGGACAAATCAGAGCAGTTTGCTGCTGAAGGGCGGGACAAATTGATGGTAGAAAGGTACAGGAAGCTCATTGATGGTTACAAGAAGCCTTTGTTGGCAGTTATCTTGGCCAAAGGCCGTGCAACGAAGTACTAGCTCCAGGGAGGCAGCCATTTGTCTTTCTGCAATGTTGAAAATCCAATGCCAATGTGTGGTGACCAATTATAAAATGTATTTTTAGAAGAAATTAGTGAATTACTTAAGAAAATGGCGCCATTATATTTGGCCGTGACTGCACTTTTTTTCCCTTACTTTTGTATTGCAAGAAAGGCATAACAAATTTACAACATTTTTTTTTTAAATTAAAAAATATGGCAACTTGAGCCATCTCTGTCCAACTATGATGGTTATACAAACAAGTGAAAACAGAAAATAGTATTCTTCTTTTGTATCTATCCTGTTGGCTAATAACTTTACCCCTACCTATATGTACATGTCTACCTTAATTACCTCGTACCCTTGCACATCAACTCGGCACTGGTACCCTGTGTACATAGCCAAGTAATCATTACTCATTGACTTGGTACTGGTACCCTGTGTATATAGCCAAGTTATCATTACTCATTGACTTGGTACTGGTACCCTGTGTACATAGCCAAGTAATCATTACTCATTGACTTGGTACTGGTACCCTGTATATATAGCCAAGTTATCATTACTCATTGACTTGGTACTGGTACCCTGTGTATATAGCCAAGTAATCATTACTCATTGACTTGGTACTGGTACCCTGTATATATAGCCAAGTTATCATTACTCATTGACTTGGTACTGGTACCCTGTGTATATAGCCAAGTTATCATTACTCATTGACTTGGTACTGGTACCCTGTGTACATAGCCAAGTAATCATTACTCATTGACTTGGTACTGGTACCCTGTATATATAGCCAAGTTATCATTACTCATTGACTTGGTACTGGTACCCTGTGTATATAGCCAAGTAATCATTACTCATTGACTTGGTACTGGTACCCTGTGTATATAGCCAAGTAATCATTACTCATTGACTTGGTACTGGTACCCTGTGTACATAGCCAAGTTATCATTACTCATTGACTTGGTACTGGTACCCTGTGTATATAGCCAAGTTATCATTACTCATTGACTTGGTACTGGTACCCTGTGTATATAGCCAAGTTATCATTACTCATTGACTTGGTACTGGTACCCTGTGTATATAGCCAAGTAATCATTACTCATTGACTTGGTACTGGTACCCTGTGTATATAGCCAAGTTATCATTACTCATTGACTTGGTACTGGTACCCTGTGTATATAGCCAAGTTATCATTACTCATTGACTTGGTACTGGTACCCTGTGTATATAGCCAAGTTATCATTACTCATTGACTTGGTACTGGTACCCTGTGTATATAGCCAAGTAATCATTACTCATTGACTTGGTACTGGTACCCTGTGTACATAGCCAAGTAATCATTACTCATTGACTTGGTACTGGTACCCTGTATATATAGCCAAGTTATCATTACTCATTGACTTGGTACTGGTACCCTGTGTATATAGCCAAGTAATCATTACTCATTGACTTGGTACTGGTACCCTGTGTATATAGCCAAGTAATCATTACTCATTGACTTGGTACTGGTACCCTGTGTATATAGCCAAGTAATCATTACTCATTGACTTGGTACTGGTACCCTGTATATATAGCCAAGTTATCATTACTCATTGACTTGGTACTGGTACCCTGTGTCTATAGCCAAGTAATCATTACTCATTGACTTGGTACTGGTACCCTGTGTATATAGCCAAGTTATCATTACTCATTGACTTGGTACTGGTACCCAGTGTATATAGCCAAGTAATCATTACTCATTGACTTGGTACTGGTACCCTGTGTATATAGCCAAGTAATCATTACTCATTGACTTGGTACTGGTACCCTGTGTATATAGCCAAGTAATCATTACTCATTGACTTGGTACTGGTACCCTGTGTATATAGCCAAGTTATCATTACTCATTGACTTGGTACTGGTACCCTGTGTATATAGCCAAGTTATCATTACTCATTGACTTGGTACTGGTACCCTGTGTATATAGCCAAGTAATCATTACTCATTGACTTGGTACTGGTACCCTGTGTATATAGCCAAGTAATCATTACTCATTAACTTGGTACTGGTACCCTGTGTATATAGCCAAGTAATCATTACTCATTGACTTGGTACTGGTACCCTGTGTATATAGCCAAGTAATCATTACTCATTGACTTGGTACTGGTACCCTGTGTATATAGCCAAGTAATCATTACTCATTGACTTGGTACTGGTACCCTGTGTATATAGCCAAGTAATCATTACTCATTGACTTGGTACTGGTACCCTGTGTATCTAGCCAAGTAATCATTACTCATTGATTTGGTACTGGTACCCTGTGTATATAGCCAAGTAATCATTACTCATTGACTTGGTACTGGTACCCTGTGTATATAGCCAAGTAATCATTACTCATTGACTTGGTACTGGTACCCTGTGTAGATAGCCAAGTGATCATTACTCATTGACTTGGTACTGGTACCCTGTGTATATAGCCAAGTAATCATTACTCATTGACTTGGTACTGGTACCCTGTGTATATAGCCAAGTAATCATTACTCATTGACTTGGTACTGGTACCCTGTGTATATAGCCAAGTAATCATTACTCATTGACTTGGTACTGGTACCCTGTGTATATAGCCAAGTAATCATTACTCATTGACTTGGTACTGGTACCCTGTGTATCTAGCCAAGTAATCATTACTCATTGATTTGGTACTGGTACCCTGTGTATATAGCCAAGTAATCATTACTCATTGACTTGGTACTGGTACCCTGTGTATATAGCCAAGTTATCATTACTCATTAACTTGGTACTGGTACCCTGTGTATATAGCCAAGTAATCATTACTCATTGATTTGGTACTGGTACCCTGTGTATATAGCCAAGTAATCATTACTCATTGACTTGGTACTGGTACCCTGTGTATATAGCCAAGTTATCATTACTCATTAACTTGGTACTGGTACCCTGTGTATATAGCCAAGTAATCATTACTCATTGACTTGGTACTGGTACCCTGTGTAGATAGCCAAGTAATCATTACTCATTGACTTGGTACTGGTACCCTGTGTATATAGCCAAGTAATCATTACTCATTGACTTGGTACTGGTACCCTGTGTATATAGCCAAGTAATCATTACTCATTGACTTGGTACTGGTACCCTGTGTATATAGCCAAGTTAGCATTACTCATTGACTTGGTACTGGTACCCTGTGTATATAGCCAAGTTATCATTACTCATTGACTTGGTACTGGTACCCTGTGTATATAGCCAAGTAATCATTACTCATTGACTTGGTACTGGTACCCTGTGTATATAGCCAAGTAATCATTACTCATTAACTTGGTACTGGTACCCTGTGTATATAGCCAAGTAATCATTACTCATTGACTTGGTACTGGTACCCTGTGTATATAGCCAAGTAATCATTACTCATTGACTTGGTACTGGTACCCTGTGTATATAGCCAAGTAATCATTACTCATTGACTTGGTACTGGTACCCTGTGTATATAGCCAAGTAATCATTACTCATTGACTTGGTACTGGTACCCTGTGTATATAGCCAAGTAATCATTACTCATTGACTTGGTACTGGTACCCTGTGTATATAGCCAAGTAATCATTACTCATTGACTTGGTACTGGTACCCTGTGTATATAGCCAAGTTATCATTACTCATTGACTTGGTACTGGTACCCTGTGTATCTAGCCAAGTAATCATTACTCATTGATTTGGTACTGGTACCCTGTGTATATAGCCAAGTAATCATTACTCATTGACTTGGTACTGGTACCCTGTGTATATAGCCAAGTAATCATTACTCATTGATTTGGTACTGGTACCCTGTGTATATAGCCAAGTAATCATTACTCATTGACTTGGTACTGGTACCCTGTGTATATAGCCAAGTTATCATTACTCATTGACTTGGTAC
Source organism: Oncorhynchus kisutch (assembly GCF_002021735.2). Classification (NCBI taxonomy): domain Eukaryota; kingdom Metazoa; phylum Chordata; class Actinopteri; order Salmoniformes; family Salmonidae; genus Oncorhynchus; species Oncorhynchus kisutch. Next base: position 43,800,500 of record NC_034201.2, read on the forward strand.
TGGTACCCTGTGTATATAGCCAAGTAATCATTACTCATTGACTTGGTACTGGTACCCTGTGTATATAGCCAAGTAATCATTACTCATTGACTTGGTACTGGTACCCTGTGTATATAGCCAAGTAATAATTACTCATTGTGTGTTTATTCCCCGTGTTATAGTTTTCTTTCCATTATTCTAATTAGAGGGGCCTGTAAGTAAGCATTTCACTGTTTAGTCTACACTTTTTATTTTTTATTTTTTACAAAGCATGTGAGAATTAATTATTTGAATCGCCAACAATATCTGTTTGGGTTCTTCTATGAGCACAGAAAGGTATTCAATTTTCACGGAATTCTGTCCGCGTCCCTAATAGTTCCACCCAGTTTCCTATATCCCTTATATAAAAGCAACACATTGAATCTTGACCATGCAACTGCAATGTGAAAAGCAGAATTGTCATTGACAGTTTGTACAGTGCCATATATCAAAAAGGAATTGGATTATTCTCCGTTAACCAGTCTGGACAGAGATGTGTGTGATTAACCTAAGGACTGCTCTTGTCCAATGAGCTTTTTCCGCATGGATCACCCACCCCAATGTCATTAAAAGCAGTGAGTCACCAAGCTCACCTGCACTACGCTGCTGCTGCCAGCTGTTTAATAAAGTGCTGATTGGATTACCTTCCCTCTAACAAAGTAATTTAATCAGGGACACAAAGCATGAGGATGCCATGGTCCTCCAGGACAACTAATGTCAACCTCTGGTCTAAAAACTCAATACCTGGAACGAAAACAGGAAGCTTTTATTGAGTACTCTTACTTAACAGATTCATGTCCGTGCTGCCATTTTGGGCGCAGGATCACTGAGGGGAGCCAGTTAAGATATAGACCAGGGTATGGGGACAGCGCCATGGTCAGCCTGAACACACACTCTCTCTCTCTCTGCCATCGGATATTCAACCTGAAAAACCCTTCAACAGTTTTCCTAATCTTAAAAAATAAATAATGTTTTACCTTTATTTAACCAGGAAAGTCAGTTAAGAACAAATTCTTATTTTCAATGACGGCCTGGGAACAGTGCTTAACTGCCTGTTCAGGGACAGAACGACAGATTTGTACTTTGTCAGCTTGGGGATTTGAACTTGCAACCTTTCGGTTACTAGTCCAAAGCTCTAACCACTAGGCTACCTGCCGCCCCAGCCACTTCAGCCACTCAGCCACTTCACCAGCAATAAAGTATATTGAAATACCTCTGTTATGTAAAAATATGCAGATACTGTGTGAGCCACTTTTCCACATCAACATACAAATCTCAAACCAATCAGAGCTAAACCCACACGTTTCCACGCCCTGCTAAGATGACTTATTCAATCACTGTAAAGTGATTTAAATAATGCAATACACATTATAGCACCATTAAAGTCATGTATTTACTTCTTCAACATTTTTTGGGGAAATGCTTCCTGTTTCATACAAACAAATGCGAGAGCAACAACTGCCAGAACACCAGAGATTCTGCCTTTCAGGTCTAGCCGACGGCTTTGAAATTTCGCAGGACGTGTCCCAGGTTCCCCTGCTGCCCTGTCGTCCAGGGACTGTGTCCCAAGTTCCCATGCTGCCCCGTCGCCCCAGGGACTGTGTCCCAAGTTCCCATGCTGCCCCGTCGCCCCAGGGACTGTGTCCCAAGTTCCCATGCTGCCCCGTCGCCCCAGGGACTGTGTCCCAAGTTCCCATGCTGCCCCGTCGCCCAGGGAAGGAGAGTGAACCGGGAGATCAGAGACAGGATCAGGATAATCCGATTACAGGCACTGCTCTGCCAGAGTCCTGCTGCTGTTCCATCCCATTATAGCAATATGTCTGAGTACGGGATCTTCTTTCTACAGCAATTACAAAACCTTTAGAGACATAAAAGGCCCATTTCTTAATGGCAAACGCCATCCATCAAACATTTAGTCTCCTGAATGAGAGAGTGGTTTGTTGTTGTTCCCTGCATTCTCACATTTGTAAACTTTGTGGTTTATTCCATTAACAGGCACATTTTCTTTCTAATGGGTTTTTACATAGTTCTTGTTCCCCCCCCCCCATCAACACATTCATACACACCAATACAAACCCTACAATAGATCACATATGAAAGAATTCCAGGTTTAGTGGCTTACACAACACAACAGATAAACATGTCTCAAACCCTATGCTTTCCTCAACATATTTTCACATGATTTGTAATAAATCTGGATGGAAAGGAGTGGCGTGTCGGGATACAAAGTGGCTCGGCCCAAGGTGTCGATAGAAGATGGGAGAGAGGGATAGATGGTGGTGAACAGGGGGTAGATGGAGTGGGGTGGGTGGGGGGCTGTAACACAGCCAGGTTGGTTGAGAGTGACACTGAGGGGAGCTGGGCGGCAGGGGTGATGTGATAGGATATGATGTGTCCTTGCCAACTGTAAGAGTTAAATTAAAACCTGGAGTCAAACCACCACACACAGAGAGAAGGGATGGAGAGGGAGAAAGAGATAGAGGGATAAAGAAGAGCAAGAGAGAGAGACAGAGTGAGAGAGAGAGAGCAGAGAAGAGAGAGAAGAGCAAGAGAGAGACAGGAGAGAGAGAAGAGAAGAGAAGAGAAGAGAGAGAAGAGAAGAGAAGAGAAGAGAAGAGAAGAGAAGAGAAGAGAAGAGAAGAGAAGAGAAGAGAAGAGAAGAGAGAGAAGAGAGAGCAGATACAGATAAAGAAGAGAAGAGAGAAGAGAGAGGAGAGAGAGAAGAGAAGAGAGAGAAGAGAAGAGAGAAGAGAGAGCAGAGAAAGATAAAGAAGAGCAAGAGAGAGACAGGAGAGAGAGAAGAGAAGAGAAAGATAAAGGAGGGAGAAACAGATAAAAGAGAGGGGTAAGAGAGAGAAATAGCAAGAGAGAGAAGAGAGAGCGCAGAGAGATAGACAAAGAAGAGGTAAGAGAGAGAGATAGCAAGAGAGAGAAGAGAGATTGCAGAGAGATAGACAAAGGAGAGGTAAGAGAGAGATAGCAAGAGAGAGAAGAGAGAGCGCAGAGAGATAGGCAAAGGAGAGGTAAGAGAGAGAGAAGAGAGAGAGAAGAGAGGGGGTGAGACAGAATGTCAGACAGACATATGAAGGGCAAGCTAAATTAGAAAGGGAGAGTAATTGGTTTGGGGTGCTAGGTTGTTAGTGACATTAGGGGGAAAGAGGTACAGAGACGTCATGGACACGGCACATTAAGGCCAGTGCTTTATTCCACTAGTAAGTCACACTAACGCACACACTCTACAAACACACAAACACACACACTCTACTAACACACACATTCTACAAACACACAAACACACACACTCTACTAACACACACACTCTACAAACACACACATTCTACAAACACACACACTCTACTAACACACACACTCTACTAACACACACTCTACTAACGCACACACTCTACAAACACACACACTCTACTAACACACACATTCTACAAACACACAAACACACACACTCTACTAACACACACACTCTACAAACACACACATTCTACAAACACACACACTCTACTAACACACACACTCTACAAACACACAAACACACACACTCTACTAACACACACACTCTACAAACACACACATTCTACAAACACACACACTCTACTAACACACACACTCTACTAACACACACACTCTACTAACGCACACACTCTACAAACACACACACTCTACTAACACACACATTCTACAAACACACAAACACACACACTCTACTAACACACACATTCTACAAACACACACATTCTACTAACACACACACTCTACTAACACACACACTAACACACACACTCTACAAACACACAAACACACACACACTATACTAACACACACACTCTACAAACACACAGACACACACACTCTACTAACACACACATTCTACTAACACACACATTCTAAAAACACACACACTCTACTAACACACACACTCTACAAACACACACACTCTACTAACACACACACTCTACTAACACACACACTCTACTAACACACACACTAACACACACACTCTACAAACACACAAACACACACACTCTACTAACACACACATTCTACAAACACACACACTCTACTAACACACACACTAACACACACACTCTACAAACACACAAACACACACACTCTACTAACACACACATTCTACAAACACACACATTCTACAAACACACACACTCTACTAACACACACACTGTACTAACACACACACTGTACTAACACACACACTGTACTAACACACACACTCTACTAACACACACACTCTACTAACACACACACTCTACTAACACACACACTCTACTAACACACACACTCTACAAACACACAAACACACACACTCTACTAACACACACACTCTACAAACACACACATTCTACTAACACACACACTCTACAAACACACACACAAACACACACATTCTACAAACACACACACTCTACTAACACACACACTGTACTAACACACACACTGTACTAACACACACACTCTACTAACACACACACTCTACAAACACACACACACTCTACTAACACACACACTCTACTAACACACACACAAACACACACATTCTACAAACACACACAATCTACAAACACACACACTAACACACATTCTACACACACACACACTATACACACACACACTCTACTAACACACACACTGTACTAACACACACACTCTACAAACACACACACTCTACTAACACACACACTGTACTAACACACACACTCTACTAACACACACACTGTACTAACACACACACTCTACTAACACACACACTAACACACACACTCACCACCACACAAACACACACACTCTACTAACACACACAATCTACAAACACACACACTAACACACACTCTACAAACACACTATACACACACACTATACACACACACACACATTGTAATATTCAAGTATTGAACGTTATATAGTATTGTAATACTAGAGTAATAATGTAATTGTTTTATTCATGTTGAGACCCCAAGAAGAGTAATTGTTTTATTCATGTTGAGACCCCAGGAAGAGTAATTGTTTTATTCATGTTGAGACCCCAGGAAGAGTAATTGTTTTATTCATGTTGAGACCCCAGGAAGAGTAATTGTTTTATTCCTGTTGAGACCCCAGGAAGAGTAATTGTTTTATTCCTGTTGAGACCCCAGGAAGAGTAATTGTTTTATTCATGTTGAGACCCCAGGAAGAGTAATTGTTTTATTCCTGTTGAGACCCCAGGAAGAGTAATTGTTTTATTCATGTTGAGACCCCAGGAAGAGTAATTGTTTTATTCATGTTGAGACCCCAGGAAGAGTAATTGTTTTATTCATGTTGAGACCCCAGGAAGAGTAATTGTTTTATTCATGTTGAGACCCCAGGAAGAGTAATTGTTTTATTCATGTTGAGACCCCAGGAAGAGTAATTGTTTTATTTCTGTTGAGACCCCAGGAAGAGTAATTGTTTTATTTCTGTTGAGACCCCAGGAAGAGTAATTGTTTTATTCATGTTGAGACCCCAGGAAGAGTAATTGTTTTATTCATGTTGAGACCCCAGGAAGAGTAATTGTTTTATTCCTGTTGAGATCCCAGGAAGAGTAATTGTTTTATTCCTGTTATGATCCCAGTAAGAGTAATTGTTTTATTCCTGTTGAGATCCCAGGAAGAGTAATTGGGATCCTAATAAATACTAAATACAAAAGCTTGCTGCTGATTCTTTCTTGAGTGTCACCAAGATGGCATAGCAGTCAGACGTCTTATGTCCTCGTCTTGTCGTGTCCCGTATATATACAGTATATATATTTACAACTTTCTTCACATACCTTTTTATATATATATATATATATTTTTATTTTCCATAAACTCATCTTCAAAACACTCTCCTGCAACCCGCCTCACAAATTTATTTAAAAAAAAGAAAGCATTATTTACCTCAAATCTGTAATCCTCCAGAAGCTAACCAGAAGCTAACCAGAAGCTAACCAGAAGCTAACCAGAAGCTAACCAGAAGCTAACCAGAAGCTAGCCAGAAGCTAGTTAGCTTCTTTACTGGCTAATCGTTAGTATTCAGCTAACCACGGATTGTGGTCATCAGCTATCCTTTAGCTCGAAAATCTATCGCCAGTTTTATACGGCGCGGCTCGTACCGGAACATACCGGACCTATTTTTCTCTCCATGTCCCCGGATTTCAACCGCAAGCTCTGGACATTTATACCTGGATCTCGCAGCTAGCTAGCTGCTATCCGTGTGACTATCGGCTTACATCGATTCCGGAGCAAACATACATTTTTCCGGAGCTAGCCAGCTGAAGAGTTCCATCAGCCACTCCTGGGCTACAATCACCTATCCAGACCCGTTTTACTGCCGATGCGGAGCCCCACCGGGCCTTCACAACTGGACTACCGATGTTATCTGCCCGAGGGAGTTATCCAGCTGGCTCCTCCGTCGCAACGTTACCTGAACGCCCATGTCATTTCCACCAGGCACAGGCAGAAGAGGACTGGCCACCCCACATAGCCTGGTTCCTCTCTAGGTTCTTCCTAGGTTTTGGCCTTTCTAGGGAGTTTTTCCTAGCCACCGTGCTTCTACACCTGCATTGCTTACTGTTTGGGGTTTTAGGCTGGGTTTCTGTACAGCACTTTGAGATATCAACTGATGTACGAAGGGCTATATAAATAAATTTGATTTGATTTGACACTACCCACCATTGCGACCTGTACGCTCTCGTTGGCTGGCCCTCGCTTCATACTCGTCACCAAACCCACTGGCTCCATGTCATGTACAAGACCCTGCTAGGTAAAGTCCCCCCTTATCTCAGCTCGCTGGTCACCATGGCATCACCCACCTGTAGCACGCGCTCCAGCAGGTATATCTCTCTGGTCA
>NC_034201.2:43814890-43914890 GCF_002021735.2 Oncorhynchus kisutch
TGGAGACTCTTTTGGTGTCTAGACAGTTAGGTAGATCAGTCTTTAATTTCCTTGCTCCTTACGTGTGGAATGGTCTACAACACATTGGTGCTTCCAGGGCATTTCAGATGGTTGTTAGGGGACTTTTTTTACTGAATAATGTGTATTTTTTTATGATTGTGATTTGCTTTCCTTGTATTGTTGTGTATATGAATATGCACTTTGATGTGTTTCTTGTATTTTGATGTATAAAGGAGATGCTATACAGGGCTCATCTGGAAAATAGACCTTGTTCTCAGCATTGACTCCCTGTCTAAAATTGTTTTCAGCATTGACTCACTGTCTAAATAAAGACACCTTGGTCTCAGCATTGACTCCCTGTCTAAATAAAGACACCTTGGTCTCAGCATTGACTCCCTGTCTAAATAAAGACACCTTGGTCTCAGCATTGACTCCCTGTCTAAATAAAGACACCCTGGTTTCAGCATTGACTCCCTGTCTAAATAAAGACACCTTGGTCTCAGCATTGACTCCCTGTCTAAATAAAGACACCTTGGTCTCAGCATTGACTCCCTGTCTAAATAAAGACACCTTGGTCTCAGCATTGACTCCCTGTCTAAATAAAGACACCTTGGTCTCAGCATTGACTCCCTGTCTAAATAAAGACACCTTGGTCTCAGCATTGACTCCCTGTCTAAATAAAGACACCTTGGTCTCAGCATTGACTCCCTGTCTAAATAAAGACACCTTGGTCTCAGCATTGACTCCCTGTCTAAATAAAGACACCTTGGTCTCAGCATTGACTCCCTGTCTAAATAAAGACACCTTGTTCTCAGCATTGACTCCCTGTCTAAATAAAGACACCTTGTTCTCAGCATTGACTCCCTGTCTAAATAAAGACACCCTGGTTTCAGCATTGACTCCCTGTCTAAATAAAGACATCCTGGTTTCAGCATTGACTCCCTGTCTAAATAAAGACACCTTGGTTTCAGCATTGACTCCCTGTCTAAATAAAGACACCCTGGTTTCAGCATTGACTCCCTGTCTAAATAAAGACACCCTGGTTTCAGCATTGACTCCCTGTCTAAATAAATGTTCAATAAAAAACAAGGAACAGAAACAGAACGAGTCTCCTCTGGTCTCTGGTAGCGGTGGTCCTGGTATCTCCTCCAGTCCTGACAGCCAACACGGCTCCATCAGGTGTCATACACTCTGACAATAGCCCCTATCGTCATCATCAGCCAATTGATTTCCCCTCCCCCTCGGCCATCAGAGGGGGGTTTTAAGAATATGGGGCTAGCAATTAACGCATTCCTGGTGCCTGCAGCCTTAATGACATTTGTCCCCGACAAGGTTATCTGTGAGGAGACACACCCACACAGGGGTCCCCCAGGACTGACTCTCTCGTTCTGCCCAGCCCTTGACTTTGTGGGCTCTAACAGGCAGCATGGCAGCTCCAGACTAGAGGGAGAGACAGTGAAGAAAAGCTGTCAGGGCTCTTTACAGCAGATAGCTCCTCCAGGTCCTGTAATGTTCTCTTCTCTGAGAGAGAGAGAGAGGGAGAGAGAGAGAGAGAGAGAGAGAGAGAGAGAGAGAGAGAGAGAGAGAGAGAGAGAGAGAGAGAGAGAGAGAGAGAGAGAGAGAGAGAGAGAGACGAAGATAGAAAAAGAAAATGAGATTGAGAGTAGAGAGAGAACGAGAGTAGAGAGAGGGCGGCGAGAGAGAGAGAGAGAGAGAGAGAGATGGACACTAGGCAGGTACAGCAGACTCATTAGTGTTCCTTAACAACAGCAGGTTCGGTTCTCACACCATGCCAACACACACTTTTACTATCCTTGTGGGGACCTAAAATGTCCATTTAAAATCCTATTTTCCCTAACCTTAACCCTAATCCTAACCTTAATTTTAAAATAGCCTTTGTCCTCATGGGGACGTGAAAAATGGGGACTCTGGGGATTTCCACGAGATAGTAACACACTACAAGCACATACACACACAATTTCATTTTTTGATTATTTAACTAGGCAAGTCAGTTAAGAACAAATTCTTATTTACAATGACGGCCTACCCCGGCCAAACCCGGACGACGCTGGGCAAATTGTGGGACTCCCAATCACGGCCAGTTGTGATAAAGCCTGGAATCAAACCAGGGTCTGTAGTGACGCCTCTAGCACTGAGATGCAGTGGCTTAGACTGCTGTGATACAGTCTGGAATCAAACCAGGGTCTGTAGTGACGCCTCTAGCACTGAGATGCAGTGGCTTAGACTGCTGTGATACAGTCTGGAATCAAACCAGGGTCTGTAGTGATGCCTCTAGCACTGAGATGCAGTGCCTTAGACTGCTGTGATACAGTCTGGAATCAAACCAGGGTCTGTAGTGACGCCTCTAGCACTGAGATGCAGTGCCTTAGACTGCTGTGATACAGCCTGGAATCAAACCAGGGTCTGTAGTGACGCCTCTAGCACTGAGATGCAGTGGCTTAGACTGCTGTGATACAGCCTGGAATCAAACCAGGGTCTGTAGTGACGCCTCTAGCACTGAGATGCAGTGCCTTAGACCGCTGTGATACAGTCTGGAATCAAACCAGGGTCTGTAGTGACGCCTCTAGCACTGAGATGCAGTGCCTTAGACTGCTGTGATACAGCCTGGAATCAAACCAGGGTCTGTAGTGACGCCTCTAGCACTGAGATGCAGTGGCTTAGACTGCTGCGCCATACAAGCACGCACACACATGCACACGCACGGCACTGAGGGAGAGGCTAACACATAACCACCTCACCTCTGTATTTGAAAGGTTAACGTCTCAGTGGAATTCAGACTGGAAAAAGCATCAATATCAGATATTTTCCTGATATATTTAAAAAAAAAAGTTTTATGAACACCAATTATCCTTCACAGAAAAAAATGTGTGGAAAGAATTTGTACACTGTGGTATGACTAGTGATAAAGAAAACGCGTTCAGAATGGACATCTGTTTGTTTGAAAGATACAACATATGATTTTGTCACAGGGCTGTTGCTAGGGAGTGATAGTGATAATCTTGTCTGTCTCTTCCTCAACAAGCAGCCAATGCCAGCCAGGCCTGTTGATGGGAATGCTGGACGAACAATGTCGTTCAGCGATACAGTATTTAAACTTCAAACAGATAGCAGCCGGTTTGAAAGCTGTCATCTCCGAGAGTTTAAATGTCGCCCAATGGCTCGGGACGACAGGGTAGCCTAGTGGTTAGAGTGTTGGACTCGTAACTGGAAAGTTTGCAAGTTCAAATCACCGATCTGACAAGGTACAATTCTGTCATTCTGCCCCTGAACAGGCAGTTAACCCACTGTTCCTAGGCCGTCATTGAAAATAAGAATTTGTTCTTAACTGACTTGCCTGGTTAAATAAAGGTTAAATAAAGGTTAAATAAAGGTAAAATAAATCAATATTCAAAACATACACTTTGACTTTTATGTTTTATTTAAGTCATTTTGTTGCCATAGGACACATTATTATGAGGCTGATACGGGTGAATGTAAAGCAGCTGTGGGGTGGGGGGGTGGGGGGGGGCATGCTGTAGATATAGCATCATAATTCAGGTGTGAGGTGGGGGGGTGGGGGCATGCTGTAGATATAGCATCATCATTCAGGTGTGAGGTGGGGGGGTGGGGGGGGGGGCATGCTGTAGATATAGCATCATCATTCAGGTGTGGGGTGGGGGGGGCATGCTGTAGATATAGCATCATCATTCAGGTGTGAGGTGGGGGGGTGGGGGGGCATGCTGTAGATATAGCATCATCATTCAGGTGTGAGGTGGGGGGGTGGGGGGGCATGCTGTAGATATAGCATCATCATTCAGGTGTGGGGTGGGGGGGTGGGGGGGGGGTATGCTGTAGATATAGCATCATCATTCAGGTGTGGGGTGGGGGGGGTGGGGGGGGGGCATGCTGTAGATATAGAATCATCATTCAGGTGTGGGGTGGGGGAGTGGGGGGGCATGCTGTAGATATAGCATCATCATTCAGGTGTGGGGTGGGGGGGGGGCATGCTGTAGATATAGCATCATCATTCAGGTGCGGCGTCCGGCTGCGGGGAGCTTAGAGATCTCGCCAGGGAACATCCCTTTGCCATTACGCCGTCTCCTCTCTACTTCACGCCTCAGGAGGCTGCAATACATGAATTCCCCGGGTATCTAGAGAGGCTCACAAGAGTTGTCTGACAAACAGCGTCCTTCACAGGGGAAGTAGATAGTGGGGATGTAAAACTGGGGAAAGATTGCAGTACAGAATTCCCCCCGGTACAGCCTGGGCCTGGGCAAGCTGTTGCAGCTAGCTCTCCCTCCCTCTGTCCCCAGATAGCATTCATCTGAGGGCCTTACTCAATACATCAGAGGCCAGGCAACACAGGCATCATTAAGGAACAGCTTACGGGTCGAGATCATTAGGATTAACATTATTACAGAGAAAACAGGTGTCACTTATCAAGAAAAGCAAATGGGGCCAGGAGCAGTAAAAGAGATGGAAAATTCATCCTTGTTTATTAAATCAAACCTTTTTCAAAGTGCTCTAATTGAGGAGTATTAGCGCTGTGGCGGACAAGTAGGCTAGCTTGGCTTAACACAGGCAAAACAACCTGTCGTCAGCAGCGGTTACCATGCTAAACTTAGTATGCAAATCCAGCAGTTCAATGAGCCAACAAGCAAGCACATTAGCACTGCCTCCACTCGAAACTCACCCCCCCCCCCCTCTGTATACACTCTGTACGTGCGCTCGGTGAACCAAACACAAGCACACAACCTATGTAAAGTAAACCATTTACAGTAACTATGGCATATTTGACACACACAAAAAAACACTTATGACAAAATATTTTCTTGAACTGGAGAGAAACAGCAGGTTCCATGTTGACTGGCTGACTGGCTGGCTGACTGACTGACTGGCTGGCTGACTGGCTGACTGGCTGGCTGACTGGCTGACTGGCTGACTGGCTGGCTGACTGGCTGACTGGCTGGCTGACTGGCTGACTGGCTGACTGGCTGGCTGGCTGGCTAGCTGGCTGACTGGCTGACTGGCTGGCTGGCTGACTGGCTGACTGGCTGGCTGACTGGCTGGCTGGCTGGCTGACTGGCTGGCTGACTGACTGGCTGACTGGCTGGCTGACTGACTGACTGGCTGGCTGGCTGACTGGCTGACTGGCTGACTGGCTGGCTAGCTGGCTGACTGGCTGACTGACTGACTGGCTGACTGGCTGGCTGACTGACTGACTGGCTGACTGGCTGACTGGCTGGCTGACTGGCTGACTGGCTGGCTGGCTGGCTAGCTGGCTGACTGGCTGACTGGCTGGCTGACTGGCTGACTGGCTGGCTGACTGGCTGGCTGGCTGGCTGGCTGACTGGCTGGCTGGCTGACTGGCTGACTGGCTGGCTGGCTGGCTGACTAGCTGACTGGCTGACTGGCTGGCTGGCTGACTTGCTGACTGGCTGGCTGACTGACTGACTGGCTGACTGGCTGACTGGCGGCTGGCTGGGCTGACTGGCTGGCTGACTGGCTGGCTGGCTGACTGGCTGGCTGGCTGACTGGCTGACTGGCTGACTGGCTGACTGGCTGGCTGACTGGCTGACTGGCTGGCTGGCTGACTTGCTGACTGGCTGGCTGACTGACTGACTGACTGACTGACTGGCTGACTGGCTGGCTGGCTGGCTGGCTGACTGGCTGACTGGCTGACTGGCTGGCTGACTGGCTGACTGGCTGGCTGACTGACTGACTGACTGACTGGCTGACTGGCTGACTGGCTGGCTGAGGTCTGGCCTATTTTAATGACTCCACCCATGTGGAGAGATGGATAAAGTAAACGCCTCCAAATGACATGTGAACACTTTCTCCTTTCATATTTCCAAACCTTCGCCTTAACTACGCCGCTGGTATTTTGCATTTCACCCCCGCCCTTCCCCACACACACGAATACACACATAGAAGCATTCTGATTCATTCCATATTCTCTCTTCTGAGATTCCTACAGACAAAAAACAAGGGAAGGCACTGAAAGCCTATGCTGGCATCATTAGGTCGAAACTTTTGTCAAAAATTAAGAAGAGTTAGTTGGGGAGAATTTCCATTCCTCCCCTGGGCCCCCAGCTCTAATTGAGATTCCTGCAGAGGACCTGATCCCTCTGATCCTGTCACATTCATTTCCTGCTCCCGCTTCACACCAGAATTCCAATTACACCTGCCTGCCTACTCCCTGCCAGGCCTCCAAGCAGGCAGATGCACTCACGCCTGTTTGTGATGAAACTGTGTTTACCACCAACAAAAAACAACAAGAGCTTTATGTAACAGGGAGATGTTAAATGAAATTACTGATTGGAAGGGAGAGAGAGAGAGAATGAGATAGTTGAGGAGTAACTCGTCAATGAAATGCTCGTCAGGTTGAGATATTGGACATAACACTCCTTGTCAATATTGACATAGACCACATTGGATGGTTTAAACGTCATCACATCATCCTTCCTTCCAAGCTTGTAGTCTTTGTATTTAGTATTTATTATGGATCCCCATTAGTTCCTGCCAAGGCAGCAGCTACTCTTCCTGGGGTACAAACACATTAAGACGCTTACATAACACATAAAACAAAAGATAAACAGTACATCAGATAACATTACTACACCGCTACAATACAAAATGTATAATACCACCATACAACAATATTACAATGTACGTGTGAGTAGAGTGCGGGTGCTAGTGTTTGCGTGGCCATGCGTGTGTCTGTACCTGTGTGTGTATCTCTTCACAGTCCTCGCTGTTCCATAAAATCTGTTTTTAAATCTGATTCTACTGCTTGCATCAGTTACCTGATGTGGAATAGAGTTCCATGTAGTCACGGCTCTGTGTAGTACTGTGCGCTTCGCATATTCTGTTCTGGACTTGGGGACTGTGAAGAGACCTCTGGTGGCATGTCTTGTGGGGTATGTATGGGTGTCCGGTGTGTGTGCCAGTAGTTTAAACAGACAGCTCGGTGCATTCAGCTTGTCAACACTTCTTGCAAAAACAAGTAGTGATGAAGTCAATCTCTCTTCCACTTTGAGCCATGAGAGATTGACATGCATGTTGTTAACGTTAGCTCTCAATGTACATTTAAGGGCCAGCCGTGCTGCCCTGTTCTGAGCCAATTGTAATGTAAGTCCTTCTTTGTGGCACCTGACCACATGACTGAACAGTAGTCCAGGTGCGCCAAACCTAGGGCATGTAGGACCTGCCTTGTGGATAGTGTTGTTGAGAAGGCAGAGCAGCGCTTTACTATAGACAAACTTCTCCCCATCTTAGCTGCTGTTGTATCAACATGATTTGACCATGACAGTTTCAACTTGCTCAAATTTCACATGATTTATTACAATATTTAATTGAGGTTTAGTGAATGATTTGTCCCAAATAAAATTGTTGTGTAAATTCTTACACATAGGAAGTCAATCTTAAATGAATCGTTGTTTATTATCAGTTAATTGGAGAGGTTCCAACAAACTTGATGCACCGTCTGTCAGGAGCTCTAACGGGGCAGTCCCGTTTAGTTCCCTCATATACTGGTTACAGACTCGTTACATAGGCATAGTTCATAGGTTTGGTTCCGTCATGTGTCTGGCACCGTCTCCTATCTTAACTTAAAGAACATATTCTGGCCGTTCTGCCAAATAGTCTAACGGAGGAGGTCATGATGCCCCCCCCCTCATATCTTTACCAAGGATGTTTTATGACACCAAAGCCAAGATACACAAAATCAAATTTCCTTCATACAATGAATATGGTTTTTGAAATATTTGGACTAACTTATTCCTTGCCACCTATTCTGAAACTAACTGTAGCTCTTTGTTAAGTGTTGCAGTCATTTCAGTCGCTGTAGTAGCTGATATGTATAGTGTTGAGTCATCCTCATACATAGACACACTGGTTTTACTCATGGTTTTTACAAATTTTTTCTGGTTTTACTCAGAAAAAATGTAAGGGGCCTAGATAGCTGCCCTGGGGAATTCCTGATTCTACCTGGACTATGTTGGATAGGCTTCCATTAAAGAACACCCTCTGTGTTCTGTTAGATACGTAACTCTTTATCCCGAGTGGAGCAGCTGTCTAAGGCACTGTATCTCAGTGCTAGAGGCGTTACTACAGACCCTGTTTTGATTCCAGGCTGTATCACAACCAGCCGTGATTGGAAGTCCCATAGGGCAGAGCACAATTGGCCCAGCATTGTAAGGGTTTGGCCGGGGTAGGCCATTGTAAATAACTTAAGTTCTTAACTGACTTGCCTAGTTAAATAAAGGTTAAATAAAAATAGCAGGTGATGTAAAGCTATAACATATACATTTTTTCCAGCAACAGATTACAACAAAACAGCCCCCACAATTTTTTTATCATACATTTCTCTCATCCAATCATCAGTCATTTGTGTAAGTGCTGTGCTTGTTGAATGTCCTTCCCTAAAGTGGTTTTTCCTTTAAAAGCCTAGCGGGGTGCTACGGAATGGTATGGCATGTTGGGAGTGCATGACGTCACAGTATTTTACTGTCAGCCATTGTTGCCATTAATGCTAGTTGGGCGACCAGAGGGCATCTTTGAAAAGTTAAGTTATTGAAATGACATGGAGCTGTAGGCCTAACAGTCCCGTTTACTGTAGCTGTTTAAGCCTAACTTACTTAATGGCATAAAGGCCTACTTCAATATACAGTATATCAATCAAACATGAATTAATTTGTGCATGTCATCACACAGCATACACGTCATCCATGTCTTTAAATACAGCCTAGCATTTTAGTTATAAAACAAAGTAACAAAGGGAGCCTTGAGTAATTAAACAAGAAATAAACCGCAACATGTCGGCTAAAGCGATTGAATTCACGAAGGCATTTGACTATTTTTAATACGGACTTTAAAACCATCTTTTTTTGTTAGAACAGACTATATGGGATTCATTATAATTTGTTTGTAAAAGATCAGAGTATTTGTTGTGCTGTTTATACTGTTAGAAATGTAGCTTAATTAAATTGATTAATATTACGGTGTTCCTATGTAGGCCTCAGGGTTTCCGTCAGGAAAATATGTCGCTGTACAACGTGACCGGTCGGGAATAGGCCTAGGCTACTAAGCGACTGTGAGTGAAGAGTAAAATAATCCTAACATTTCCCCACCCTAATTTGTAGGCTAACCAATACCCAAACAGAGATTCAGTGAAAAGAAAAATCTGATTGATTTATCAAGACCAGTGCCCATGCTTGTCTCAAAGGGTGCTGAAATAGTTGACCCCACGCGGGTAGGCTATTGATTTCAATCCTACTATACCAATTGGATGACTTTGGGTGTTTCAGTAAGCAACAATGTGTTGCCTTCAATTAGCCTACTTTATTCCAATATTTCTGTTATTCAGTGATATTTCTTCCCCTAGTAATTCGTTATGGATCCATCCAGACGTGGTTAGAAAACAGTGCAGTGTGGTGGGCTATGCAAAGAGATGGGTGAAGTGACATGCCTCGCAAACATCCATTGATACATTTAAAGTCCCTAAACTCTGCAAGAGTCTATCGTCCTGCTGATAGCCCATCAAGGGTGGATGGCTTCTTTTGTATTCCAATTTATTGGAAAGGCCGCTAAACCATTTATACCTGGCCCACAGCGTTATTGCATTATTGCGTAGTTACAGTACAGTGCACCTTCACTCTATTCTCCGCCTGACTCTCTACCAATGACACCAGATTGATTATTCTTTCTATTCTTGTTATCTATTCGGTAACATTCCACAAGTAAATGTAATGAATAAAACACCTACATTAAATAGCTCAGGTCTGGAAAATATGTGAAACCTTTATTTTATTTTTTAAACATGCACATAGTAGCAGAGGCTTTATAGGCAGAGGCTTTTCAACTTGTTAATTTACCCGACATCACTTGCGTATATTCAGTCAACACATTTATTTTAAGAATATAAATGGAATATAACAAACCATCTTCCTTTCTCTTAGAATAAAAACCGTACAGTTTTAGTAAGTAATAAAGCCACAGTCCAGTTACAGCTTCTTCTGACAAAGTAGAAACAAACAAAACAAAGTGTGTATTTTGTTGAATATGCTCGCGGGACAAAGGAACAGCAATTCTAACACTACTGTTCTGAATTCAATCACTTCGCTTTTTCTTCATCCTCGTCATTCAGTTCATTCAAATTCAATTGTAATACATTTTGTCACTCCCGTTCAACACCTCCAAATCGCTTTTGCATGTGCTCCAAAGGGACGACTTGAAATAACATGACATAGGTTCATTAAATAATCAAAAGGGGTAAAAATTGATTATTTATTAGCCTAGTGGATATAAGTATTTTAGGCATATCGTGTGAATTAGGCCTCATGTGAAATCATTGTTAAAAGTGCAAGAGATACTGTTGCATGACAAACATGTGCTGTTAGATTACAATCTAGATCATATGCCAGTTTGGAAAAGTGTAAACAATACTAAATACAGTATAAGTAATACCAGGGAGTCTGTTCTAATTAAAAAGAGTTGCAAATACTTTCTTTTATTTTTTTTATTTTTTTAACTAGGCAAGTCAGTTAAGAACAAATTCTTATTTTCAATGACAGCCTAGGAACAGTGGGTTAACTGCCTGTTCAGGGGCAGAACAACAGATTTGTACCTTGTCAGCTCAGGGGTTTGAACTTGCAACCTTCTGGTTACTAGTCCAACACTCTAACCACTAGGCTACCCTGCCGACTTAATACAGCATAGCAAAGTTTAAAAACAGACAGATTTGTGAAATTGCCTTATCCAACATTTTGCGGTAGCATGAGGCTTGGTGATCACAGAATCAGTAGGAAATATAAAACAAAACACTCAAATAGGCAACAGAAGCCGAAATAACATAGGGCTGAGTGACTCCACTCATTCCAGGCTTTCAATCAAAATATGTTCTATAATACAGGGTTAAAGACACATTCTTTCTGATTGTCTTTAGCATGCAGTCCCTCCTCTCGCTACATCTAATTTCATTTTGAATTGTTATGTGGATTGTAATACATTTATATAAAATCAAATCCAATTTTATTGGTCACATGCACGTTTTCAGCAGATGTTATTGTGGGTGTAGTGAAATTCTACTTGCTATTTGCTATTTGTAGGGGTTGATGCTTTTTCGTTAGGGCAAATCAGGTCTGTGATATTGAGTTAGAAATGTAAAACAGAGTACTAAAAGCCATTAGGCAACACTTTTACAACAGTACTCAACTCTGACCGCTTTACAATAGGACTCAACTCTGACCGTTTTACAATAGGACTCAACTTTGACCGACCGCAGCTTTACAACAGGACTCAACTCTGACCGACCGCAGCTTTACAACAGGACTCCACTCTGACCGACAGCAGCTTTACAATAGGACTCAACTCTGACCGACCGCAGCTTTATACAACAGGACTCAACTCTGACCGACCGCAGCTTTATACAACAGGACTCAACTCTGACCGACCGCAGCTTTATACAACAGGACTCAACTCTGACCGACCGCAGCTTTACAACAGGACTCCACTCTGACCGACAGCAGCTTTACAATAGGACTCAACTCTGACCGACCGCAGCTTTATACAACAGGACTCAACTCTGACCGACCGCAGCTTTATACAACAGGACTCAACTCAGCAGCATCTATTGGTAGTCTAAACTGTTGCACAAATTGGGGGATTTTTCAGACCTAGCCGAGCTATTAGACTATCCTTTTGTTAAATTAATGGAGGTGTGAATGTTTCAGTCAGTCTCTCTCCTATCGCACTAGATTCCTGAATCAGGCCAAAACAATCAGCTGACGGGTGGTAACGGGGTTGAGAGGGAACTTTAATAAATACAATGGCGCAATTACACTTTACATGTGGACTTACAATTTTCGAAAAATAGGATACTTGTGCCTTACAGCCCGTTACATAAACGAAGAGTGGATGTTATCCACCAGGGAGTGGGACCGTGCAGCTCAAAATTGCAGATAATATAAGGCCAGCTATTGTGAAAGAATACATGTGAATCTTGTTGATTTCCTCTGTGGCTTCAAGAGGCCTAATGTCCACCTAGTCATTGTCTGGTTCCAAAGGATAAAGAGTCACCTTCAGAGAGAAGCCCGTTGTTAGCCTGGGACCAGGCAGGGGGATAAAGAGTCACCTTCAGATGGATGTGTGGTTTCAGAGAGAAGCCCGTTGTTAGCCTGGGACCAGGCAGGGGGATAAAGAGTCACCTTCAGATGGATGTGTGGTTTCAGAGAGAAGCCCGTTGTTAGCCTGGGACCAGGCAGGGGGGATAAAGAGTCACCTTCAGATGGATGTGTGGTTTCAGAGAGAAGCCCGTTGTTAGCCTGGGACCAGGCAGGGGGATAAAGAGTCACCTTCAGATGGATGTGTGGTTTCAGAGAGAAGGCCGTTGTTAGCCTGGGACCAGGCACGGTGGATGACATCATTTTACTGCACAGCAATTTGAAGAAATCCAGTGATGAATGGACTGTTTTAGAAGTTATTGTTTTTACCATATTTATTTGTAGTCTAATATTAGAAGACTCTTTAAAGAGATTTGAGATGTCAATGTGCCGCACTGCATTGTGAAAAAAATAATATGGCATGGTTTCTTTTTAGCCAAATGTTGAATAGACATGCAAGAAAAGAGGAATAATAGCAAAACTATACTCAAACTATACTCATAAAAACAATAAATAAATGTATATTATTTTGTTGGAACGGATCGGCTCACGGAACTCATTAAGAGGCGGATTTTGTCTTCAATACAATCATTCATTCAGAAGGTTAAACCCATAGGTCTTAGGCCTGCAGTAAATTAAATTAGATTACCAGGTTCATTTTTCATTAGGTTATAATAATCCATTCCTTCAGGGAATGTTAAAAAGTCCCAAAGTTTGTCAGAAGTTTTACAATGTAAATTCATTTTTAATCTGTCTGTCTGCATATTTCAAGACGTAGTGTATAAGGGTGCAGTGAGATACCCGATGGGTTGGACGATACTTTTCTCGTCACTCATTTCGAAAAAACGTTTACTCTAAAACTGAAAATCAACTAACGTCAGCCTTTAAATTATTTATTATACACATGTTGAAAGTGCGTGTAGGGCGACGGAGAGAAACAAAATGGTGGTCTGGAGATGGGGGTGTGAGCAGGTGGGTCTGGAGATGGGGGTGTGAGCAGGTGGGTCTGGAGATGGGGGTGTGAGCATGTGGGTCTGGAGATGGGGGTGTGAGCATGTGGGTCTGGAGATGGGGGTGTGAGCATGTGGGTCTGGAGATGGGGGTGTGAGCATGTGGGTCTGGAGATGGGGGTGTGAGCATGTGGGTCTGGAGATGGGGGTGTGAGCAGGTGGGTCTGGAGATGGGGGTGTGAGCATGTGGGTCTGGAGATGGGGGTGTGAGCATGTGGGTCTGGAGATGGGGGTGTGAGCATGTGGGTCTGGAGATGGGGGTGTGAGCATGTGGGTCTGGAGATGGGGGTGTGATGTGAGCATGTGGGTCTGGAGATGGGGGTGTGAGCATGTGGGTCTGGAGATGGGGGTGTGAGCATGTGGGTCTGGAGATGGGGGTGTGAGCATGTGGGTCTGGAGATGGGGGTGTGAGCATGTGGGTCTGGAGATGGGGGTGTGAGCATGTGGGTCTGGAGATGGGGGTGTGAGCATGTGGGTCTGGAGATGGGGGTGTGAGCATGTGGGTCTGGAGATGGGGGTGTGAGCAGGTGGGTCTGGAGATGGGGGTGTGAGCATGTGGGTCTGGAGATGGGGGTTGTGAGCATGTGGGTCTGGAGATGGGGGTGTGAGCATGTGGGTCTGGAGATGGGGGCGTGAGCATGTGGGTCTGGAGATGGGGGTGTGAGCATGTGGGTCTGGAGATGGGGGCGTGAGCAGGTGGGTCTGGAGATGGGGGTGTGAGCAGGTGGGTCTGGAGATGGGGGTGTGAGCAGGTGGGTCTGGAGATGGGGGTGTGAGCATGTGGGTCTGGAGATGGGGGTGTGAGCAGGTGGGTCTGGAGATGGGGGTGTGAGCATGTGGGTCTGGAGATGGGGGTGTGAGCATGTGGGTCTGGAGATGGGGGTGTGAGCATGTGGGTCTGGAGATGGGGGTGTGAGCATGTGGGTCTGGAGATGGGGGTGTGAGCATGTGGGTCTGGAGATGGGGGCGTGAGCAGGTGGGTCTGGAGATGGGGGTGTGAGCAGGTGGGTCTGGAGATGGGGGTGTGAGCAGGTGGGTCTGGAGATGGGGGTGTGAGCATGTGGGTCTGGGCAGGTGTGATGTAGTTGTCGTTTGTATGTGTATGTTTTGTATAGCCTAAAAACATAAAATAAAATCTTACAAAATAATTTAACAAGAAAGAATGATAAGCTTGCAACATGCATTTGACTATTTATTATGAATAGGATTTATTTGATTTATTTCGTTTACATTCTTCATTGCAACCACAATGTCACAAATCATTTAACACACACAACATAACAGGTCAAAACGTTTCTTTATTAAAGACTATCAGAAAGGATGTTGGTACATGCTTATTTGGATCCAAAGCCACAAATGAGTGAGTCACTCAGCTTTATGCTGACAAATATAGCTTTATGATGCAGAATAGCCTACTAAATAGGCCAAGCCTAAACAAATATATTAAATTACCGAAATAAACTAGTACATTACATAAATAAATGAAGTAGTATGGGCAATCTTTTCCCCCTCCCTATCCTCGCTGAACTTGCTTTCCTTCAGTTTCTTCTTCACATCAGCAAAGAAGGACTTCGTGTTTCAGAAACCCACTTTCTGTAGAGGGGCTATCACTCTTCCACACTGTGGTAAATAAAGAGAGTTAGTTATTTAGAATCATTTCTTTCTGTTTTTAGAGGGAGAGAAACCAAAAGTCCACTGTGCCTATTTTTGGAAAATCGTCAGTCCACATGTCAAGTGTAATTGCGATTGTATTACATTGTATTTACCCAAGTTCTCCGGGACCACCAGCCAACTAATTGTTGTTGTTGTTGCCTGATGCAGGACTAGTGCCAGACAATAGAAACTCTTGGACTGAAACATTCACACCACCATTAATTTCCGAAAAGATAGTCAGTTTTGCCACAGTTTTGACTACCGATAGATCAGCGTTCTAATTCCCCCTTGTGGTAGTCTGGTGCAATGACAGAATGCCACCATCTACCACAAACGGTCGCAGCATAAGCTCTGAACCTTTAATTGAGTAACCACTGTATAAGCGTGCTGAAAGTCTGTTGTCAATTTGTTTACTGTAAAATAGCATTGCATCTGATCAAACACCATTTTTTCCCCAAAAAATGTTATAAGGGTTGGTAACAGGCTGATTGGTCAGCTAATTTAGCTAGTAAAGGGGGCCTTACTATTCTTGGGTCGCGTAATGACTTTTGCTTCCCCAAAGGCCAGGGGGCAGACACTTTCTAGTAGGCTTAGATTGAAGGCATGGCAAATAGGAGCGGCAACATTGTCCGCTATTATCCTCAGTCATTTTCCATCTATGTTGTCAGACTTCCACACTCACTTTAAGGAATTCAAAATTGCAACACTTGTCTTCATAATTTGATCAGTTATACTTGGATGTGCACGGTCGGAATTTGTTGCTGGCATGTCATGCCTAAGTTTGCTAATCTTGCCAATGAAAACAATAATTAAATTAGTTAGCGATATCAATGGGTTTTGTGATGAATGAGCCTCTCAACCATACCATGTATAAATTCCTCATCAATCCAAGGGGATTTAACAGTTTTTACAATCATTTTCTTAATGGTTGCATGCTTATTAGTAACTGGAATAAGCAATTTCATAAATGAGCCAAGTGCAGCATCTGGTTGCTCCTCATTACACACCACAGACCAGCAAATATTCCATACATCATCAACACAGGAATCACTACAAAACCTCTTGTATGACCTCCTATTCACTATATTAGGCCCACCCTTTGGAACTTTGGTTTTCCTAGACATGGCTACTATATTGTGATCACAACAGCCAATGGATTTGGATACTGCTTTAAGGCAAATGTCTGCAGCATTAGTAAAGATGTGATCAATACATGATGACTTTATTCCTGTGCTGTTTGTAACTACCCTGGTAGGCTAACTGATAACCGGAACCAGGTTGCAGGCACTGGTTACAGTTTGAAGTTTTTCATGAGGGTGCAGCTTGTTTTTATTTCTTTATTGGGAAGCTTATCAGAAGCAGACATGCTCATGTTATTTATATTTGAGCTGATAGTGCAGGGTGAGCTGCACACAGTGGACTTCCTACTAGGACACACCACCTCAGTGGTAACAGTATACAGTGCATTCGGAAAGTATTCAGACCCCTTGATTTTTCCCCCCCACATTTTGTTACAGTACAGACTTATTCTAAAAAAAATATTTTTTATTTTTTAAACACAATACCCCATATTGAAAAAGCAAAAGCAGGTTTTAGACATTTTTCCAATTTATAAATAATAAGAAATGGAAATATCACATTACATATGTATTCAGACCCTTTACTCATTACTTTTTTGAAACACCTTTGGCAGTGATTACAGCCTCAAGTCTTTCTGGGTGTGACGCTACAAGCTTGGCACACCTGCATTTGGGGAGTTTCTCCCATCCTTCTCTGCAGAACCTCTCAAGCTCTGTCAGGTTGGATGGGGAGTGTCGCTGCACAGCTATTTTCAGGTTTCTCCAGAGATGGTCGATCAGGTTCAAGTCCGGGCCTCTTTGCTGGGCCACTCAAGGACATTCAGAAACTTGTCCAGAAGCCTTCGCCCCAGTCTGAGGTCCTGAGCGCTCAGGAGCAGGTTTTCATCAAGGATCTCTGTGTACTTTACTCCGTTCATCTTTCCCTTGATCCTGACTAAATCAAATCAAATCACATGTTATTGGTCGCATACACATGGTTAGCAGATGTTAATGCGAGTGTAGCTATCTAGTTTCCCAGTCCCTGCTGCTGAAAAACATCCCACCAAATGATCCTGCCACCACCATGGTTCACCGTAGGGATGGTTCCAGGTATCCTTAAGACATGACGCTTGACATTGAGGCCAAAGAGTTCAATCTTGGTTTCATCAGACCAGAAAATCTTGTTTCTCATTGTCTGACAGTCCTTCAGAATTTTGGAAAAATTCCAAGCAGGCTGTCATGTACCTTTTACTGAGGAGTGGCCACTCTACCATAAAGGTCTGATTGGTGGAGTGCTGCAGAGATGGTTGTCCTTCTAGAAGGTTCTCCCATCTCCCCAGAGGAACTCTGGAGGTCTGTCAGAGTGACCATTGGGTTCTTGGTCACCTCCCTGACCAAGGCCCTTCTCCCTTGATTGCTCAGTTTGGTCGGCGACCACCTCTAGGTAGAGCCTTGGTGGTTCCAAACTTCTTAAATTTAAGAATGATGGAGGCCACCGTCAATGCTGCAGAAATGCTTTGGTACACTTCCCCAGATCTGTGCCTCAACACAATCCTGTCTCGGAGCTCTACGAATAATTATTTCAACCTCATGGCTTGGTTTTTGCTCTGACATGCACTGTCAACTGTGGGACCTTATATAAACAGGTGTGTGCCTTTCAAAATCATGCCCAATCAATTGAATTTACCACAAGTGGATTCCAATCAATTTGTCGAAACATCTCAAGGATGATCAATGGAAACAGGATGCACCTGAGCTCAATCTCCAGTCTAATAGACTTGTTGGTCCGGCAGGATCCAGATAGTAGCGGTCACAGCAACTGAGGCTAACCGCATTCCAAAATCAAAAAGTGTATAAATCAAATTTTTGCAAGGGAACACTGTTACAACTTCACAAAAACAATATACCGAGGTCTCTCGTTCAGAGTTCAACATATGTGAATAAGGGGTCCTTATGGTATAGTCGTACCTGCTCATTCCTGGAACTAGAACACACTGTGTTAAAACCCAAAGCCTCTGCAGACCACCTCAACTAACAGCATTCTACTATCATGCATAATCTAATACCCCTGCTATACTACCTGGCATAATCTAATACTCCTGCTATACTACCTGGCATAATCTAATACTCCTGCTATACTACCTGGCCCAATCTAATACTCCTGCTATACTACCTGGCCTAATCTAATACTCCAGCTATACTACCTGGCCTAATCTAATACTCCTGCTATACTACCTGGCCTACTCTAATACTCCTGCTATACTACCTGGCCTAATCTAATACTCCTGCTATACTACCTGGCCTACTCTAATACTCCTGCTATACTACCTGGCCCAATCTAATACTCCTGCTATACTACCTGGCCTAATCTAATACTCCAGCTATACTACCTGGCCTACTCTAATACTCCTGCTATACTACCTGGCCTACTCTGGTACTCCTGCTATACTACCTGGCCTAATCTAATACTCCCGCTATACTACCTGGCCTACTCTAATACTCCTGCTATACTACCTGTCCTAATCTAATACTCCTGCTATACAACCTGGCCTAATCTAATACTCCTGCTTTACTACATGGGCTACTCGAATACTACCTGGGCTACTCTAATACTACCTGGCCTAATCTAATACTCCTGCTATACAATCTGGGCTAATCTAATACTCCTGCTATACTACCTGGGCTAATCTAATACTCCTGCTATACTACCTGGGCTAATCTAATACTCCTGCTATACTACCTGGGCTACTCTAATACTACCTGGCCTAATCTAATACTCCTGCTATACAATCTGGGCTAATCTAATACTCCTGCTATACTACCTGGGCTAATCTAATACTCCTGCTATACTACCTGGCATAATCTAATACTCCTGCTATACTACCTGGGCTAATCTAATACTCCTGCTATACTACCTGGGCTAATCTAATACTCCTGCTATACTACCTGGGCTAATCTAATACTCCTGCTATACTACCTGGCATAATTTAATACTCCTGCTATACTACCTGGGCTACTCTAATACTACCCCTATACTTCTTGGCTTAATTAATACTACCACTATAATACCTGGCCTAATCTAATACTACCACTATAATACCTGGCCTAATTTAATACTACCACTGTGATACCTGGCCTAATCTAATACTGCCACTATACTACCTGACCTACTAATACTATCCCTATTTTACCTGGCCAAATGTAATACTACCACTATACTCCCTGGTCTGCTAAGACTACCAATATACTACCTGACCTACTAATACTATCACTATACTCCCTGGCC
The DNA here is from genome assembly GCF_002021735.2 of Oncorhynchus kisutch. NCBI lineage: Eukaryota > Metazoa > Chordata > Actinopteri > Salmoniformes > Salmonidae > Oncorhynchus > Oncorhynchus kisutch. The sequence goes on from NC_034201.2 coordinate 43,834,059, forward strand.
TACTCTAATACTACCACTGTACTCCCTGGTCTGCTAAGACTACCACTATACTACCTGACCTACTAATACTATCACTATACTCCCTGGCCTACTCTAATACTACCACTGTACTACCTGGTATGTGCAGTTTTACTATGTGTTTCACTCTTCCTGCTAACTGAAATCCCATTTCAACAGCACTAAAGACATTTCAACATTTCATCTGGACCATGTTGATGTATTCATCCTGACTATATAGTGTGATGTATATATAAAACAACAGCTGTAGTTATAGCCATGTTCCTGACCTATCTCGAGTTCCTATCACAGTGTATGGAGCACGGGGCTGAGCATGATGCACAGACGGATGTCCTCCTGGAAGTGGGTCAGCGGCGGAGGGACGACCGGCAGACGATTGGTCTGTGAATGGAGCTGCTCCACCCAGTCTCATTGTCATGCAATGGCTGTCTGTGAGATTCTTGCCTGCCTGTGTTCAGAGCGCTGAGGCCGGGGCGTCAGAATGTACCACTCAAACTAGGAGCGATTGGGTGTGGCTGAAACAATACGGCTCCCCATTGCTCAATGGAAACTACAGTACCAGTCAAAAGTTTAGACACAACTGCTCATTCCAGGGTTTTTCTTTATTTTCACTATTTTCTACTTTGTAGAATAATAGTGAAGACTTAAAAACTGTGAAATAACACATATGGAATCATGTAGTAACCAAAAAAGTGTTTATATTTTATACTTGAGATTATTCAAAGTAGCCACGCCTTGATGACAGCTTTGCACCACTCTTGGCACAAAACGGGCTTTGGTGATGAAATTTCACTTCCTTATGTTACAAAATACATTTTTACCAAGACAAATATGTTTTATCAGGTTCTGAATATTTCAGTGGGGTCTTTAACATATCCTTAACATTATATTGAAAAAGTCCGATTTTGTAACCTAATATATCCGATAACAAACACCGAGCTCTTGACAGAGTGGTGCTGCTTCGGCGCAGCGACGTTTTAGGAATTTACGTTGTGGTGGTCATCTGAAAAGTTGTTTTCCGCCTGGTCGCAAAAAGACACATTAACACGAGCTGAATTAAATAAAAAAGATGGCAGTACGCTCAGTGCTTCGTTGACATTTCACAGAGATTAGTTTTTGATTGGACATCCTACAATTAACTGGGCTAGTTGTCCCTCAGATATACTTTTGAATGGGAAGAGAGGAGAAATTCCCCACGCCCCCTACGATCAGTGTAAATCATTGAGTGATTACATTGCATTGCAGCCTCTCAGGTACATATAGCTATGAGAGATGACCTTTGGGCCTGGCAGTAATGGAGACCCAGGAATGATAAGGTACTGCAAACCTGGTGTGTCACTCATGCCTGCTATAAATGTCACTCAGGGCTCCACGTTATCGAGCGAATAGCCTAGATACTGAAACTGAAAAATAACACTGATCTTATATTGTGAGTTCAGTCTGTGTTTATTACCAACACCTAAAGGTGCAGGCTATGAATTCCAATTAAGAGCTGAGATCAGCCTTTCATTAGATCAGCTAAAACTTAGCAGCAATTAGAATGATGGTTTTCTACATGCCACATACTATCTCTAAGATGCAAATAGCATGTAATTGCCTATTGATTTATCACATTCTACTAGGATGCAACCAACAATTTACTCCATGCTCTCCTGAGAAGAGAAAAACATTAATTTCACTAGACACTCTTACCCAGAGCAATTTAAAGTAGCATATGCCTTCATTTTTGTACTGGCCCACGTTGGGAATCAAACCCACATTCCTGGCGTTGCTAGCACCATGCTCTACGAACAGAGCCACACAGGATGTGAATTGAATAACAGAAATAAAGTAATATTTCCAGCTTCCTCCGGTGTGGTAAACCTGCTGTTCTCATACTCCCAGTCCCACAAGTAGCCTAGTGATGCTGATGTAGCCTACAGTCATATCGCCCTGCCTGCCTGCCTGCCAACCTGCGTGCCATCCTGCCTGCCTGTCATCCTGCCTGCCTGCCTGCCTGCCTGCCTGCCTGCCTGCCTGCCTGCCTGCCTGTCATCCTGCCATCCTGCCTGCCTGTCATCCTGCCTGCCTGCCTGTCTGTCATCCTGCCTGCCTGCCTGCCTGCCTGCCTGCCTGCCTGCCTGCCTGCCTGCCTGCCTGCCTGCCTGCCTGCCTGCCTGCCTGCCTGCCTGCCTGCCTGCCTGTCATCCTGCCTGCTTTGCTCTGATGTCTGATGCTGAAGCTAAGCAGGTTGGATCCTGATCAGAGGGAAACTGCCATGTTGTGCTACATATTGGTAGAGGAAGGGGAGCGTTACCTCCACACAATGCTAATCACTGAGTTAGAGTCAGTTCAAACACCCACTCAGGCATATCCAGTCCATAACATACCAGATGCAAGCAATTAATATCCCCTCCACACACACACACACACACACACACACACACACACACACACACACACACACACACACACACACACACACACACACACACACACACACACACACACACACACACACACACACACACACACACCTATTAGAGTGGTTAGGAGCAGAGCGGCAAACGATGGTAATGAAACCCCATTCATGCAGCCATGAAGGATCAATACCTTCGTTCTCCCTTACTTTGTCCTTCTCTCTCTCTCTCTCTCTCCTTTACTCACTCTCTCCAACTCCTTCCCTCTCTCTCTCTCTCCTTTACTCAATCTCTCCAACTCCTTCTCTCTCTCTCTCTCCCTTACTTTCTCCTTCCCTCTCTCTCTCTCTCTCTCCTTTACTCACTCTCTCCAACTCCTTCCCTCTCTCTCTCCCTTAGTTTCTCCTTCCCTCTCTCTCCCTCTCTCTCTCTCCTTTACTCACTCTCTCCAACTCTTTCCCTCTCTCTCTCCCTTACTTTCTCCTTCCCTCTCTCTCTCCTTTACTCACTCTCTCCAACTCTTTCCCTCTCTCTCTCTCCCTTACTTTCTCCTTCCCTCTCTCTCTCTCTCCCTTAATCACTCTCTCCAACTCCTTCCCTCTCTCTCTCTCTCTCCCTTACTTTCTCCTTCCCTCTCTCTCTCTCTCTCTCTCCTTTACTCACTCTCTCCAACTCTTTCCCTCTCTCCATTCTCCTCTTTTGTTCCATCTCTCCCTTCCTCTCTCTCTCCATCTCTCCCTTTCTCTCCCTTCCTCACTCTCTCCACCGAGCCCACAGTCCAATTGTTGTCTTCCAAGAGAGGCCATAGAAGAGAGCATACAAGAGATATTAAAGAGATATTCTCTTAATAAAAAAAACACTTGTCAAACCTTTTGCACAAAGCATGAGGTGCCCACAACTGACAGGGTGGCGCTCCCCTCGGGGAAGACCCCAGACCATTAGTGTGTGTATCATGACTATCCTGGTTGAGGATCCAAGTGCTCAGTTCAGCTTGGCAAATGGCTGACTGCTATCCAGACCCCCCCCCCCCCCCCCCCCTCTGTCACGTCACGACACCTGTGTGGGGAATCAATCACGCCCTTGCGTTTGTGTCAAATGCAGATTATGGAGATTGTGTCATCCAGCCCCCTGAGGGATAGAAGCTTAAACTCCACTTCAGAGGCAGAAGAAAGAGGAGAGCGGGCCACCTGTGTACGGTCGTTTCTCAGTCTGGGATTGGCTGTGGGTTGGCAGCTGCAGGGTGGCCCATGAAACAGGCTCTGAAAGGTCCCAGACACTGGGCTTGAAAGAACAGTGTCTCCAATGCTTGTAAAATATCCAGTTCTCTCTCTGTGATATTATCAATCAATCAAATGTATTTATAAAGCACTTTTTACATCAGCCGATGTCACAAAGTGCTTATATAGAAACCCAGCCTAAAACCCCAAACAGCAAGCAATGCAGATGTACAGTCGTGGCCAAAAGTTTAGAGAATGACACAAATATTAATTTCCACAAAGCTTGCTGCTTCAGTGTCTTTAGATATTTTTGTCAGATGTTACGATAGAATACTGAAGTATAATTACAAGCATTTCAACAGTGTCAAAGGCTTTTATTGACAATTATATGAAGTTGATGCAAAGAGTCAATATTTGCAGTGTGGACCCTTCTTTTTCAAGACCTCCGCAATCCACCCTGGCATGCTGTCAATTAACTTCTGGGCCACATCCTGACTGATGGCAGCCCATTCTTGCACAATAAATGCTTGGAGGTTGTTAGAATTTGTGGGGTTTTGTTTGTCCACCCGCCTCCTGAGGATTGACCACAAGTTTTCAATGGGATTAAGGTCTGGGGAGTTTCCTGGCCATGGACCCAAAATATCAATGTTTTGTTCCCCGAGCCACTTAGTTATCACTTTTGCCTTATGGCAAGGTGCTCCATCATGCAGGAAAAGGCATTGTTCGTCACCAAACTGTTCCTGGATGATTGGGAGAAGTTGCTCTTGGAGGATGTGTTGGTACCATTCTTTATTCATGGCTGTGTTCTTAGGCAAAATTGTGAGTGAGCCCACTCCCTTGGCTGAGAAGCAACCTCACACATGAATGGACTCAGGATGCTTTACTGTTGGCATGACACAGGACTGATGGTAGCTCACCTTGTCTTCTCCGGACAAGCTTTTTTCTGGATGCCCCAAACAATCAGAAAGGGGATTCATCAGAGTAAATGACTTTACCCCAGTCCTCAGCAGTCCAATCCCTGTACCTTTTGCAGAATATCAGTCTGTCCCTGATGTTTTTCCTGGAGAGAAGTGGCTTCTTTGCTGCCCTTCTTGACACCAGGCCATCCTCAAAAAGTCTTTGCCTCACTGTGCGTGCAGATGCATTCACACCTGCCTGCTGCCATTCCTGAGCAAGCTCTGTACTGGTGGTGCCCCGATCCCGTAGCTGAATCAGCTTTAGGAGACGGTCCTGGCGCTTGCTGGACTTTCTTGGGTGCCCTGAAGCCTTCTTCCCAACAATTGAACCGCTCTCCTTGAAGTTCTTGATGATCCGATAAATGGTTAATTTAGGTGCAATCTTACTGGCAGCGATATCCTTGCCTGTGAAGCCCTTTTTGTGCAAAGCAATGATGACGGCATGTGTTTCCTTGCAGGTAACCATGTTTGACAGAGGAAGAACAATGAATCCAATCACCACCCTCCTTTTGAAGCTTCCAGTCTGTTATTCGAACTCAATCAGCATGACAGAGTTATCTGCAGCCTTGTCCTCTTCAACACTCACACCTGTGTTAACGAGAAAATCATTGACATGATGTCAGCTGGTCCTTTTGTGGCAGGGCTGAAATTCAGTGGAAATGTTTTTTGGGGGGATTCAGTTCATTTGCATGACAAAGAGGGACTTTGCGATTAATTGCAATTCATCGGATCACTCTTCATAACATTCTGGAGTATATGCAAATTGCCATCATACAAACTGAGGCAGCAGAATTTGTGAAAATTAATATTTGTGTCATTCTCAAAGCTTTTGGTCACGACTGTAGAAGCACGGTGGCTAGGAAAAACTCCCTAGAAAGGCAGGAACCTAGGTAGAAACCTAGAGAGGAACCAGGCTCTGAGGGGTGGCCAGTCCTCTTCTGGCTGTGCCGGGTGGAGATTATAACAGAACATGGCCAAGATATTCAACCGTTCATAGAATATTATTATTACCTTTGAGACTTAACACACCAGCCCCTGCAACCCAGTGTTATCTACCTAAATCTCTCCATCCATGCACAACGCTTTACACCGGCACACACACGTTTAACAAAATATAGGGAATCGAGCTGAGCAGAGGGTTCAACTGTAATTAAAACAATCCCAAAACGTCTCTGTAATTGGAGCTGGAGACCTGTTGGCATGGAAACATGCCCCCGCCCCCCATGTCTCAGACGGAAATTGGCAGTCAAATCAAGCCATACATCACGGGGGCCGATATGAGAGAATCACTCTGAAAGATAGGCAGTGGAGAAGCAGCGCTGCCTCATCATCTCCCACAGCACAGTACACAAAACACTGTTATTAGGGGCCTCCATTACACTGCACCAATCAGACAGTCAAAGATAGATAGCTAATGAAGACGTCCATTTTTTTTGTCAGGCACCCTGTATCAGGTTAGAGAGGTGTAAAATAAGAGTGTAGGGGGGTGACGTCAAACGAGAAGACCTGCTCAGGCTCAGTCCTCAAGGGAGCACAGACCGACTGGAAACAGTGCTACGGCTGACGCCGTTACAGAAAGCACTTCTGAAAATGTCAGCAGCTATTTCTTCTTATAGGCCGCCTGTCAAAGCACGGTCCCAAAACCCACTCACACCTGATATAGATAGGTACCTATGATACCAGATAAAACCCACTCACACCTGATGTAGATAGGTACCTATGAAACCAGATAAAACCCACTCACACCTGATGTAGATAGGTACCTACGATACCAGATTAAACCCACTCACACCTGATGTAGATAGGTACCTATGATACCAGATAAAACCCACTCACACCTGATGTAGATAGGTACCTACGATACCAGATAAAACCCACTCACACCTGATGTAGATAGGTACCTATGATACCAGATAAAACCCACTCACACCTGATGTAGATAGGTACCTACGATACCAGATTAAACCCACTCACACCTGATGTAGATAGGTACCTACGATACCAGATTAAACCCACTCACACCTGATGTAGATAGGTACCTATGATACCAGATAAAACCCACTCACACCTGATGTAGATAGGTACCTACGATACCAGATAAAACCCACTCACACCTGATGTAGATAGGTACCTACGATACCAGATTAAACCCACTCACACCTGATGTAGATAGGTACCTACGATACCAGATAAAACCCACTCACACCTGATGTAGATAGGTATGATGATACTAAATATAAATACCGGATCACTGATGGTTGACAGCTACACTGGAGCACTGATGGTTGACAGCTACACTGGAGCACTGATAGTGGTTGACAGCTACACTGGATCACTGATGGTTGACAGCTACACTGGAGCACTGATGGTTGACAGCTACACTGGAGCACTGAGAGTGGTTGACAGCTACACTGGATCACTGATGGTTGACAGCTACACTGGAGCACTGATGGTTGACAGCTACACTGGAGCACTGAGAGTGGTTGACAGCTACACTGGAGCACTGATGGTTGACAGCTACACTGGAGCACTGAGAGTGGTTGACAGCTACACTGGAGCACAATGAGGTGGGTGGTAGTGACTCATTCAAACCGTTTATAGGCTGACCAATGGCCAACTGGAGGAAGATGCTGCAATATTCCGCTTCCCTCGAGTCTGACAGACAAACTCCAAAAAAGGGCACAGACAGACTGACTAACATCAAAACAATGTAAACACCGATATAGACACATTAAAGTATAGTACTGGCCGATGGGTACTGTGACTTAGTTCATTGTACCTTTTCCACCTACTGTACCCTTGATGTTTTGTGGAAAGGAAAGCTGACGGACAGTGTGTGTTCTGTAGACCGTGGAGCGATAGTTACCATACACATCTAATGAGTGGGACGATAGTTACCATACACATCTAATGAGTGGAGCGATAGTTACCATACACACCTAATGAGTGGAGCGATAGTTACCATGCACACCTAATGAGTGGGACGATAGTTACCATGCACACCTAATGAGTGGGACGATAGTTACCATACACATCTAATGAGTGGGACGATAGTTACCATGCACACCTAATGAGTGGGACGATAGTTACCATACACATCTAATGAGTGGGACGATAGTTACCATACACATCTAATGAGTGGGACGATAGTTACCATACACACCTAATGAGTGGGACGATAGTTACCATACACACCTAATGAGTGGGACGATAGTTACCATACACATCTAATGAGTGGGACGATAGTTACCATACACACCTAATGAGTGGAGCGATAGTTACCATACACACCTAATGAGTGGGACGATAGTTACCATGCACACCTAATGAGTGGGACGATAGTTACCATACACATCTAATGAGTGGGACGATAGTTACCATACACATCTAATGAGTGGGACGATAGTTACCATACACATCTAATGAGTGGGACGATAGTTACCATGCACACCTAGTGAGTGGGACGATAGTTACCATACACACCTAATGAGTGGGACGATAGTTACCATACACATCTAATGAGTGGGACGATAGTTACCATACACATCTAATGAGTGGGACGATAGTTACCATACACACCTAATGAGTGGGACGATAGTTACCATACACACCTAATGAGTGGGACGATAGTTACCATACACACCTAATGAGTGGGACGATAGTTACCATACACATCTAATGAGTGGGACGATAGTTACCATACACACCTAATGAGTGGAGCGATAGTTACCATACACACCTAATGAGTGGAGCGATAGTTACCATGCACACCTAATGAGTGGGACGATAGTTACCATGCACACCTAATGAGTGGGACGATAGTTACCATACACATCTAATGAGTGGGACGATAGTTACCATGCACACCTAATGAGTGGGACGATAGTTACCATACACATCTAATGAGTGGGACGATAGTTACCATACACATCTAATGAGTGGGACGATAGTTACCATACACACCTAATGAGTGGGACGATAGTTACCATACACACCTAATGAGTGGGACGATAGTTACCATACACATCTAATGAGTGGGACGATAGTTACCATACACACCTAATGAGTGGAGCGATAGTTACCATACACACCTAATGAGTGGGACGATAGTTACCATGCACACCTAATGAGTGGGACGATAGTTACCATACACATCTAATGAGTGGGACGATAGTTACCATACACATCTAATGAGTGGGACGATAGTTACCATACACATCTAATGAGTGGGACGATAGTTACCATGCACACCTAGTGAGTGGGACGATAGTTACCATACACACCTAATGAGTGGGACGATAGTTACCATACACATCTAATGAGTGGGACGATAGTTACCATACACATCTAATGAGTGGGACGATAGTTACCATACACACCTAATGAGTGGGACGATAGTTACCATACACACCTAATGAGTGGGACGATAGTTACCATACACACCTAATGAGTGGGACGATAGTTACCATACACATCTAATGAGTGGGACGATAGTTACCATACACACCTAATGAGTGGAGCGATAGTTACCATACACACCTAATGAGTGGGACGATAGTTACCATGCACACCTAATGAGTGGGACGATAGTTACCATACACATCTAATGAGTGGGACGATAGTTACCATACACATCTAATGAGTGGGACGATAGTTACCATACACATCTAATGAGTGGGACGATAGTTACCATGCACACCTAGTGAGTGGGACGATAGTTACCATACACACCTAATGAGTGGGACGATAGTTACCATACACATCTAATGAGTGGGACGATAGTTACCATACACATCTAATGAGTGGGACGATAGTTACCATACACACCTAATGAGTGGGACGATAGTTACCATACACACCTAATGAGTGGAGCGATAGTTACCATACACACCTAATGAGTGGGACGATTATTTACCATACACACCTAATGAGTGGGACGATAGTTACCATACACACCTAATGAGTGGGACGATTATTTACCATACACACCTAATGAGTGGGACGATAGTTACCATACACATCTAATGAGTGGGACGATAGTTACCATACACACCTAATGAGTGGGACGATAGTTACCATACACACCTAATGAGTGGGACGATAGTTACCATACACACCTAATGAGTGGGACGATAGTTACCATACACATCTAATGAGTGGAGCGATAGTTACCATACACACCTAATGAGTGGGACGATAGTTACCATACACACCTAATGAGTGGGACGATAGTTACCATACACACCTAATGAGTGGGACGATAGTTACCATACACATCTAATGAGTGGGACGATAGTTACCATACACACCTAATGAGTGGGACGATAGTTACCATACACACCTAATGAGTGGGACGATAGTTACCATACACACCTAATGAGTGGGACGATAGTTACCATGACGATCAGATCCTCACAGCTCCCTCTCCATTGATCCGTTTGAAACTGAAACCTGTCTGATGAACCAACTCTCAACTCCAGGCCTTAACACCTGTCTCTAAGGGGAAACCACACTCAAACAGAGCAATGGATACACCTCCATTTAACCTCGTTATTCCATCCTCCCCTGGGGGTTGTAGTCACTGGGATGACACAAGCACATGGCCTAGAGAGGACAGGTCCTAAGGATAACACTCAGCCAGTGGCCCCTCTGTCCCTCCCGTAGCTGGATGGGGACCTGGCTGAGTCGGCTAACGGCTTCATTTTGGAGAACAAGGATAACACTCAGCCAGTGGCCCCTCTGTCCCTCCCGTAGCTGGATGGGGACCTGGCTGAGTCGGCTAACGGCTTCATTTTGGAGAACAAGGATAACACTCAGCCAGTGGCCCCTCTGTCCCTCCCGTAGCTGGGTGGAGACCTGGCTGAGTCGGCTAACGGCTTCATTTTGGAGAACAATGTGGATAGTCAAATTGAAAGCGGCCGGCCGATCCTCCATCCATTGATTCCCTCTCCAGGCACATTGTGGATATTGATGGCGGTCCATTGGTGGATTTTTCCAAGAGCTGTTCTCCGCCCCGGGCGCATCAAACAGTTCCTCTGATGTAGACATGTGAAAAAGGGGTTGGAGGCCCTTTTCTCAATATCTATGCTAAAAACACAGATTCATACTTGTATGAGCACAGAAATGTAAAATCTCAACCCCTTGTGGAATATGAATGAACGCTGAAAAATCGCACAAGACTAAATGTAAGGCATTCCTTCTCAGTTTGAACTCCACCTGTGGTATTTGAGAGTGATTAACAGATTGCCAGAAGCTAGCAGAGAGGCTAGAGGGGGTAAGGCGAGCAGGCTGAGGAGACTCTTAGCAGCCAGCAACAGCCCTTAGCAGCCTGACACTGTGTGTGTGTGTGTGTGTCTGTCTGTCTGTGTGTGTCTGTCTGTCTGTGTATGTGTGTGTCTGTCTGTGTCTGTGTGTGTATGTGTGTGTCTGTGTGTGTATGTGTGTGTCTGTGTGTGTCTGTGTGTGTATGTGTGTGTCTGTGTGTGTCTGTGTGTGTCTGTGTGTGTCTGTGTGTGTATGTCTGTGTGCCGAGGTCTGGCCTCTGTGGGCTGCCTGCCGCTGAGCCCAGGTGATGGATGAAGAGGCTACGGCGAGCCACCCTCACTCCCCACCCCCACCCTCACTCCCCACCCCCACCCTCACTCCCCACCCTCACCCTCACTCCCCACCATTTTACCGCTGGTTATTTGTCACGTCTGTCACCGCAATGATCCTCTCACAAGGAGGCTGGCTCCCACTTCATCACTGTCCTTAAAACAAGGTGATACAGCTCCTCCTCACCCAGACACTGCAGAGGTAATAGTATCAACCCTCATTCCAGAAAACGCCCCACTTCCTGCACGTCCTTTGTGCATAGCGCGGCGTGTGGTTTGGGTTATATTCAGCCAAGGTGAATCACAGCAGCGATCTAGGCTTTGCTTTCAGCCGTATTCCCATTTACTATGAATGTCACACTTTCGAAAAACATGTAGCATGTTGTGGGTAAGCAATACAACACCCAAGGCCACATTTGAAGTGATATTTATGAAAACACGAGTAAAGGTTGTGACAACAGGGTGCAACAAATTGGAGACAAACAACCCACCCAAATAAACACAGGTTATGTTTATCAAAAAGAATGAGAAAGAGAAAGAAATAAAGAAAGAAAGAAAGAAAGAAAGAAAGAAAGAAAGAAAGAAAGAAAGAAAGAAAGAAAGAAAGAAAGAAAGAAAGAAAGAAAGAAAGAAAGAAAGAAAGAAAGAGAGACAGCGAGGCAGGAGAGAAACAGAGAGAGGGAGAAAGAAAGAAAGAAAGAAAGAAAGAAAGAAAGAAAGAAAGAAAGAAAGAGAGACAGCGAGGCAGGAGAGAAACAGAGAGAGGGAGAAAGAAAGAAAGAAAGAAAGAAAGAAAAAGAAAGAAAGAGAGACAGCGAGGCAGGAGAGAAACAGAGAGAGGGAGAAAGAGAGAAAGAAAGAAAGACAGGCAGGCAGGCAGGAGAGAAACAGAGAGAGAGAGAGAGACAGGCAGGCAGGAGAGAAACAGAGAGAGAAGATGAGGTAGGGACAGAGGAGCGGTAGTGATAAAGAGACAAAGAGAGTGATGAGGTGATGAACCTGAGGTTTTCTGATGAGGGAGACAGAGAGCACATGGAAATGCCACATGCAAATGAGACACCAGAATGAACACTGAGTGAAGTGAGGTGGAAACTAAAGTCTGAATAAGACAGACTGCCACTGCTAGTCTCAAACTGACCCACCCAGGAACCCTGGCCAGCCACCCATACAGCTACACACACACACACACACACACACACACACACACACACACACACACACACACACACACACACACACACACACACACACACACACACACACACACACACACACACACACTAATGTAAGTGAGCATAAAAGGGATCACGACGGGCAGCCTGGACGCCGTTCAGCGTGACATTGCAGCTGGGTGATTCCTCACGAAACCATGGTTTTGGGGCTTTTCTCTATATGTAATCAATAGAAGACGAAGATTTGAAGAAGATTTGGACTAAGCATTGTTGACATATATTTGACATTTGTATCTTAAAGCATAATTGAGAAATATGTAATTGAAGTTGGACTATTTTTGACATTGACCTTTCCCAGGACTCCTTTAAGACCTCATAATGTTTCATCTGTAGGTGTTACAGACCTCCTTTAAGACTCCATAGTGTGTAATCTGTAGGTGATATACAGGCCTCCTTTAAGACTCCATAGTGTTTAATCTGAAGTGCTACAGGCCTCCTTTAAGACTCCATAGTGTTTAATCTGAAGTGCTACAGGCCTCCTTTAAGACTCCATAGTGTGTAATCTGTAGGTGATACAGGCCTCCTTTAAGACTCCATAGTGTTTAATCTGTAGGTGTTACAGGCCTCCTTTAAGACTCCATAATGTTTCATCTGTAGGTGTTACAGGCCTCCTTTAAGACTCCATAGTGTTTAATCTGTAGGTGTTACAGGTCTCCTTTAAGACTCCATAATGTTTCATCTGTAGGTGTTACAGGCCTCCTTTAAGACTCCATAGTGTTTAATCTGTAGGTGTTACAGGTCTCCTTTAAGACTCCATAATGTTTCATCTGTAGGTGTTACAGGCCTCCTTTAAGACTCCATAGTGTTTAATCTGTAGGTGTTACAGGCCTCCTTTAAGACTCCATAGTGTTTAATCTGTAGGTGTTACAGGTCTCCTTTAAGACTCCATAATGTTTCATCTGTAGGTGTTACAGGCCTCCTTTAAGACTCCATAGTGTTTAATCTGTAGGTGTTACAGGCCTCCTTTAAGACTCCATAATGTTTCATCTGTAGGTGTTACAGGCCTCCTTTAAGACTCCATAGTGTTTAATCTGTAGGTGTTACAGGTCTCCTTTAAGACTCCATAATGTTTCATCTGTAGGTGTTACAGGCCTCCTTTAAGACTCCATAATGTTTCATCTGTAGGTGTTACAGGCCTCCTTTAAGACTCCATAATGTTTCATCTGTAGGTGTTACAGGCCTCCTTTAAGACTCCATAATGTTTCATCTGTAGGTGTTACAGGCCTCCTTTAAGACTCCATAATGTTTCATCTGTAGGTGTTACAGGCCTCCTTTAAGACTCCATAATGTTTCATCTGTAGGTGTTACAGGCCTCCTTTAAGACTCCATAATGTTTCATCTGTAGGTGTTACAGGCCTCCTTTAAGACTCCATAATGTTTCATCTGTAGGTGTTACAGGCCTCCTTTAAGACTCCATAATGTTTCATCTGTAGGTGTTACAGGCCTCCTTTAAGACTCCATAATGTTTCATCTGTAGGTGTTACAGGCCTCCTTTAAGACTCCATAATGTTTCATCTGTAGGTGTTACAGGCCTCCTTTAAGACTCCATAATGTTTCATCTGTAGGTGTTACAGGCCTCCTTTAAGACTCCATAATGTTTCATCTGTAGGTGTTACAGGCCTCCTTTAAGACTCCATAATGTTTCATCTGTAGGTGTTACAGGTCTCCTTTAAGACTCCATAATGTTTCATCTGTAGGTGTTACAGGCCTCCTTTAAGACTCCATAATGTTTCATCTGTAGGTGTTACAGGTCTCCTTTAAGACTCCATAATGTTTCATCTGTAGGTGTTACAGGTCTCCTTTAAGACTCCATAATGTTTCATCTGTAGGTGTTACAGGCCTCCTTTAAGACTCCATAATGTTTCATCTGTAGGTGTTACAGGCCTCCTTTAAGACTCCATAATGTTTCATCTGTAGGTGTTACAGGCCTCCTTTAAGACTCCATAATGTTTCATCTGTAGGTGTTACAGGCCTCCTTTAAGACTCCATAATGTTTCATCTGTAGGTGTTACAGGCCTCCTTTAAGACTCCATAATGTTTCATCTGTAGGTGTTACAGGCCTCCTTTAAGACTCCATAGTGTTTAATCTGTAGGTGTTACAGGCCTCCTTTAAGACTCCATAATGTTTCATCTGTAGGTGTTACAGGCCTCCTTTAAGACTCCATAATGTTTCATCTGTAGGTGTTACAGGTCTCCTTTAAGACTCCATAATGTTTCATCTGTAGGTGTTACAGGTCTCCTTTAAGACTCCATAATGTTTCATCTGTAGGTGTTACAGGCCTCCTTTAAGACTCCATAATGTTTCATCTGTAGGTGTTACAGGCCTCCTTTAAGACTCCATAATGTTTCATCTGTAGGTGTTACAGGCCTCCTTTAAGACTCCATAATGTTTCATCTGTAGGTGTTACAGGCCTCCTTTAAGACTCCATAATGTTTCATCTGTAGGTGTTACAGGCCTCCTTTAAGACTCCATAGTGTTTCATCTGTAGGTGTTACAGGCCTCCTTTAAGACTCCATAATGTTTCATCTGTAGGTGTTACAGGCCTCCTTTAAGACTCCATAATGTTTCATCTGTAGGTGTTACAGGCCTCCTTTAAGACTCCATAATGTTTCATCTGTAGGTGTTACAGGCCTCCTTTAAGACTCCATAATGTTTCATCTGTAGGTGTTACAGGCCTCCTTTAAGACTCCATAATGTTTCATCTGTAGGTGTTACAGGCCTCCTTTAAGACTCCATAATGTTTCATCTGTAGGTGTTACAGGCCTCCTTTAAGACTCCATAATGTTTCATCTGTAGGTGTTACAGGCCTCCTTTAAGACTCCATAATGTTTCATCTGTAGGTGTTACAGGCCTCCTTTAAGACTCCATAGTGTTTAATCTGTAGGTGCTACAGGCCTCCTTTAAGACTCCATAATGTTTCATCTGTAGGTGCTACAGGCCTCCTTTAAGACTCCATAATGTTTCATCTGTAGGTGTTACAGGCCTCCTTTAAGACTCCATAATGTTTCATCTGTAGGTGTTACAGGCCTCCTTTAAGACTCCATAATGTTTCATCTGTAGGTGTTACAGGCCTCCTTTAAGACTCCATAATGTTTCATCTGTAGGTGTTACAGGCCTCCTTTAAGACTCCATAATGTTTCATCTGTAGGTGTTACAGGCCTCCTTTAAGACTCCATAATGTTTCATCTGTAGGTGTTACAGGCCTCCTTTAAGACTCCATAATGTTTCATCTGTAGGTGTTACAGGCCTCCTTTAAGACTCCATAGTGTTTAATCTGTAGGTGTTACAGGCCTCCTTTAAGACTCCATAATGTTTCATCTGTAGGTGTTACAGGCCTCCTTTAAGACTCCATAGTGTTTCATCTGTAGGTGTTACAGGCCTCCTTTAAGACTCCATAATGTTTCATCTGTAGGTGTTACAGGCCTCCTTTAAGACTCCATAGTGTTTCATCTGTAGGTGTTACAGGCCTCCTTTAAGACTCCATAATGTTTCATCTGTAGGTGCTACAGGCCTCCTTTAAGACTCCATAATGTTTCATCTGTAGGTGTTACAGGCCTCCTTTAAGACTCCATAGTGTTTAATCTGTAGGTGTTACAGGCCTCCTTTAAGACTCCATAATGTTTCATCTGTAGGTGTTACAGGCCTCCTTTAAGACTCCATAATGTTTCATCTGTAGGTGCTACAGGCCTCCTTTAAGACTCCATAATGTTTCATCTGTAGGTGTTACAGGCCTCCTTTAAGACTCCATAATGTTTCATCTGTAGGTGCTACAGGCCTCCTTTAAGACTCCATAATGTTTCATCTGTAGGTGTTACAGGCCTCCTTTAAGACTCCATAATGTTTCATCTGTAGGTGTTACAGGCCTCCTTTAAGACTCCATAATGTTTCATCTGTAGGTGTTACAGGCCTCCTTTAAGACTCCATAATGTTTCATCTGTAGGTGTTACAGGCCTCCTTTAAGACTCCATAATGTTTCATCTGTAGGTGTTACAGGCCTCCTTTAAGACTCCATAATGTTTCATCTGTAGGTGTTACAGGCCTCCTTTAAGACTCCATAATGTTTCATCTGTAGGTGTTACAGGCCTCCTTTAAGACTCCATAATGTTTCATCTGTAGGTGTTACAGGCCTCCTTTAAGACTCCATAATGTTTCATCTGTAGGTGTTACAGGCCTCCTTTAAGACTCCATAATGTTTCATCTGTAGGTGTTACAGGCCTCCTTTAAGACTCCATAATGTTTCATCTGTAGGTGTTACAGGCCTCCTTTAAGACTCCATAATGTTTCATCTGTAGGTGTTACAGGCCTCCTTTAAGACTCCATAATGTTTCATCTGTAGGTGTTACAGGCCTCCTTTAAGACTCCATAATGTTTCATCTGTAGGTGTTACAGGCCTCCTTTAAGACTCCATAATGTTTCATCTGTAGGTGTTACAGGCCTCCTTTAAGACTCCATAATGTTTCATCTGTAGGTGTTACAGGCCTCCTTTAAGACTCCATAGTGTGTAATCTGTAGGTGCTACAAAAGCAAAAATTGTTTGTCATATGAAGCTTTAATAAAATTCCTAAAATAAATTCTAAACATGAATATTGAAAAGATAAACATTTATTTGCCAAATTTGTCAATATATTGTTGAACATAATATACTCTATGGGCATATCAAAGTTCAAGAGCGGGATCACTGCTACATTTAAAGTTATGAACCAATTTGTAAGCATTAAGCTACCAACAGAGTGAATGTGAAAATGGATTCAAAATGGTCGCCCTCTGCTGGTAATTTGCAGGATGTGCAATGACATAAGAGGGTTTTGTTCGGTTACATGGCATACTATATATTAGGGCCGGGAAGATACCACTACTAACTAATCTAAACTAAACTGCTTGGAGTAACCCTGGATTGTAAACTGTCGTCATGGTCAAAACATATTGATACAACAGTAACTAAGATGGGGAGAAGTCTGTCTATAATAAAGCGCTGGTCTGCCTTCTCAACAACACTACTATCAACAAGGCAGGTTCTACAGAGCCTAGTTTTATTGCACTTGGACTACTGTTCAGTCGTCTAGTCAGGTGCTCAGAGCAGGGCAGCACGGCTGGCCCTTATAAGTACATGGGGAGCTGACATTAATGATCATGTCAATCATTCATGGCTCAAAGCGGAGGAGAGATTGACTTCATCACTACTTGTTTTTCTAAGAGGTGTTGACAAGCTGAATGTACCGAGCTGTCTGTTTAAACTACTGGCACACAGCTCAGACACCCATCCATACCCCACAAAGACATGCCACCAGAGGTCTGTTTAAACTACTAACACACAGCTCAGACACCCATCCATACCCCACAAAGACATGCCACCAGAGGTCTGTTTAAACTACTAACACACAGCTCAAACACCCATCCATACCCAACAAAGACATGCCACCAGAGGTCTGTTTAAACTACTAACACACAGCTCAGTCACCCATCCATACCGCACAAGACATGCCACCAGAGGTCTCTTCACAGTCCCCAAGTCCAGAACAGACTATGGGAGGCGCACAGTACTACATAGAGCCATGACTACATGGAACTCTATTCCACAGTACTACATAGAGCCATGACTACATGGAACTCTATTCTACAGTACTACATAGAGCCATGACTACATGGAACTCTATTCCACAGTACTACATAGAGCCATGACTACATGGAACTCTATTCCACAGTACTATATAGAGCCATGACTTCATGGAACTCTATTCCACAGTACTACATAGAGCCATGACTACATGGAACTCTATTCTACAGTACTACATAGAGCCATGACTACATGGAACTCTATTCCACAGTACTACATAGAGCCATGACTACATGGAACTCTATTCCACAGTACTATATAGAGCCATGACTTCATGGAACTCTATTCCACAGTACTACATAGAGCCATGACTACATGGAACTCTATTCCACAGTACTACATAGAGCCATGACTACATGGAACTCTATTCTACATCAGGTAACTGATGGAAGCAGTAGAATCAGATTTAAACAA
This sequence comes from Oncorhynchus kisutch, assembly GCF_002021735.2. Taxonomy (NCBI): domain Eukaryota; kingdom Metazoa; phylum Chordata; class Actinopteri; order Salmoniformes; family Salmonidae; genus Oncorhynchus; species Oncorhynchus kisutch. The sequence continues at coordinate 43,852,503 of NC_034201.2, forward strand.
CAGATAGAAATACACCTTATGGAACAGTGGGGACAGGGATGAGATACACACACAGGAGCAGACACACACTCTATACACACTCTAGCACCCGCACTCTACTCACACGTACATTGTAATATTGTTGTATGGTGGTATTATACATTTTGTATTGTAGCGGTGTAGTAATGTTATCTGATGTACTGTTTATCCTTTGTTTTATGTGTTATATAAGTGTCTTAATGTGTTTGTACCCCAGGAAGAGTAACTGCTGCCTTGGCAGGAACTAATGGGGATCCGTAATAAATACAAATAGCGATACAAGGAAACAAAACACTAAGCGACTATAAATTCTTTAGGAAAACAGCCCTAATGATGGAAACACACATCATGCTGTCATCCAGTGTCATATGTATTTATTTTACAAGCTATAGCACACAATATTTTACATAGAGCAAGTTTTTAAAGGACCAACAAGTTCGTATTGTTTCTTGTTTTCATTTTTGCCATGGAAAAAATATTGCGATACTGGTATCGCCCCAGTCCCTACTATGCCAATTTCTCTGTATAAAATGGGCCGTGATTTTAAAGGCCCAATGCAGCTGTTTTTATATCAATATCAAATGATTTATGAACAACGATTAAGTAAGTACCTTACTGTAACAGTCTTCTTTTCAAATAAGAAATAAAAATGCTTTTTAGCAAAAAAACTTTGACATGGAAAATTTTTGCTAGGACAGTCTGGGAGTGGCCTCAGTGGGGAGGGGAAAACTGAAAACTAGCTGTTATTGGCAGAGAGGCTTGGAACTCTCTTTGTTATTGGTCTATTAACCAATTTGCCACCTGGTGATATCACCAGGCAAGCCGAAACTCCCGCCGCCCATGCAAACAGGATAATTCAAAGGTCCTGTGTAAATTGTAATTTTAACCAACAACTATCAAGATATAACACTGATCAAATGTTTTCACACTTTTACAGTGTTACAGTAGTTTCATCAGCTGTTGTACAATATGATACAACATTTTCACTGAACTGGAACTTTACAACTAGCAGAGATCCCCACTATAGAACTTTACAACTAGCAGAGATCCCCACTATAGAACTTTACAACTAGCAGAGATCCCCACTCTGGAACTTTACAACTAGCAGAGATCCCCACTATAGAACTTTACAACTAGCAGAGATCCCCACTCTGGAACTTTACAACTAGCAGAGATCCCCACTATAGAACTTTACAACTAGCAGAGATCCCCACTCTGGAACTTTACAACTAGCAGAGATCCCCACTATAGAACTTTACAACTAGCAGAGATCCCCACTCTGGAACTTTACAACTAGCAGAGATCCCCACTATAGAACTTTACAACTAGCAGAGATCCCCACTCTGGAACTTTACAACTAGCAGAGATCCCCACTATAGAACTTTACAACTAGCAGAGATCCCCACTATAGAACTTTACAACTAGCAGAGATCCCCACTATAGATCTTTACAACTAGCAGAGATCCCCACTCTGGAACTTTACAACTAGCAGAGATCCCCACTCTGGAACTTTACAACTAGCAGAGATCCCCACTATAGAACTTTACAACTAGCAGAGATCCCCACTATAGAACTTTACAACTAGCAGAGATCCCCACTCTGGAACTTTACAACTAGCAGAGATCCCCACTCTGGAACTTTACAACTAGCAGAGATCCCCACTCTGGAACTTTACAACTAGCAGAGATCCCCACTCTGGAACTTTACAACTAGCAGAGATCCCCACTATAGAACTTTACAACTAGCAGAGATCCCCACTATAGAACTTTACAACTAGCAGAGATCCCCACTATAGAACTTTACAACTAGCAGAGATCCCCACTCTGGAACTTTACAACTAGCAGAGATCCCCACTATAGATCTTTACAACTAGCAGAGATCCCCACTCTGGAACTTTACAACTAGCAGAGATCCCCACTCTGGAACTTTACAACTAGCAGAGATCCCCACTATAGAACTTTACAACTAGCAGAGATCCCCACTATAGAACTTTACAACTAGCAGAGATCCCCACTCTGGAACTTTACAACTAGCAGAGATCCCCACTCTGGAACTTTACAACTAGCAGAGATCCCCACTCTGGAACTTTACAACTAGCAGAGATCCCCACTCTGGAACTTTACAACTAGCAGAGATCCCCACTATAGAACTTTACAACTAGCAGAGATCCCCACTATAGAACTTTACAACTAGCAGAGATCCCCACTATAGAACTTTACAACTAGCAGAGATCCCCACTCTGGAACTTTACAACTAGCAGAGATCCCCACTATAGAACTTTACAACTAGCAGAGATCCCCACTATATAACTTTACAACTAGCAGAGATCCCCACTCTGGAACTTTACAACTAGCAGAGATCCCCACTCTGGAACTTTACAACTAGCAGAGATCCCCACTCTGGAACTTTACAACTAGCAGAGATCCCCACTCTGGAACTTTACAACTAGCAGAGATCCCCACTCTGGAACTTTACAACTAGCAGAGATCCCCACTCTGGAACTTTACAACTAGCAGAGATCCCCACTATAGAACTTTACAACTAGCAGAGATCCCCACTCTGGAACTTTACAACTAGCAGAGATCCCCACTCTGGAACTTTGATAAACCCATAGAATATATTTTCTTCAACCACATAAAGAAAAAGGTGCCGAATAAAATGTGGAATATAAAAATAAAAATAAATCATATTATATTTTTCATTTAACTAAAACAAATTTGTATTTTCAATGATGGTGGGTTAACTGCCTTGTTCAGGGGTAGAACAACAGATTTTTACCTTGTCAGCTTGATCTTGCAACCTTTCGGTTACTAATCCAACGCTCTAACCACTAGGCTACCTACTGCCCCGCTTACATCACAGAGCAAGCGGTAAAGCTTCATATGACACACATGCTTGCTTCGTAGCGCCTACATATGAAACACTATAGAATCTTTAAAAAGCATAGGTAAGGTCACAAATGTTCTCATTTCAATTAAAGCCCTCATGCAGTCTTTGTAATTTTATTTTGATAATCATCGTTGTATGTCTAATAAATTACTGTATGTGTTCATTTAAAGGTCCAATATGTACCTTTTTGGGAGCCCCGACCCAAATTCACATAGAAATGTGGATTATAGACCCGTCACTCTTATTGAAAGCAAGTATAAGACCCGGTAGATCTGTTCTACGTGTGCCATTTCTATGCTTCCCGTTCTGCTGTTTCGGTTCTGTGTATTTTAGTTTCAGTTTTGTACCCCAGCTTCAAAACAGCTGAAAATACAATATTTTGGGGTAATTTAAAAGATTTTCACAGCGGTTTAAATGGCACAATGATTGTCTCTACATTATACATTGCCTAATTTCATTTTATTTGACAAAATAAGCAAACGATTCAGATTTTTGTAAGCATGACATGGTCGAGCGATTTCTGTATATTGCACCTTTAATGAAAATAATATAATTTTTAATCACTTGTTTCCCTGAGCTTCCTTTGGCCCTTGAAATGCTCAGTCTGATTGTGTGGGCGTTTGGAAACACATTTGAAGATATTTACATACACAGCCCTGATTGGCTGATTGGACGGTCTTTCTAGAGCCCACCCCCATACCCAGATGAACAGTCATTGGTCTATTGTAATCAGATCACACTGTGACATGATGTAGACCAAAAGTTCCAGCCTATCTAATCACGCTGAAATTCCAGACATTTTTTTTTCAAACAGCTCTTACATTTCAGTAAAATTTTGACCTTAACAGAAAAATCTGTTTTTTAACTGCACTGCCCCATTAATTATTTTCTATTAATGCTTTTTAAGATACAAATGTCAAATATATATGTCAAAAAATCCTTCCTCCAAAGGACCCTTCTAGTCTGCCCTACCAAGCAAAAGAGCAGTAACTGCACATTCGGTAAAACATGTGTTAATGCCATTCTCGTTACATTAGATACATACTCTTATCATGTGGACACATATCCTGCCTCCATTGTGTCTGGGTTATGGTGAAAATGGGAGGTCATGTTTACATTAACTGCAAAAATGTACAGTAAAACCAAGGGGAAAAAGCAGTAAGTGCCATCACACGTGTCAGTTAGGGCCATTTACCTTGGCTTCACTAAGCTTTGTCTGCAGTGTCTACAGTTTACCACAGTATTATTTAGTGTTCTTCGCTGATACAAGTATAAAACTATACGAAACTGAGAGCCACATACAACTACATTTTATGAACAGAAGTTTGTGTGTTAAAAAAATAAATAAAATCGGCATGGAAACGTATTCTAGTGGGTGTACCAAAAGCAAGACGACAGTAACTGTCGTCTAGGGTCAAAGTTCATGTCAGAGGTCAAGGTCAATATGAATCAAACATTACCTCAGAGTAAGACAACAGATAACCACATTTCCAGTGATCTGCCTACAATTAATTTGGCCGAACAATGTAAAAACCTGAAATCCATTCTTCTCAGATACACTCAACAAGCAGTTACTGCCCTTTTGCTTGGTATGGCATTATCGATTACATTTTGTGAAAATCCCCCAAAATCCTGATCTTGTTTTGTTCTAGTTTCGTGAGGAATGACCCAGCTGTGCCTATGAGCTGGCCTGTCCCTAAAGAGCGGTAGCCGTGTCACAGTCCCCCGCACCACCATCCGAGCCCACATACAGCCAGGTAACCTCCCTGCATCCGAGAAGAGAGAAAAACAAAACACCAATACAATCCATCACAGCAGGAATAATAACCCTCTCTCTGCATCTTGGGAAGACAAACCTCCTAGGTCCCACACTTAGAAATAAAGACCGCAGGAATGTGTGACATCTGCTCTGAACGTTTACTCTTTAAAAAAAGGCAGTTTGATAGGATGCAGGCAAAACAGTTCGAATGACATACCTCAGGTCTTCTTTTCCGTCTCTCGTTCACTTTTTCTACTGTATCTATGATTCACATATCAAAGAGGCTTCTGTATTATACAAACATGGCAATCTCTCTTTGGTACAGAGCAACAGACAGCAAACACAGCAACAGAGCAACAGACAGCAACAGAGCAATAGACAGCAACAGAGCAACAGACAGCAACAGACAGCAACAGAGCAGTAGACAGCAACAGATCAACAGACAGCAACAGAGCAGTAGACAGCAACAGAGCAATAGACGGCAACAGAGCAATAGACGGCAACAGAACAATAGTTGGCAACAGATCAACAGACAGCAACAGATCAACAGACAGCAACAAAGCAACAGACAGCAACAGAGCAACAGACAGCAACAGAGCAACAGACAGCAACAGAGCAATAGACGGCAACAGAGCAATAGACGGAAACAGATCAATAGACGGAAACAGATCAACAGACAGCAACAGAGCAATAGACAGCAACAGAGCAACAGACAGCAACAGAGCAACAGACAGCAACAGGAGACACAAGCTGATCGGATCTGTCTCACTGCTCCCTATTGGGGGCCACTCAATCAAAACAAATAGCCCAAGGCAGAGACAGTGATATTAGTAGATGTAGGTCATTTTTCTTCCAACTTCATATCAGTGATAGCCAAAACAGATTCATCATAGAAACAGATTCAACATGGGTCATTCTCTGCTAGATAAGACACGGGATGCTGCTGATGACAGAAAACACAAAGCCTCAGTAGATAAGACTCTATTAAGAAATAATAACGTACTGGATTTATACCTTAGTATACACTGAGTGTGCAAAACCTTAGGAACACCTGTTCTTTCCATGACATAGACTGACCAGGTGAATCCAGGTGAAAGCTATGATCCCTTATTGATGTTAAATCCACTTCAGTCAGTGTAGGTGAAGGGGAGGAGACAGGTTAAAGAAAGAGTTTTAAGACAACTGAGACATGGAGTGTGTATGTGTGCCATTCAGAGGGTGAATGGGCAAGACAAAAGATTTAAACTCTACGGTCGATGTCCGCGCCCCCGTGGAAATCTAATTAGCATAATAAAAAATCCCCCCAAAATCTTTTAATTTAAGCTAGAGAGATGTTGTTGTTTTTGTTACATTGGATCTGTGTCAATCCACCACATCCACCAATGTCGCAATTTTGCATCTGCGGTGAAAGGTGACAGAGCTAGAGTGGAGTTTGTCAGACCATGAGACATGCCGAAAATTGGTCTTCTCACAAAATCGCCTGTAGCATCCGAACGGTTTGACCTACACACTAATATGACCCCTCTTTGGAAGGATGAGACTCTCACGAACACGTAAATGTTACTTGGATGCCCACAGGCTTCTCTAGGACACCCACAGGCCTCACAAGACTTGTCTGAAGGTCCCCCAGTACCCCTTCAAGGTATTTGGAGGCTGTTTAGTGCCAAAGCTAAGGGGTTTCCTTATCTTCCTTATCTTCCGTATCTTTCTTATCTTCCTTATCTTTCTTATCTTCCTTATCTTTCTTATCTTCCTTATATCTCTCAGATATAGGACAGACATTTCAGGACAAACTTCCTTTAGATTTTTATTTTAGGGGGGGGAGCATCCATCCACCTGACAGGTGTGGCACATCAAGAAGCTGATTAAACAGGATGATCATTACAAAGGTGCGCCTTGTGCTAGGGACAATAAAAAGGCCACTCTAAAATGTGCAATTTTGTGACACAACACAATGCCACAGATGTCTTAAGTCTTGAGGGAGCGCACAATTGGCATGCTGACTGCAGGAATGTCCACCTGGGCTGTCGCCAGAGAATTTAATGTTAATTTCTCTACCATAAGCCGCATTCAAAGATGTTTAAAATAATTTGGCAGTACTTCCTGTGTAAAGATCATGCTGTTCAATCAGCTTCTTGATATGCCACACCTGTCAGATTAATGTATTATCTTGGAAAAGGAGAAATGTTCACTAACAGGGATGTAAACAAATTTGTGCACAACATTAGAGAGAAAATAAGATTTTTGTACATATGGAACATTTCAGGAATCTTTTATTTCAAATCAAATCAAAGTTTATTTGTCACGTGCACCGAATACAACCTTACAGTGAAATGCTTACTTACAGGCTCTAACCAATGGTGCGAAAAAAGGTATGCTATATACAGACACCTGTTAGTCAGGCTGATTGAGGTAGTATGTACATGTAGGTATCGTTAAAGTGACTATGCATATATGATGAACAGAGAGTAGCAGAAGTGTAAAAAGAGGGGTTGGCGGGTGGTGGGACACAATGCAGATAGCCCGGTTAGCCAATGTGCGGGATCACTGGTTGGTCGGGCCAATTAGGTAGTATGTACATGAATGTATGGTTAAAGTGACTATGCATATAAGATAAACAGAGAGTAGCAGCAGCATAAAAGAGGGGTTGGAGGGGGGGGGGCACACAATGCAAATAGTCCGGGTAACCTTTTGGTTACCTGTTCAGGAGTCTTATGGCTTGGGGGTAAAAACTGTTAAGAAGCCTTTTTGTCCTAGACTTGGCACTCCGGTACCGCTTGCCATGCGGTAGTAGAGAGAACAGTCTATGACTGGGGTGGCTGGGGACTTTGACAATTTTTAGGGCCTTCCTCTGACAGTGCCTGGTGTAGAGTGGGAAGGTGAACGGAAAGGCTCTGGAGCAACGAACCGCCCTTGCTGTCTCTGCCTGGCCGGTTCCCCTCTTTCCACTGGGATTCTCTGCCTCTAACCCCATTACAGGGGCTAAGTCACTGGCTTACTGGGGCTCTTTCATACCGTCCCTGGAAGGGGTGCGTCACCTGAGTGGGTTGATTCACTGATGTGGTCATCCTGTGCTTTGGCAAAGTGGTTGGGGTTATATCCTTCCTGTTTTGCCCTGTCCGGGGGTGTCCTCGGATGGGGCCACAGTGTCTCCTGACCCCTCCTGTCTCAGCCTCCAGTATTTATGCTGCAGTAGTTTATGTGTCGGGGGGCTAGGGTCAGTTTGTTATATCTGGAGTACTTCTCCTGTCCTATTCGGTGTCCTGAATGAATCTAAGTGTGCGTTCTCTAATTCTCTCCTTCGCTCTTTCTTTCTCTCTCTCGGAGGACCTGAGCCCTAGGACCATGCCCCAGGACTACCTGACATGATGACTCCTTGCTGTCCCCAGTCCACCTGGCCGTGCTGCTGCTCCAGTTTCAACTGTTCTGCCTTATTATTATACGACCATGCTGGTCATTTATGAACATTTGAACATCTTGGCCATGTTCTGTTATAATCTCCACCCGGCACAGCCAGATAAGGACTGGCCACCCCACATAGCCTGGTTCCTCTCTAGGTTTCTTCCTAGGTTTTGGCCTTTCTAGGGAGTTTTTCCTAGCCACCGTGCTTCTACACCTGCATTGCTTGCTGTTTGGGGTTTTAGGCTGGGTTTCTGTACAGCACTTTGAGATATCAGCTGATGTACGAAGGGCTATATAAATACATTTGGTTTGATTTGATTTGATTTAGAGGTCTTGCATGGCAGGCAGCTTTGCCCCAGTGATGTACTGGGCTGTACGCACTACCCACTGAATGTGCCTTGCGGTCGGAGGCCGAGCAATTGCAGTACCAGGCAGTGATGCAACCGGTCAGGGTGCTCTCGATGTTGCAACTGTAGAACCTTTTGAGGATCTCAGGACCCATGCCAAATCTTTTTTGTTTCCTGAGGGGGAATAGGCTTTGTCGTGCCATGTTCACGACTGTCTTGGTGTGTTTGGACCAATCTAGTTCGTTGTTGATGTTGACACCAAGGAATTTGAAGCTCTCAACCTCCTCCACTACAGCCCCGTCGATAAGAATGGGGACGTGCTCTGTGCTCCTTTTCCTGTAGTCCACAATCATCTCCTTAGTCTTGGTTATGTTGAGGGATAGTTATTATTTAGTTATAGATAGTTATAGATAGTTATTGTTATTCTGGCACCACCCGGCCAGGTCTCTGACCTCCTCCCTATAGGCTGTCTCGTCGTTGTCGGTGATCAGGCCTACCACTGTTGTGTCGTCTGCAAACTTAATGATGGTGTTGGAGTCGTGCCTGGCCATGCAGTCGTGGGTGAACAGGGAGTACAGGAGGGGACTTAGCACGCAGGATCCAGTTGCAGAGGGAGGTGTTTATTCCCAGGATCCTTAGCTTGGTGATGAGCTTTGAGGGTACTATGGTGTTGAACGCTGAGCTGTAGTCAATGAACAGCATTCTCACATAGGTGTTCCTTTTATCCAGGTGGGAAAGGGCATTGTGGAGTGCAATAGATATTGCATCATCTGTGGATCTGGTTGGGGGGTATGCAAATTGGAGTGGGTCTAGGGTTTCTGGGATAATGGTGGTGGTGTGAGCCATTACCAGCCTTTCAAAGCACTTCATGGCTACGGACGTGAGTGATACGGGTCTGTAGTAGCACTCACAGGGACTATGGTGGTCTGCTTGAAGCATGTTGATATTACCGACTCAGTCAGGGACATGATGAAAATGTCAGTGAAGACACCTGCCAGTTGATCAGCACATGCCTGGAGCATACGTCCTGGTAATCCGTCTGGCCCCGCAGCCTTGTGAATGTTGACCTGTTTAAAGGTATTTCTCACGTCGGCTACGGAGAGCGTGATCACACAGTCGTGCTCTCATGCATGCCTCAGTGTTGCCTGCCTCGAAGCGAGCATAGAAGTGATTTAGCTTGTCTGGTAGGCTCGTGTCACTGGGCAGCTCATGGCTGTGCTTTCCTTAGTAGTCTGTAATAGTTTGCAAGCCCTGCCACATCCGACGAGCATCGGAGCTGGTGTAGTATGATTCAACTTAACCCTGTATTGGCGCTTTGCCTGTTTGATGGTTCGTCGCAGGGCATAGCAGGATTTCTTGTAAGCAAAGCAGTCCTGTAGTTTAGCATCTGATCGTTTTTTTTGACCGAGTCACTTCTTTAATTTTTGCTTGTAAGCAGGAATCAGGAGGATATAGTTGTGGTCGGATTCACCAAAGGGAGAGTTTTGTATGTGTATCACCATTCCGTGAAGCATAGGATATTACAGTTTTTGATGTCCCGCTGGTAGGATATTCATGATCTTACCTCGTCTAGTTTATTGTCCAATTATTACGTTGGCAAGTAATATTGACGGTAACGGCAGCTTTCCTACTCGCCTTCTGCTGGTCCGGACGAGGCATCCGGCTCTTCGTCCTCTTCGCCGCTTCCTTTTTGCGAATAATTGGGATGTCTGACCTGTGGGGTGTTTACGATACGGTTGCAGAAACATTATGTACAAAATCATTTACAAATATCGCGAAAAACCCCCACATTATAGCACAATTGGTTAGGAGTCCGTAAAACGGCGGCCATCTCTATCAGCTCATGAAACATGGGACCAACACTTTACATGTTGTGTTTGTATTTTTTTTCAGTATATACATACAGTACATACACATACAGTTGAAGTCGGAAGTTTACATACACTTAAATAGGAGTCATTAAAACTCGTTTTTCAACCACTCCACAAATTTCTTGTTAACAAACTATAGTTTTGGCAAGTCAGTTAGGACATCTACTTTGTGCATGACACAAGTAATGTTTCCAACAATTGTTTAGACAGATTATTTAATTTATAATTCACTGTATCACAATTCCAGTGGGTCAGAAGTTTACAAGCACTAAGTTGACTGTGTCTTTAAACAGCTTGGAAAATTCCAGAAAATTATGGCATGGCTTTAAAAGCTTCTGATGGGCTAATTGACATCATTTGAGTCAATTGGAGGTGTACCTGTGGATGTATTTCAAGGCCTACCTTCAACCTCAGTGCCTCATTGCTTGACATCATGGGAAAATCAAAATAAATCAGCCAAGACCTCAGAAAGAAAATTGTAGACCTCCACAAGTCTGGTTCATCCTTGGGAACAATTTACAAATGCATGAAGGTACCACGTTCATCTGTACATACAATAGTACGCAAGTATAAACACCATGGGACCATGCAGCCGTCATACCGCTCAGGAAGGAGACACGTTCTGTCTCCTAGAGATGAACGTACTTTGGTGCAAAAAGTGGAAATCAATCCCAGAACAACAGCAAAGGACCTTGTGAAGATGCTGGAGGAAACAGGTACAAAAGTATTTATATCCACAGTAAAACAAGTCCTATATCAACATAACCTGAGAGGCCGCTCAGCAAGGAAGAAGCCACTGCTCCAAAATCGTCATAAAAAAGCCAGACTACGGTTTGCAACTGCACATGGGGACAAAGATTGTACTTTTTGGAGAAATGTCCTCTGGTCTGATGAAACAAAAATAGAACTGTTTGGCCATAATGACCATCGTTATGTTTGGAGGAAAAAGGGGGAGGCTTGCAAGCAGAAGAACACCATCCCAATCGTGAAGCACGGGATTGGCAGCATCATGTTGTGAGGGTGCTTTGCTGCAGGAGGGACTGGTGCACTTCACAAAATAGATGGCAACATGAGGAAGGAAAATTATGTGGATATATTGAAGTAACTTGGTCGCAAATGGGTCTTCTAAATGGACACCCCAAGCATACTTCCAAAGTTGTGGCAAAATGGTTTAAGGACAACAAAGTCAAGGTATTGGAGTGGCCATCACAAAGCCCTGACCTCAATCCTATAGAAAATTAGTGGGCAGAACTGAAAAAGCGTGTGCGAGCAAGGAGGCCTAAAATCTGACTCAGTTATACCAGATCTGTCAGGAGGAATGGGTCAAAATACCCCCAACTTATTGTGGGCGGCGTGTGGAAGGCTACCCGAAACATTTGACCCAAGTTAAACAATTTAAAGGCAATGCAACCAATACTAATTGGGTGTATGTAAACTTCTGACCCACTGGGAATGTGATGAAATAAATAAAAACTAAAATAAATCATTCTCTCTACTATTATTCTGACATTTCACATTATTTAAATAAAGTGGTGATCCTAACTGACCTAAAACATGGATATTTTTTTACAAGGATTAAATGTCAGGAGTTGTAAAAAACTGAGTTTAAATGTACTTGGCTAAGGTGTATGTAAACTTCTGACTTCAACAGTATACAGTGTGTATATATATATATATATATATATATATACACTATTTATACACACACACACACACACACTGGCCATTTTATTAGGGTACAACCATCTAGTACCGGGTCGGACCCCCTCCAGAACAGCCTGGATTCTTCAGGGCATGGACACGTTGCTCAATTGGTATCAAGGGACCTAATGTGTGCCAGGAAAACATTCCCCGTAACACCACCGCCACCACTAGCGTTGACACCAGGCAGGATGGGACCAGGGACTCATGCCGAATCCTGATTGCCATCAACATGACACAACAGGAACCGGGATTCATCAACGAGCTGTTTTCGCCCACAGTACTGCTGCTGACTGAATGTTTTGTGTTTGTTGCACCGTTCTCGGTGAACCCTAGACACTGTCGTGTGTGAAAAACCCAGGAGGCCGTCCGTTTTCTGAGATACTGGAGCCGGCGTGCCTGGCACTGACGATCATACCACGCTAAATGTCGCTCAGGTCACTTGTTTTGCCCATTCTAACATTCAATCAAACAGTAACGGAATGCCTCGACGTTTTAGCAAGCCACGGCCAAGGGACTCCAATTTCGTGAACCAGGCGGTGTACCTAATAAACTGGCCACTGAATATCTATTTGGTAAGGGAATGACATTATCTATCAATAGTCTCACACCTGTCAACCATTACCACAACACATTGTGGTGTTCATGTGTCAGTATTTATGCCTGTGTGTGTGTGTCCATGTGTGTGTTTGTGTGTGTGTGCGCACATCCCAACAGCCTCCCATTTATCAGGGACCTCCACACCTCTAAGCCGCTCATATCACGCACACCCCATTAAGATGCTACTGATGAAACGGTCCATTTACACTTCAGACCCTGCAAATGAACCAATTGTCAGCTTATTAAAACAGTAATAGAATTTAATGTGTTCCCCAATTCCCCTTGCTGTTACTGAGATGCTGGAGAATGGCCTTTTGCCTGCAAGGTTAATGGAATCCATATTTTCCATTTAAATGTGTATATTTTCTAACCAGGAAAAGATGCACAAGTGGTGGTTATTAGTCTGTACTGTAACAAAGCCTCTCCCCCCCCCCCCCCCCCATCTCTCTCTGCTTCAGAAAAGCAGCATGAAATGCTGCTATTGTTTCACATTGGCGTGTGGTCAAGGTGGATAAAATTAGACCAGCAAAAAGCAATTTACCTTAGCCTAGGACTCATAAACTCTCAGACAGACAGACAGACAGACAGACAGACAGACAGACAGACAGACAGACAGACAGAGCGTGTGTGACTTTCAAGACTTCCAAGATTCCTGAACAGCACGCATTAGGACCAGCAGTGTTTGCAGAATTTTAAAATACAATTTTATATGGCCAAGAAATCGTTACTTATCGTGCATTTATTCCTTTATTTATTTTATTTTATATATTTATTTATAAAATGTTTCATTGTTGGGAAGGGCCAGTAAATAAGCATTTCACTGTTATATACACCTGTTGTTCACGAAGCATGTGACAAATACAATTTGATTTGATTTCTGCAAACACTTTATATAGCAGTGTGGTACATCGAGACGGACAGAAGGAAGTGTTTGGTGTGCAGAATCACCGCTCACACATCATGAGCAGTCAGGATTGATATGGACAAAATGCCTCCCTGCTGCTCCTCATAGTTCATGCAGGACAGGAGTCTGGGAAGCTCACCCACTCTCTCTCCTGCTGTCTGTCAGAGGGTTTATGAGTCCTATGCTAAGGTACATTTCTTCTTGCCGGTCTTATTTTAAGAGCCTCGTAAAAATCTGGATGTGCCTCAGTCACCTTAGCCTTCTCCGCACCCTATCAGTCACCTCAGCCTCCTCCGCACCCTATCAGTCACCTCAGCCTCCTCCGCACCCTATCAGTCACCTCAGCCTCCTCCGCACCCTATCAGTCATCTCAGCCTCCTCTGAACAGAGGTGACAGATGTAAAGGTAAGACCAACACACACACGTGTTTTACTATCCTTGTGGGGAACAAACAATTGATTCCTATTCAAAATCCTATTTTCTCTAACTCCTAACCCTAACCCCTAAACCTTAACCTAACCCTAACCCTAACCCTAACCCTTAACCTAAACCTAACTCCTAACCCCTAAACCTTAACCTTAACCTAACCCTAACTCCTAACCCCTAACCCCTAACCCTTAACCTAACCCTAACTCCTAACCCCTAACCCTTAACCTAACCCTAACTCCTAACCCCTAAACCTTAACCTAACCCCTAACCCTAACCCCAACTCCTAACCCTAACCCCTAAACCTTAACCTAACCCTAACTCCTAACCCCTAACCCTTAACCTAACCCTAACTCCTAACCCCTAAACCTTAACCTAACCCTAACTCCTAACCCCTAACCCTAACTCCTAACCCTAACCCATAACCATAACTCCTAAACCCTAACCTAACCCCTAACTCCTAACCCCTAACCACTAACCCCTAACCCTTAACCTAACACCTAACCCTTAACCTAACCCCTAACTCCTAACTCCTAACCCCTAACACCTAACCCCTAACTCCTAACCCCTAACCACTAACTCCTAACCCTAACCCTTAACCTAAATCTAACCCCTAACCCTTAACCTAAATCTAACCCCTAACCCTTAACCTAACCCTAACCCCTAACCCGTAACCTAACCCTAATCCCTAACCCTTAACCTAACCCTAACCCGTAAACCTAACCCCTAACCTAACCCCTAAACCCCAACCTAACCCCTAACCCTTAACCTAACCTAACCCCTAACCTAACCCCTAACCATTAACCTAACCCTAACCCCTAACCCCTAACCCTTAACCTAACCCAACCCCTAACCCCTAACCTAACCCCTAACCTAACCCTAACCTCTAACCCTTAACCTAACCCTAACCCCTAAACCTTAACCTAACCCCTAACCTAACCCTAACCTAACCCTAACCTTAACCTAACCCTAACCTAACCCTAACCCCTAACCCTTAACCTAACCCAACCCCTAACCCTTAACCTAACCCCTAACCTAACCCTAACCTCTAACCCTTAACCTAACCCTAACCCCTAAACCTTAACCTAACCCCTAACCTAACCCTAACCTCTAACCCTTAACCTAACCTCTAACCCTTAACCTAACCCCTAACCCTTAACCTAACCCTTAACCATTAACCTAACCCCTAACCCTTAACCTAACCCCTAACCCTTAACCTAACCCTTAACCCTTAACCTAACCCTTAACCTAACCCCTAACCCCTAACCCTTAACCTAACCCTTAACCCTTAACCTAACCCCTAACCCTTAACCTAACCCTTAACCCTTAACCTAACCCCTAACCCTTAACCTAACCCTTAACCCTTAACCTAACCCTTAACCCTTAACCTAACCCTTAACCCTTAACCTAACCCTTAACCCTTAACCTAACCCCTAACCCTTAACCTAACCCTTAACCCTTAACCTAACCCCTAACCCTTAACCTAACCCTTAACCCTTAACCTAACCCTTAACCCTTAACCTAACCCCTAACCCTTAACCTAACCCTTAACCCTTAACCTAACCCTTAACCCTTAACCTAACCCTTAACCCTTAACCTAACCCCTAACCCTTAACCTAACCCCTAACCCTTAACCTAACCCCTAACCCTTAACCTAACCCTTAACCCTTAACCTAACCCTTAACCCTTAACCCTTAACCTAACCCCTAACCCCTAACCCCTAACCCTTAACCCTTAACCTAACCCCGAGGACCGAGTTTGGGAAACCTTGTCTCAGGGAAACAATAATAATCCCGAAACTGTTATAATTTGAGGCACATTTCAAAATGAGACACATTTTCTTCAAAATGAGACACATTTCCCCCCCTGCAATCATGGCAATCATTTTCTGTACTCTGTGACTCCCTATGGTATATACGTAAACCCAATCCTAAGAAGCTATTACTCAGAGCCCCCACATGAACCAGTGTGTGGTGTGTATACCTATGATGATGATTACATGGTTGTTGCTATAGCTAGTGTAGTGTAGACTATAGATAGTGTAGGCTATAGATAGTGTAGTGTAGACTATAGGTAGTGTAGGCTATAGGTAGTTTAGTGTAGGCTATAGGTAGTGTAGTATAGGCTATAGGTCGTGTAGAAAAGCTATAGGTAGTGTAGAGTAGGCTATAGGTAGTGTAGTATAGGCTATAGGTAGTGTAGTGTGGTATAGGCTATAGGTAGTGTAGTATAGGCTATAGGTAGTGTAGAAAAGCTATAGGTAGTGTAGTATAGGCTATAGGTAGTGTAGTGTAGTATAGGCTATAGGTAGTGTAGTGTAGTGTAGTATAGGCTATAGGTAGTGTAGTATAGGCTATAGGTAGTGTAGTATAGGCTATAGGTAGTGTAGTGTAGTATAGGCTATAGGTAGTGTAGTGTAGTGTAGTATAGGCTATAGGTAGTGTAGTATAGGCTATAGGTAGTGTAGTGTAGTGTAGTATAGGCTATAGGTAGTGTAGTGTAGTATAGGCAGTGTAGTGTAGTATAGGCTATAGGTAGTGTAGTGTAGTATAGGCTATAGGTAGTGTAGTATAGGCTATAGGTAGTGTAGAAAAGCTATAGGTAGTGTAGTATAGGCTATAGGTAGTGTAGTGTAGTATAGGCTATAGGTAGTGTAGTGTAGTATAGGCTATAGGTAGTGTAGTATAGGCTATAGGTAGTGTAGTGTAGTATAGGCTATAGGTAGTGTAGTGTAGTGTAGTATAGGCTATAGGTAGTGTAGTGTAGTATAGGCAGTGTAGTGTAGTATAGGCTATAGGTAGTGTAGTGTAGTATAGGCTATAGGTAGTGTAGTATAGGCTATAGGTAGTGTAGAGTAGTGTAGTATAGGCTATAGGTAGTGTAGTGTAGTATAGGCAGTGTAGTGTAGTATAGGCTATAGGTAGTGTAGTGTAGTATAGGCTATAGGTAGTGTAGTATAGGCTATAGGTAGTGTAGAGTAGGCTATAGGTAGTGTAGTATAGGCTATAGGTAGTGTAGTATAGGCTATAGGTAGTGTAGTATAGGCTATATGTAGTGTAGTATAGGCTATAGGTAGTGTAGTATAGGCTATAGGTAGTGTAGTATAGGCTATAGGTAGTGTAGTATAGGCTATAGGTAGTGTAGTATAGGCTATAGGTAGTGTAGTATAGGCTATAGGTAGTGTAGTATAGGCTATAGGTAGTGTAGTATAGGCTATAGGTAGTGTAGAGTAGGCTATAGGTAGTGTAGTATAGGCTATAGGTAGTGTAGAGTAGGCTATAGGTAGTGTAGAGTAGGCTATAGGTAGTGTAGTATAGGCTATAGGTAGTGTAGAGTAGGCTATAGGTAGTGTAGTATAGGCTATAGGTAGTGTAGTATAGGCTATAGGTAGTGTAGTATAGGCTATAGGTAGTGTAGAGTAGGCTATAGGTAGTGTAGTATAGGCTATAGGTAGTGTAGTATAGGCTATAGGTAGTGTAGTATAGGCTATAGGTAGTGTAGTATAGGCTATAGGTAGTGTAGTATAGGCTATAGGTAGTAGTGTAGTATAGGCTATAGGTAGTGTAGTATAGGCTATAGGTAGTGTAGAGTAGGCTATAGGTAGTGTAGTATAGGCTATAGGTAGTGTAGTATAGGCTATAGGTAGTGTAGTATAGGCTATAGGTAGTGTAGTGTAGTATAGGCTATAGGTAGTGTAGTATAGGCTATAGGTAGTGTAGTATAGGCTATAGGTAGTGTAGTATAGGCTATAGGTAGTGTAGTATAGGCTATAGGTAGTGTAGTATAGGCTATAGGTAGTGTAGTATAGGCTATAGGTAGTGTAGTATAGGCTATAGGTAGTGTAGTATAGGCTATAGGTAGTGTAGTATAGGCTATAGGTAGTGTAGTATAGGCTATAGGTAGTGTAGTATAGGCTATAGGTAGTGTAGTATAGGCTATAGGTAGTGTAGTATAGGCTATAGGTAGTGTAGTGTATAGGCTATAGGTAGTGTAGTATAGGCTATAGGTAGTGTAGTATAGGCTATAGGTAGTGTAGTGTAGTATAGGCTATAGGTAGTGTAGTATAGGCTATAGGTAGTGTAGTATAGGCTATAGGTAGTGTAGTATAGGCTATAGGTAGTGTAGTATAGGCTATAGGTAGTGTAGTATAGGCTATAGGTAGTGTAGTATAGGCTATAGGTAGTGTAGTATAGGCTATAGTAGTGTGTATAGGCTATAGGTAGTGTAGTATAGGCTATAGGTAGTGTAGTAGTAGGCTATAGGTAGTGTAGTATAGGCTATAGGTATGTAGTAGTAGGCTATAGGTAGTGTAGTATAGGCTATAGGTAGTGTAGTATAGGCTATAGGTAGTGTAGTATAGGCTATAGGTAGTGTAGTATAGGCTATAGGTAGTGTAGGCTATAGGTAGTGTAGTAGTAGGCTATAGTAGTGTAGTATAGGCTATAGGTAGTGTAGTATAGGCTATAGGTAGTGTAGTGTAGGCTATAGGTAGTGTAGAGTAGGCTATAGGTAGTGTAGTATAGGCTATAGGTAGTGTAGTATAGGCTATAGGTAGTGTAGTGTAGGCTATAGGTAGTGTAGAGTAGGCTATAGGTAGTGTAGTATAGGCTATAGGTAGTGTAGAGTAGGCTATAGGTAGTGTAGTATAGGCTATAGGTAGTGTAGTATAGGCTATAGGTAGTGTAGTATAGGCTATAGGTAGTGTAGTATAGGCTATAGGTAGTGTAGTATAGGCTATAGGTAGTGTAGTATAGGCTATAGGTAGTGTAGAGTAGGCTATAGGTAGTGTAGAGTAGGCTATAGGTAGTGTAGTATAGGCTATAGGTAGTGTAGTATAGGCTATAGGTAGTGTAGTATAGGCTATAGGTAGTGTAGTATAGGCTATAGGTAGTGTAGTATAGGCTATAGGTAGTGTAGTGTAGTATAGGCTATAGGTAGTGTAGTATAGGCTATAGGTAGTGTAGTATAGGCTATAGGTAGTGTAGTGTAGTGTAGTATAGGCTATAGGTAGTGTAGTATAGGCTATATGTAGTGTAGTATAGGCTATAGGTAGTGTAGTGTAGTGTAGTATAGGCTATAGGTAGTGTAGTGTAGTGTAGTATAGGCTATAGGTAGTGTAGTATAGGCTATAGTAGTGTAGTATAGGCTATAGGTAGTGTAGTATAGGCTATAGGTAGTGTAGTATAGGCTATAGGTAGTGTAGTATAGGCTATAGGTAGTGTAGTATAGGCTATAGGTAGTGTAGTATAGGCTATAGGTAGTGTAGTATAGGCTATAGGTAGTGTAGAGTAGGCTATAGGTAGTGTAGTATAGGCTATAGGTAGTGTAGTATAGGCTATAGGTAGTGTAGTATAGGCTATAGGTAGTGTAGTGTAGTATAGGCTATAGGTAGTATAGTATAGGCTATAGGTAGTGTAGGTATAGGCTATAGGTAGTGTAGAGTAGGCTATAGGTAGTGTAGTATAGGCTATAGGTAGTGTAGTATAGGCTATAGGTAGTGTAGTATAGGCTATAGGTAGTGTAGTATAGGCTATAGGTAGTGTAGTATAGGCTATAGGTAGTGTAGAGTAGGCTATAGGTAGTGTAGAGTAGGCTATAGGTAGTGTAGTATAGGCTATAGGTAGTGTAGTATAGGCTATAGGTAGTGTAGTATAGGCTATAGGTAGTGTAGTATAGGCTATAGGTAGTGTAGTATAGGCTATAGGTAGTGTAGTATAGGCTATAGGTAGTGTAGTGTAGTATAGGCTATAGGTAGTGTAGTATAGGCTATAGGTAGTGTAGTATAGGCTATAGGTAGTGTAGTGTAGTGTAGTATAGGCTATAGGTAGTGTAGTATAGGCTATAGGTAGTGTAGTATAGGCTATAGGTAGTGTAGTATAGGCTATAGGTAGTGTAGTATAGGCTATAGGTAGTGTAGTGTAGGTTTGCTGAGTTTATATAAATATATATATAAAATGTATATGAGTTCGGGGACATGTTTTTTAAATAACAAAGCATTAAACTTCTCACTAAAAGCTTCAGTCATACAAAAGTTATACTTCAACCCGAACTGGTTCTCCAGTAGATGAGTAAGTAAGAATGGTTCACCACTTTCCTTTTTATCAAGATCAGAAACTCACTTCCTGGTTTTTTGGAACCATGTTCAAAATATCGGCCGAACAAAGAGAGGTTGGTAGAGAGGGGTAGAAAGAGAGGGCTGTGGTAGGGTGCTCCCATAGTGGCCTTTCTAAAACAAAGACAGGGTGGTAGAGAGGGGTAGAAAGAGAGGGCCGTGGTAGGGTGCTCCCATAGAGAGGGTGGTAGAGAGGGGTAGAAAGAGAAGGCCGTGGTAGGGTGCTCCCATAGAGAGGGTGGTAGAGAGGGGTAGAAAGAGAGGGCCGTGGTAGGGTGCTCCCAAAGAGAGGATGGTAGAGAGGGGTAGAAAGAGAGGGCTGTGGTAGGGTGCTCCCAAAGAGAGGGTGGTAGAGAGGGGTAGAAAGAGAGGGCCGTGGTAGGGTTCTCCCATAGAGAGGGTGGTAGAGAGGGGTAGAAAGAGAGGGCCGTGGTAGGGTGCTCCCAAAGAGAGGGTGGTAGAGAGGGGTAGAAAGAGAGGGCTGTGGTAGGGTGCTCCCAAAGAGAGGGTGGTAGAGAGGGGTAGAAAGAGAGGGCCGTGGTAGGGTTCTCCCATAGAGAGGGTGGTAGAGAGGGGTAGAAAGAGAGGGCCGTGGTAGGGTGCTCTCATAGAGAGGGTGGTAGAGAGGGGTAGAAAGAGAGGGCCGTGGTAGGGTGCTCCCATAGAGAGGGTGGTAGAGAGGGGTAGAAAGAGAGGGCCGTGGTAGGGTTCTCCCATAGAGAGGGTGGTAGAGAGGGGTAGAAAGAGAGGGCCGTGGTAGGGTGCTCCCAAACAGAGGGTGGTAGAGAGGGGTAGAAAGAGAGGGCTGTGGTAGGGTGCTCCCATAGAGAGGGTGGTAGAGAGGGGTAGAAAGAGAGGGCCGTGGTAGGGTGCTCTCATAGAGAGGGTGGTAGAGAGGGGTAGAAAGAGAGGGCCGTGGTAGGGTGCTCCCATAGAGAGGGTGGTAGAGAGGGGTAGAAAGAGAGGGCCGTGGTAGGGTGCTCCCATAGAGAGGGTGGTAGAGAGGGGTAGAAAGAGAGGGCCGTGGTAGGGTGCTCCCATAGAGAGGGTGGTAGAGAGGGGTAGAAAGAGAGGGCCGTGGTAGGGTGGTAGGGTGCTCCCATAGAGAGGGTGGTAGAGAGGGGTAGAAAGAGAGGGCCGTGGTAGGGTGCTCCCATAGAGAGGGTGGTAGAGAGGGGTAGAAAGAGAGGGCTGTGTTAGGGTGCTCCCATAGAGAGGGTGGTAGAGAGGGGTAGAAAGAGAGGGCCGTGGTAGGGTGCTCTCATAGAGAGGGTGGTAGAGAGGGGTAGAAAGAGAGGGCCGTGGTAGGGTGCTCTCATAGAGAGGGTGGTAGAGAGGGGTAGAAAGAGAGGGCCTTGGTAGGGTGCTCTCATAGAGAGGGTGGTAGAGAGGGGTAGAAAGAGAGGGCCGTGGTAGGGTGCTCTCATAGAGAGGGTGGTAGAGAGGGGTAGAAAGAGAGGGCCGTGGTAGGGTGCTCCCATAGAGAGGGTGGTAGAGAGGGGTAGAAAGAGAGGGCCGTGGTAGGGTGCTCCCATAGAGAGGGTGGTAGAGAGGGGTAGAAAGAGAGGGCCGTGGTAGGGTGCTCCCATAGAGAGGGTGGTAGAGAGGGGTAGAAAGAGAGGGCCGTGGTAGGGTGCTCCCATAGAGAGGGTGGTAGAGAGGGGTAGAAAGAGAGGGCCGTGGTAGGGTGCGCTCATAGAGAGGGTGGTAGAGAGGGGTAGAAAGAGAGGGCCGTGGTATGCTCCCATAGAGAGGGTGGTAGAGAGGGGTAGAAAGAGAGGGCCGTGGTAGGGTGCTCCCATAGTGGCCTTTCTAAAACAAAGACAGGGTGGTAGAGAGGGGTAGAAAGAGAGGGCCGTGGTAGGGTGCTCCCATAGAGAGGGTGGTAGAGAGGGGTAGAAAGAGAGGGCCGTGGTAGGGTGCTCCCATAGAGAGGGTGGTAGAGAGGGGTAGAAAGAGAGGGCCGTGGTAGGGTGCTCCCATAGAGAGGGTGGTAGAGAGGGGTAGAAAGAGAGGGCCGTGGTAGGGTGCTCCCAAAGAGAAGGTGGTAGAGAGGGGTAGAAAGAGAGGGCTGTGGTAGGGTGCTCCCATAGTGGCCTTTCTAAAACAAGCCGAACATCCGCCTGAAAAGACACAACAAATATTACAACAAATGTTATGGTTAAACTCAGAATATACTAATTGATAAAAAAACAAACCCTACAAATGGTACTGCTGGGAGATGTGGAAAGTCATAGTTAAAACAACAATATAATAATACTCGTAGTAAAAATATTCATCTTTAACTTACAATTTGTCGATACTATGCGATTAGAAAGGTTCAGAATTGATGAGAAACATCACAGCACAGTTGGAAAATATAGGGAACATGGAAACATTAACAGGTGGTTTACAGAGAGAGGTGGGATGTGCTGAGAGCAGCTGATGGGTGGGTTTAAAAGCCCTTTATATTAAATAGTTATGACAGAATTGTTTTATATAATCTATATTGGATGTGTTTAAGTACCACCTATCCAGTGATGTACAGTGCATTTACAAAGCATTCAGACCCCTTGACTTTTTCCACATTTTGTTATGTTACAGCCTCATTCTAAGATGGATGAAATACATAAAAATCCTCAGTCTCCACACAATACTCCATAATGACATCACAATACTCCATAATGACATCACAATACCCCATAATGACATCACAATACCCCATAATGACATCACAATACCCCATAATGACAAAGCAACAACAGTTTTTTTGTTAAATGTTCGCAAATGTTTATAAAACAAAATGTTTAGAAATACCTTATTGACATCAGTATTCAGACCCTTTGCTATGAGACTTGAAATTGAGCTCAGGTGCATCCTGATTGCATTGATCATCTTTGAGATGTTTCTACAACTTGATTAGAGTCCACCTGTGGTAAATTCAATTGATTGGACATGATTTGGAAAAGCACACACCTGTCAATATTAGGTCCCACAGTTGACAGTGTATGTCAGAGCAAAAACCAAGCCATGAGGTTGAAGGAATTTTCCGTAGAGCACCGAGACAGGATTATGTCGAGGCACAGATCTGGGGAAGGGTACCAACACATTTCTGCAGCATTGAAGGTCCCCAAGAACACAGTGGCCTCCATCATTCTTAAATGGAAGACGCTTGGAATCACCAAGACTCTTCCTAGAGCTGGCCGCCCGGCCAAACTAAGTATTCGGGGGAGAAGGGCCTTGGTCAGGGAGGTAACCAAAACCCCTATGGTTACTCTGACAGAACTCTAGAGTTCCTCTGTGGAGATGGGAGAACCTTCCAGAAGAACAACCATCTCAGCAGCACTCCATCAACCAAAAAGTGACCAGACGGAAGCCACTCCTCAGTAAAAATTACATGACAGCCCGCTTGGAGTTTGCTTGGAGTTTGCCAAAAGGCACCTAAAGATTATCTGGTCTGATGAAACCAAGATTGAATGCTTTGGCCTGAGTGCCAAGTATCACGTCTGGAGGAAACCTGGCACCATCCCTACGGTGAAGAATAGTGGTGGCAGCATCATGCTGTGGGGGTGTTTTCAGGGGCAAGGACTGGGAGACTAGTCAGGATCAAGGGAACGATGAACGGAGAGATCCTTGATAAAAACCTGCTCCAGAGCACTCAGGACCTCAGACTGGGGCGAAGGTTCACCTTCCACACAGGACAACAACCCTAAGCACACAGCCAAGACAACACATTTTTACCTTTATTTAAACTAGGCAAGTCAGTTAAGTCAGTTAAAAACTAATTCTTATTTTCAATGACAGCCTAGGAACAGTGGGTTAACTGCCTGTTCAGGGGCAGAACGACAGATTTGTATCTTGTCAGCTCAGGGGTTTGAACTTGCAACCTTCCGTTTACTAGTCCAACGCTCTAACCACTAGGCTACCTGCCGCCCTTACACTCTAACCACTAGGCTACCTGCCGCCCCTACACTCTAACCACTAGGCTACCTGCCGCCCTTACACTCTAACCACTAGGCTACCTGCCCCCTCTACACTCTAACCACTAGGCTACCTGCCGCCCCTACACTCTAACCACTAGGCTACCTGCCCCCTCTAACCTCTAACCACTAGGCTACCTGCAGCACCTTTGGGACAAGTCTCTGAATGTCAGAGCCCAGACTTGAACCCGATCGAACATCTCTGGAGAGACCTGAAAATAGCTGTGCAGCAACGCTCCCCATCCAACCTGACAGAGCTTGAGAGGATCTGTACATAGTCTATTGGTAAATAGCCCACCCTTTTCACCTACCTCATCCCCATACTGTTTTTATTTATTTACTTTTCTGCTC
Source organism: Oncorhynchus kisutch (assembly GCF_002021735.2). Taxonomy (NCBI): domain Eukaryota; kingdom Metazoa; phylum Chordata; class Actinopteri; order Salmoniformes; family Salmonidae; genus Oncorhynchus; species Oncorhynchus kisutch. The sequence goes on from NC_034201.2 coordinate 43,876,842, forward strand.
TTCTGCACACCAATATCTCTACCTGTACATGACCATCTGATCATTTATCACTCCAGTGTTAATCTGCAAAATTGTAATTATTTGCCTACCTCCTCATGCCTTTTGCACACATTGTATATAGACCCCCCCTTTGTTTTCTACTGTGTTATTGACTTGTTAATTGTTTACTCCATGTGTAACTCTTTGTTGTATGCTCACACTGCTATGCTTTATCTTGGCCAGGTCGCAGTTGCAAATGAGAACTTGTTCTCAACTAGCCTACCTGGTTAAATAAAGGTGTTCTCAACTAGCCTACCTGGTTAAATAAAGGTGAAATAAAAAATTTATAAAAAAATCTGCAGAGAAGAATGGGAGAAACTCCCCAAATACAGGTGTGCCAAGCTCGTAGAGTCATACCCAAGAAGACTCAAGGCTGTAATCGCTGTCAAAGGTACTTCAACAAAGTACTGAGTAAAGGGTCTGAATACTTATGGAAATGTGATATTTTTTGTTTGTTTATTTTCTTTAAACATTTGCTAAAAAACAGTTTTTGCTTTGTCATTGTGGGGTATTGTGATGTCATTGTGGGGTATTGTGATGTCATTGTGGGGTATTGTGTGTAGATTGACAACTATTTAATCAATTTTAGAATAAGGCTGTAACCTAACAAAATGGGTGTGTGAATACTTTCCGTAGGCACTGTACACTATCGTAGGAGGAGAATCATGTTATTCATATCCAAATATATTGTTACATTTAGTTAATTTGATCTTCACAGGCTCTGCAATTGAGTTCTCCCCTCCTGTAAATATTCATATCTCATACTGCGTTATTCCAACACCATCAATGCACCCGGTCTCCAATACCAGCAGATCTTTGATCAGCCAGACATAGCTGGGACTGTGTTCTTTAACAATTAAATTGTGTAGAAAGAGAACGACAAACAGCAGGGAAGGACAGAAGAAGAAAGTGAATTAAAGAAGAGAGAAGCTGGAATCACTCGACAGACTAAAAAGACCACCAACAAGCCAACGCCTGAAATATGAACGTCAATATTTTGATGTAAATTGCAATTTAGCTTTATTTTCAAATGTTTGGACACATAGTATGTTGTAGCAAGAGCCCTCAATACATTAGGCCTGTGTGTTGAAGCGGAGGGCCCGTGAAACAGTCATGGAGGGAGAGGCGATTTGAGCTTTGATTGAGCATGGCCATTCGTCTTCCTGCCAGCGCTTAAGCAAAGATTGGTTAACCTTTACAGGAAACTAAAAGGAAAATAGACAGGCAGAGAACGAGGAGGATAAAAGACCTGACAGTTCTCAAACCGGGAAAATATAGCCAAGGCGGAGGAGCAAATCTGACTGGTAGAGTAAATACAGCAAGGCTCCTCTCCTCTACTGTGTAACTGGTAGAGTAAATACAGCAAGGCTCCTCTCCTCTACTGTGTAACTGGTAGAGTAAATACAGCAAGGCTCCTCTCCCCTATGTAACTGGTAGAGTAAATACAGCAAGGCTCCTCTCCCCTATGTAACTGGTTGAGTAAATACAGCAAGGCTCCTCTCCTCTATGTAACTGGTAGAGTACATACAGCAAGGCTCCTCTCCTCTAATGTGTAACTGGTAGAGTAAATACAGCAAGGCTCCTCTCCTCTAATGTGTAACTGGTAGAGTAAATACAGCAAGGCTCCTCTCCCCTATGTAACTGGTAGAGTAAATACAGCAAGGCTCCTCTCCTCTACTGTGTAACTGGTAGAGTAAATACAGCAAGGCTCCTCTCCTCTACTGTGTAACTGGTCGAGTAAATACAGCAAGGCTCCTCTCCCCTATGTAACTGGTAGAGTAAATACAGCAAGGCTCCTCTCCTCTACTGTGTAACTGGTAGAGTAAATACAGCAAGGCTCCTCTCCTCTACTGTGTAACTGGTCGAGTAAATACAGCAAGGCTCCTCTCCCCTAATGTGTAACTGGTAGAGTAAATACAGCAAGGCTCCTCTCCCCTATGTAACTGGTAGAGTACATACAGCAAGGCTCCTCTCCCCTACGTAACTGGTCGAGTAAATACAGCAAGGCTCCTCTCCCCTACGTAACTGGTAGAGTAAATACAGCAAGGCTCCTCTCCCCTACGTAACTGGTAGAGTAAATACAGCAAGGCTCCTCTCCTCTACTGTGTAACTGGTAGAGTAAATACAGCAAGGCTCCTCTCCCCTATTTAACCGGTAGAGTAAATACAGCAAGGCTCCTCTCCTCTACTGTGTAACTGGTAGAGTAAATACAGCAAGGCTCCTCTCCCCTATGTAACTGGTAGAGTAAATACAGCAAGGCTCCTCTCCTCTACTGTGTAACTGGTAGAGTAAATACAGCAAGGCTCCTCTCCCCTGTGTAACTGGTCGAGTAAATACAGCAAGGCTCCTCTCCTCTAATGTGTAACTGGTAGAGTAAATACAGCAAGGCTCCTCTCCTCTACTGTGTAACTGGTAGAGTAAATACAGCAAGGCTCCTCTCCCCTATGTAACTGGTAGAGTACATACAGCAAGGCTCCTCTCCCCTACGTAACTGGTCGAGTAAATACAGCAAGGCTCCTCTCCCCTACGTAACTGGTCGAGTAAATACAGCAAGGCTCCTCCCCTACGTAACTGGTCGAGTAAATACAGCAAGGCTCCTCTCCCCTATGTAACTGGAAGAGTACATACAGCAAGGCTCCTCTCCTCTACTGTGTAACTGGTAGAGTAAATACAGCAAGGCTCCTCTCCCCTATGTAACTGGTAGAGTAAATACAGCAAGGCTCCTCTCCTCTACGTAACTGGTAGAGTAAATACAGCAAGGCTCCTCTCCCCTATGTAACTGGTAGAGTAAATACAGCAAGGCTCCTCTCCCCTACGTAACTGGTAGAGTAAATACAGCAAGGCTCCTCTCCTCTACTGTGTAACTGGTAGAGTAAATACAGCAAGGCTCCTCTCCCCTATTTAACCGGTAGAGTAAATACAGCAAGGCTCCTCTCCTCTACTGTGTAACTGGTAGAGTAAATACAGCAAGGCTCCTCTCCCCTATGTAACTGGTAGAGTAAATACAGCAAGGCTCCTCTCCTCTACTGTGTAACTGGTAGAGTAAATACAGCAAGGCTCCTCTCCCCTGTGTAACTGGTCGAGTAAATACAGCAAGGCTCCTCTCCTCTAATGTGTAACTGGTAGAGTAAATACAGCAAGGCTCCTCTCCTCTACTGTGTAACTGGTAGAGTAAATACAGCAAGGCTCCTCTCCCCTATGTAACTGGTAGAGTACATACAGCAAGGCTCCTCTCCCCTACGTAACTGGTCGAGTAAATACAGCAAGGCTCCTCTCCCCTACGTAACTGGTCGAGTAAATACAGCAAGGCTCCTCCCCTACGTAACTGGTCGAGTAAATACAGCAAGGCTCCTCTCCCCTATGTAACTGGAAGAGTACATACAGCAAGGCTCCTCTCCTCTACTGTGTAACTGGTAGAGTAAATACAGCAAGGCTCCTCTCCCCTATGTAACTGGTAGAGTAAATACAGCAAGGCTCCTCTCCTCTACGTAACTGGTAGAGTAAATACAGCAAGGCTCCTCTCCCCTATGTAACTGGTAGAGTAAATACAGCAAGGCTCCTCTCCCCTATGTAACTGGTAGAGTAAATACAGCAAGGCTCCTCTCCCCTACGTAACTGGTCAAGTAAATACAGCAAGGCTCCTCTCCCCTATGTAACTGGTAGAGTACATACAGCAAGGCTCCTCTCCTCTACTGTGTAACTGGTAGAGTAAATACAGCAAGGCTCCTCTCCCCTATGTAACTGGTAGAGTACATACAGCAAGGCTCCTCTCCTCTACTGTGTAACTGGTAGAGTAAATACAGCAAGGCTCCTCTCCCCTATGTAACTGGTAGAGTAAATACAGCAAGGCTCCTCTCCCCTATGTAACTGGTAGAGTAAATACAGCAAGGCTCCTCTCCTCTAATGTGTAACTGGTAGAGTAAATACAGCAAGGCTCCTCTCCCCTACGTAACTGGTAGAGTAAATACAGCAAGGCTCCTCTCCTCTACGTAACTGGTAGAGTAAATACAGCAAGGCTCCTCTCCCCTATGTAACTGGTAGAGTAAATACAGCAAGGCTCCTCTCCTCTAATGTGTAACTGGTAGAGTAAATACAGCAAGGCTCCTCTCCTCTAATGTGTAACTGGTAGAGTAAATACAGCAAGGCTCCTATCCTCTAATGTGTAACTGGTAGAGTAAATACAGCAAGGCTCCTCTCCCCTATGTAACTGGTAGAGTAAATACAGCAAGGCTCCTCTCCAGTATGTAACTGGTAGAGTACATACAGCAAGGCTCCTCTCCTCTACTGTGTAACTGGTAGAGTAAATACAGCAAGGCTCCTCTCCCCTACGTAACTGGTCGAGTAAATACAGCAAGGCTCCTCTCCCCTATGTAACTGGTAGAGTACATACAGCAAGGCCCCTCTCCTCTACTGTGTAACTGGTAGAGTAAATACAGCAAGGCTCCTCTCCCCTATGTAACTGGTAGAGTAAATACAGCAAGGCTCCTCTCCTCTATGTAACTGGTAGAGTAAATACAGCAAGGCTCCTCTCCTCTATGTAACTGGTAGAGTAAATACAGCAAGGCTCCTCTCCCCTACGTAACTGGTAGAGTAAATACAGCAAGGCTCCTCTCCCCTATGTAACTGGTAGAGTAAATACAGCAAGGCTCCTCTCCCCTATGTAACTGGTAGAGTAAATACAGCAAGGCTCCTCTCCCCTATGTAACTGGTCGAGTAAATACAGCAAGGCTCCTCTCCCCTATGTAACTGGTAGAGTACATATAGCAAGGCTCCTCTCCTCTACTGTGTAACTGGTAGAGTAAATACAGCAAGGCTCCTCTCCCCTATGTAACTGGTAGAGTACATACAGCAAGGCTCCTCTCCTCTACTGTGTAACTGGTAGAGTAAATACAGCAAGGCTCCTCTCCCCTATGTAACTGGTAGAGTAAATACAGCAAGGCTCCTCTCCCCTATGTAACTGGTAGAGTAAATACAGCAAGGCTCCTCTCCTCTAATGTGTAACTGGTAGAGTAAATACAGCAAGGCTCCTCTCCCCTACGTAACTGGTAGAGTAAATACAGCAAGGCTCCTCTCCTCTACGTAACTGGTAGAGTAAATACAGCAAGGCTCCTCTCCCCTATGTAACTGGTAGAGTAAATACAGCAAGGCTCCTCTCCTCTAATGTGTAACTGGTAGAGTAAATACAGCAAGGCTCCTCTCCTCTAATGTGTAACTGGTAGAGTAAATACAGCAAGGCTCCTATCCTCTAATGTGTAACTGGTAGAGTAAATACAGCAAGGCTCCTCTCCCCTATGTAACTGGTAGAGTAAATACAGCAAGGCTCCTCTCCAGTATGTAACTGGTAGAGTACATACAGCAAGGCTCCTCTCCTCTACTGTGTAACTGGTAGAGTAAATACAGCAAGGCTCCTCTCCCCTACGTAACTGGTCGAGTAAATACAGCAAGGCTCCTCTCCCCTATGTAACTGGTAGAGTACATACAGCAAGGCCCCTCTCCTCTACTGTGTAACTGGTAGAGTAAATACAGCAAGGCTCCTCTCCCCTATGTAACTGGTAGAGTAAATACAGCAAGGCTCCTCTCCTCTATGTAACTGGTAGAGTAAATACAGCAAGGCTCCTCTCCTCTATGTAACTGGTAGAGTAAATACAGCAAGGCTCCTCTCCCCTACGTAACTGGTAGAGTAAATACAGCAAGGCTCCTCTCCCCTATGTAACTGGTAGAGTAAATACAGCAAGGCTCCTCTCCCCTATGTAACTGGTAGAGTAAATACAGCAAGGCTCCTCTCCCCTATGTAACTGGTCGAGTAAATACAGCAAGGCTCCTCTCCCCTATGTAACTGGTAGAGTACATATAGCAAGGCTCCTCTCCTCTACTGTGTAACTGGTAGAGTAAATACAGCAAGGCTCCTCTCCCCTATGTAACTGGTAGAGTAAATACAGCAAGGCTCCTCTCCCCTATGTAACTGGTAGAGTAAATACAGCAAGGCTCCTCTCCTCTAATGTGTAACTGGTAGAGTAAATACAGCAAGGCTCCTCTCCCCTACGTAACTGGTAGAGTAAATACAGCAAGGATCCTCTCCTCTACGTAACTGGTAGAGTAAATACAGCAAGGCTCCTCTCCCCTATGTAACTGGTAGAGTAAATACAGCAAGGCTCCTCTCCTCTAATGTGTAACTGGTAGAGTAAATACAGCAAGGCTCCTCTCCTCTAATGTGTAACTGGTAGAGTAAATACAGCAAGGCTCCTCTCCTCTAATGTGTAACTGGTAGAGTAAATACAGCAAGGCTCCTCTCCCCTATGTAACTGGTAGAGTAAATACAGCAAGGCTCCTCTCCTCTATGTAACTGGTAGAGTACATACAGCAAGGCTCCTCTCCTCTACTGTGTAACTGGTAGAGTAAATACAGCAAGGCTCCTCTCCCCTGTGTAACTGGTCGAGTAAATACAGCAAGGCTCCTCTCCTCTAATGTGTAACTGGTAGAGTAAATACAGCAAGGCTCCTCTCCTCTACTGTGTAACTGGTAGAGTAAATACAGCAAGGCTCCCCTCCCCTACGTAACTGGTCGAGTAAATACAGCAAGGCTCCTCTCCCCTATGTAACTGGTAGAGTACATACAGCAAGGCTCCTCTCCTCTACTGTGTAACTGGTAGAGTAAATACAGCAAGGCTCCTCTCCCCTATGTAACTGGTAGAGTAAATAGAGCAAGGCTCCTCTCCTCTATGTAACTGGTAGAGTAAATACAGCAAGGCTCCTCTCCTCTATGTAACTGGTAGAGTAAATACAGCAAAGCTCCTCTCCCCTACGTAACTGGTAGAGTAAATACAGCAAGGCTCCTCTCCCCTATGTAACTGGTAGAGTAAATACAGCAAGGCTCCTCTCCCCTATGTAACTGGTAGAGTAAATACAGCAAGGCTCCTCTCCCCTATGTAACTGGTCGAGTAAATACAGCAAGGCTCCTCTCCCCTATGTAACTGGTAGAGTACATATAGCAAGGCTCCTCTCCTCTACTGTGTAACTGGTAGAGTAAATACAGCAAGGCTCCTCTCCCCTATGTAACTGGTAGAGTACATACAGCAAGGCTCCTCTCCTCTAATGTGTAACTGGTAGAGTAAATACAGCAAGGCTCCTCTCCTCTATGTAACTGGTAGAGTAAATACAGCAAGGCTCCTCTCCCCTACGTAACTGGTAGAGTAAATACAGCAAGGCTCCTCTCCTCTACGTAACTGGTAGAGTAAATACAGCAAGGCTCCTCTCCTCTAATGTGTAACTGGTAGAGTAAATACAGCAAGGCTCCTCTCCTCTAATGTGTAACTGGTAGAGTAAATACAGCAAGGCTCCTCTCCTCTACTGTGTAACTGGTAGAGTAAATACAGCAAGGCTCCTCTCCTCTAATGTGTAACTGGTAGAGTACATACAGCAAGGCTCCTCTCCTCTACTGTGTAACTGGTAGAGTAAATACAGCAAGGCTCCTCTCCCCTATGTAACTGGTAGAGTAAATACAGCAAGGCTCCTCTCCTCTACTGTGTAACTGGTAGAGTAAATACAGCAAGGCTCCTCTCCTCTAATGTGTAACTGGTAGAGTACATACAGCAAGGCTCCTCTCCTCTACTGTGTAACTGGTAGAGTAAATACAGCAAGGCTCCTCTCCCCTACGTAACTGGTAGAGTAAATACAGCAAGGCTCCTCTCCTCTAATGTGTAACTGGTAGAGTAAATACAGCAAGGCTCCTCTCCCCTATGTAACTGGTAGAGTAAATACAGCAAGGCTCCTCTCCTCTACTGTGTAACTGGTAGAGTAAATACAGCAAGGCTCTTCTCCCCTATGTAACTGGTAGAGTAAATACAGCAAGGCTCCTCTCCCCTATGTAACTGGTAGAGTAAATACAGCAAGGCTCCTCTCCTCTACTGTGTAACTGGTAGAGTAAATACAGCAATGCTCCTCTCCTCTAATGTGTAACTGGTAGAGTAAATACAGCAAGGCTCCTCTCCTCTACTGTGTAACTGGTAGAGTAAATACAGTTGGAGAAATCTGTCAGTTAACCCCTAAAAACAACTGCTCCCCCACCCTTCTCGGATTCAGAGGTTGGGTTAAATGCGGAAGACACATTTCCGTTGAATGAATTCAGTTGACTGTTGGGCGGAACATAGTGTAAAAAGGTGATTGGTTTGTCTGTGCAGATTTAGATGGCCCGAGGTTGATAGCATGAGGACTCAACCGTATAACTGCGTTTTGTCACAGTTCACACTGTAATGTGCTCCTTCCGGCAAGGTTCCACACAGCTGACTTCCTGCAGATAGTAAACCCACGGGATGTCTCACAGGCTGTGGTCGCACCTAAACGGATCTTAGCCATTACACCCAGTCTTATGACAAAGTCACACAAAGACACGTTTATATCAGGTTAGATAAAACACTAGCAGATAACAAGAGACTCTTCTGTAAGCAGTAAAACACAGGATAGCATGACTAATTATGTCCCTTTCCACGACAAAATGCTGTAACGCTCGTCGTTGGACTGAGGTGAGGACCAAAGCGCAGCGTGTTCAGTGTTCATCATTATATTTATTGAACAGAGAACACTCAACAAAATAACAAAGGCGAAACGAAACAGTTCTGTAAGGTGACAGACACATAACAGAAAACAATCACCCACACCACACAGGTGGGAAAAGGCTACCTAAGTATGATTCTCAATCAGAGACAACGAACGACACCTGCCTCTGATTGAGAACCATACCAGTTCATACCAACACAAAACCACAACATAGAAAAAAGAACATAGACAACCCACCCAACTCACACCCTGACCATACTAAAACAAAGACATCACAAAAGAACTAAGGTCAGAACGTGACAAATGCATCATACAGGGATGATTTCAGATAGTTTCTGGGTTGGTTTTCCTTTAACATACACAGTTGAAGCTACTCCAGGAAGTGACATTGCAATGACTCAAGTTGAAGGCTGACCGGGGTCATGCAGGCTGCCATGAGCAACTAACAATTATACATATAACTTATTCTGTGTGCGATTTTAAAATAAAATTGGATCAGATGCATACAGTATCTTCAGAAAGTATCCATATCCCTCAACTTATTCCACATTTTCTTATGTTACAGCCTGAATTCAAAATGGATTAAAGATATATGTTTTCCTCACCCATCTACACACAATATCCTACAGTATCCCTAATGACAAATTGTAAAAAATATTTAACATTTTTTTAATTTACATAAGTATTCACACCACTGAGTCAAATCACCTTTGGCAGTGATTACAGCTGTGAGCATTTCTGGGTAAGTCTGGGTAAGTCTGGGTATGCCTGAGTATGCCTGGGTAAGTCTGGGTATGCCTGAGTATGCCTGGGTAAGTCTGGGTAAGTCTGGGTATGTCTGGGTAAGTCTGGGTAAGTCTGGGTAAGTCTGGGTATGTATGGGTAAGTCTGGGTAAGTCTGGGTATGTCCGGGTATGTCTGGGTAAGTCTGGGTAAGTCTGGGTAAGTCTGGGTATGTCTGGGTATGTCTGGGTAAGTCTGGGTATGTCTGGGTAAGTCTGGGTATGTCTGGGTAAGTCTGGGTATGTATGGGTATGTATGGGTAAGTCTGGGTATGTCCGGGTAAGTCTGGGTATGTCTGGGTACGTCTGGGTAAGATTGGGTAAGTCTGGGTAAGTCTGGGTATGTCTGGGTAAGTCTGCGTATGTCTGGGTATGTCTGGGTATGTCTGAGTAAGTCTGGGTATGTCTGGGTAAGTCTGGGTATGTCTGGGTAAGTATGGGTATGTCTGGGTAAGTCCGGGTATGTCTGGGTAAGTCTGGGTAAGTCTGGGTAAGTCTGGGTAAGTCTGGGTATGTCTGGGTAAGTCTGGGTATGTCTGGGTATGTCTGGGTAAGTCTGGGTATGTCTGGGTATGTCTGGGTATGTCTGGGTAAGTCTGGGTAAGTCTGGGTAAGTCTGGGTATGTCTGGGTAAGTCTGGGTAAGTCTGGGTAAGTCTGGGGAAATCTGGATTTGTCAGGGTAAGTCTAGGTAAGTCTGGGTAAGTCTGGGTAAATCTGGATTTTTCAGGGTAAGTCTGGGTATGTCTGGGTATGTCTGGGTAAGTCTGGGTAAGTCTGGGTAAATCTGGATTTGTCAGGGTAAGTCTGGGTAAGTCTGGGTATGTCTGGGTAAGTCTGGGTAAGTCTGGGTATGTCTGGGTAAGTCTGGGTATGTCTGGGTAAGTCTGGGTAAGTCTGGGTAAGTCTGGGTATGTCTGGGTAAGTCTGAGTATGTCTGGGTAAGTCTGGGTAAGTCTGGGTAAGTCTGGGTATGTCTGGGTATGTCTGGGTATGTCTGGGTAAGTCTGGGTATGTCTGGGTAAGTCTGGGTAAGTCTGGGTATGTCTGGGTAAGTCTGGGTAAGTCTGGGTAAGTCTGGGTATGTCTGGGTAAGTCTGGGTAAGTCTGGGTAAGTCTGGGTAAGTCTGGGTATGTCTGGGTAAGTCTGGGTATGTCTGGGTAAGTCTGGGTAAGTCTGGGTATGTCTGGGTATGTCTGGGTAAGTCTGGGTATGTCTGGGTATGTCTGGGTAAGTCTGGGTATGTCTGGGTAAGTCTGGGTAAGTCTGGGTATGTCTGGGTAAGTCTGGGTAAGTCTGGGTAAGTCTGGGTAAGTCTGGGTAAGTCTGGGTATGTCTGGGTATGTCTGGGTATGTCTGGGTAAGTCTGGGTATGTCTGGGTAAGTCTGGGTAAGTCTGGGTAAGTCTGGGTAAGTCTGGGTAAGTCTGGGTATGTCTGGGTAAGTCTGGGTATGTCTGGGTAAGTCTGGGTAAGAGCTTTCCACACCTGATTTGTGCAACGTTTGCCAATTATTATTTTCAAAATAGTATTGTGGACTAAATACAATGTTGTTGATCCATCCTCAGTTTACTACCATCACAGCCATTCAACTCTGTAACTGTTTTAAAGTCACCATTGGCCTGTATCTTTGTAGTGACTGGGTGTATTGATACACCATCCAAAGTGTAATTAATAACTTTACCATGACCAAAATGATATTCAATGTCTGCTTTTTACATTTTTACCCATCTTTCTTTGCGAGGCATTGAAAAACATCCCTGGTCTTTGTAGTTGAATCTGTGTTTTAAATTCACTGCTTGACTGAGGGTCCCTACAGATAATTAATTGTATTGGGGTACAGAGATGAGGTAGTCATTCCCCCAAAAAATTAAATCACTATTATTGTAAACTATCAAAATAACACTATTATTATACTATTACTGTTGATTTGGAGGGACTATTACTGTTGATTGGGATGGACTATTACTGTTGATTGGGATGGACTATTACTGTTGATTAGGATGGACTATTACTGTTGATTTGGCCTCTTTTGACCTCACCCTTTCCCAATCCCCTCCAATCACAAGGCAGGCAATTCTCTCTCTCTCTCTCCTTGCCCCTTTCCTCTCGGGCCGACTCGGCCCTCCCCTCCTGCTCCGTGGCTGAGTGACTCATTGCGAGCTTTTCTGGAGAACCTCTTTTCTCCCCTCTCTCTCCAGATGACATCCTGCGACTAGTGAGATCTGGCCGCCTGACAACCTGCCCGCTCGACCTCATTCCCTCTTTACTTCTCCAGACCTTCACTGGAGACCTTCTCCCATTTCTCACCAACTCATCCTTGACCACTGGCTGCGTCCCCTCTGACTTCAAAATGTCCCGAGTTGCTCCCCTCCTCAAGAAACCAACACTTGACTCATCTGACATCAAAAACTATAGACCTGTATCCCTTCTTTGTCTTTTCCAAAACACTTGAGAGTGCTGTCTCTGATCAATTATCCCTCTGAAAAAACAATCTTCTTGACCCTAACCAGACGGGTCACTCAAACAAGACTGCTCTTCTTTGTGTCATGGAGGCTCTCCGCACTGCCAAAGCTGACTCTCTCTCCTCTGTTCATCCTCTATCCACTGCCTTTTGACACAGTGAACCGCCAGATCCTTCTATCCACCCTATCAGGGCTGGGCGTCCTAGGCTATGCATACTCTTGGATTACATCCTACCTGGCAGGCCGCTCCTACCAGGTGACATGGAGAGGATCTGTGTCTGCACCACCTACTCTCACTACTGGTGTCTCCTCGGTTCTAGGCCCTGTCCTCTCCTCTCTATACACCAAGTCACTCGACTCCGTCATATCCTCACATGGTCTGTCCTATCATTGCTATGTGGATGGCACTCAACTACCCCCCCCCCCCCTTCTGACACCCAGTTGGCGACACGCATCTCTGAGTGCCTGGCAGATATCTCAACGGAACTGCTCCTCCTCCCGAAGAAGTCCTGCACGCTCAATGGCCTTTCCGTCACGGTTGACAACTCCACAGGGTCACCCTCCCAGAGTGTAAAGAACCTTGGCGTGACCCTGGACAACACCCTGTCGTTCTTTGCAAACATCAAAGCAGTGACACACTCCTGCAGGTTCATGCTCTACAACATTCGTAGAGTACAACCCTACCTCACACAGGAACCGGCACAGGTCCTAATCTAGGCACTTGTCCTCTCCCATCTGGACTACTGCAACTCACTGTTGGCTGGGCTCCCCGTTGTGCCATCAAACCCCTGAAACTTATCCAGCATGCAGCAGCCCTCCTAGTTTTCAACCTTCCCAAGATCTCTCATGTCAACCCGCTTCTCCGCACACTCCACTGGCTGCTAGTTGAAGCTCGCATCCACTACAAGAACATGGTGCTTACCTACTGAGCAGCAAGAGGAACTGTCCCTCCTTACCTTCAGGCTATGCTCAAACCCTATAACCCAACCCGAGCACTCTGTTCTGCCCACTCAGGTCTCTTGGCCCTCCCACCCCTACGGGTTGAAGAAAATGTACTTTCTATGCCTGTGATATGTGGCTGTCCCACCTAGCTACCTTAAGATGAATCTGAGAGCCGGGCAGGCATTTAATATCTATTTCCTCTCTGAGCCATATTGGATTTTTCATCTAATCTTGGGTAGTTGAGAAATGTAGAATGTAGAGGGCTCTATTTGAACAAGCCTAGCACAATGGTGAATCTAAAGTCAGAAATATTTTAGCTATTTCCACAGTCGGAATTATGAGCGCAATAGCTGTGTCCAGGCTGTGTCACATCCGGCCATGATTGGGAGTCCCATAGGGCGGCGCACAATTGGCCCAGCGTCATCCGGGTTTGGCCGGGCTAAGCTGTCATTGTAAATAAGAATTTGTTGTTAACTGACTTGCCTAGTTAAATAAAAGGTTAAATAAATAAAAATAAAACGCTGGAGGTGGAGAAAAAGGGCTATGTTTTGATGAATAAACAAGTTATAGTTGTGATGAGGGCTTGTCCACTCACTGGCCAATCAATGGCTCAATACTGCATGCGTTTGTCTGAAGTTCTGTAGGTTATTGATGACCTTTTCTTTGTCATCAACTCCAATTCAGCTGGGGGCACGGAACATTCTCGTCCTGCTCCATCGTGGATCGATACTACAGTTTATTAAATATCATAATGAGTAATAGCAACAGCAAAAAAAAAATGAATAACATCAAGTGTTTGCTCAATAGCCTTTAGAGTGTTAGCAGTCAATATTGTTGTAATTGTCTTCAACGAGCCTAGCCTACATGCATCTTACTTACCTCCTACAATAACAAATATTAGGCTCCCGTAAATTGTATTGTATTTGAGGCACGTTCTCAATAAGCAAAATATAACCTAGACCTAACGTTGATACTGCATTATAGGATTGAATAATTTAAGTTACTTTTAGGGGAGAGAGTCTTTGGAGATGGCGCCGGATACTTGACCAAGCTAAATTAAGTATGCAGATCGATTATGTGCATATATTTAAATGTTTTAATTCAAGGCACCATTTAAACACATTTTATGGATTGGCTACTTTGCAAGTCCAGGATAAAAAAAGACCTGCCAGATTGCTGTTGAACCAGCCATCATTATAGTAGCCAAGGCCTAGTGTACGGGTAGCCTACGGGGGGGCTTGGTTTTTAATCATATGAAACGGAAAACAACTTTTTTTAAAACAACATTTATTTCTAAATAGGATGTAGTGAGAAGCACGATATCATAAATAGCTTCTCTCGTTCCATGGCACTGTGTGCAGATGTAGGCCCAAATGTCTTTACGCAAAACATACACACGTCTATACAAAATACTAGGCTCCTGTCAGTTGTATCGTTGCCTATGTGCGAGGCAGATTTTTCTTTTTTTACAAATCTGCCGTTGACATGGCATTATAGGAGGACTGAATAGTTTGGAGTAGCGTGTCTTTGGTAATTGGACGAGGGACACTCTTTGAAAATGGGGATGGATAGCCTACTTGGAAAAAACTAAATGAGGTACACAGGTGTGTGAATTGTGAATAATGGAAAAAGCATGAGGGCAAAAAAACTCAAAATATTTCTAAGCATCTTCAGTAGACCATTTAAAAGCCTTTAATTCATAGGCTAATGGTTGGCCGTGATAAAGAGCCTCACCTAAACCAGCCTTGATTAAGGGAAGGGTAGCCTTGCTTTTTTTAATCAAATTAAAACAAAATGGGGGGGGGGACCCTATAATTTTTTTTGTTTCTAAATATGAGATTCACTGGCACAAAAGGCACATCTCTCATTCCATGGGCACTGCACGGCATGGTGCAATAGGCTGCCATTATCACCTGCGTTACCATTAAGACCTGCTTTTTGTGAGTCTTAAAACCTCCCTGCGTGAAACTGTCACTTTTGCTTTTTAAGGACACACCTGTAATATTGCGACCCCTTCCACCTCAGAGCAAGCCAGCTGATGTTAGACAGGTAAATTGCCAAACCTGACGTAAGGTCTAGAACAGGGGAGGGCAATTCCAGTCCTCGAGGGCCTGATTGGTGTCACAGGTCTGCCCCAGCCCCAGCTAACACACCTGACTTCAATCAAATCAAATCAAAGTTTATTTGTCACATGTGCCGAATACAACAGGTGTAGACCTTACAGTGAAATGCTTACTTACAGGCTCTAACCAATAGTGCGGAGAAAAAAAAGTGTGTGTGTGTGTGTGTGTGTGTGTGTGTGTGTGTGTGTGTAGGTAAGTAAAGAAATAAAACAGTAAAAAGACATTTGAAAATGAGAGTAGCAAGGCTTTATACAGACACCTGTTAGTAGCAAGGCTTTATACAGACACCTGTTAGTAGCAAGGCTTTATACAGACACCTGTTAGTAGCAAGGCTTTATACAGACACCTGTTAGTAGCAAGGCTTTATACAGACACCTGGTAGTCAGGCTTATTGAGGTAGTATGTACATGTAGATATGATTAAAGTGACTATGCATATATGATGAACAGAGAGTAGCAGAAGTGTAAAAAGAGGGGTTGGCAGGTGGTGGGACACAATGCAGATAGCCCCGTT
This sequence comes from Oncorhynchus kisutch, assembly GCF_002021735.2. NCBI lineage: Eukaryota > Metazoa > Chordata > Actinopteri > Salmoniformes > Salmonidae > Oncorhynchus > Oncorhynchus kisutch. Next base: position 43,892,257 of record NC_034201.2, read on the forward strand.
AGCCAATGTGTGGGAGCACTGGTTGGTTGGGCCAATTGAGGTAGTATGTACATGAATGTATAGTTAAAGTGACTATGCATATAAGATAAACAGAGAGTAGCAGCAGCGTAAAAGAGGGTTTTGGGGGGCACACAATGCAAATAGTCCGGGTAACCATTTGGTTACCTGTTCAGGAGTATTATGGCTTGGGGGTAAAAACTGTTGAGAAGCCTTTTGTCCTAGACTTGGCACTCCGGTACCACTTGCCGTGCGGTAGTAGAGAGAACAGTCTATGACTGGGGTGGCTGGGGTCTTTGACAATTTTTAGGGCCTTCCTCTGACAGCACCTGGTGTAGAGGTCCTGGATGGCAGGCAGCTTTGCCCCAGTGATGTACTGGGCCGTACGCACTACCCTCTGAAGTGCCTTGCTGTCGGTGGCTGAGCAATTGCTCAGCCACTGACAGGATGGATGCTCTCGATGTTGCAGCTGTAGAACCTTTTGAGGATCTCAGGACCCATGCCAAATCTTTTTAGTTTCCTGAGGGGGAATAGGCTTTGTCGTGCCCTCTTCACGACTGTCTTGGTGTGTTTGGACCAATCTAGTTTGTTGGTGATGTGGACACCAAGGAATTTGAAGCTCTCAAACTGCTCTACTACAGCCCTGTCGATGAGAATGGGGACGTGCTCGGTGCTCCTTTTCCTGTAGTCCACAATCATCTCCTTAGTCTTGGTTACGTTGAGGGATAGGTTGTTATTCTGGCACCACCCGGCCAGGTCTCTGACCTCCTCCCTATAGGCTGTCTCGTCGTTGTCGGTGATCAGGCCTACCACTGTTATGTCGTCAGAAAACGTAATCATGGTGTTGGAGTCGTGCCTGGCCATGCAGTCGTTGGTGAACAGGGAGTACAGGAGGGGACTGAGCACACACCCCTGGGGAGCTCCAGTGAGGATCAGCGTGGCAGATGTGTTGCTACCTACCCTCACCACCTGGGGGCGGCCCGTCAGGAAGTCCAGGATCCAGTTGCAGAGGGAGGTGGTTAGTCCCAGATTCCTTAGCTTAGTGATGAGCTTTGAGGGTACTATGGTGTTGAACGCTGAGCTGTAGTCAATGAATAGCATTCTCACATAGGTGTTCCTTTTGTCCAGGTGGGAAGGGGCAGTGTGGAGTGCAAGAGATTGCATCATCTGTGGATCTGTTTGGGCAGTATGCAAATTGGAGTGGGTCTAGGGTTTCTGGGATAATGGTGTTGATGTGAGCCATTACCAGCCTTGCAAAGCCCTTCATGGCTACGGACGTGAGTGTCACGGGTCTGTAGTCATTTAGGCTGGTTGCCTTTGTGTTCTTGGGCACAGGGACTATGGTGGTCTCCTTGAAGCATGTTGCTATTACGGACTCAATCAGGGACATGTTGAAAATGTTAGTGAAGACACCTGCCAGTTGGTCAACACATGCCCGGAGCACACGTCCTGGTAATCTATCTGGCCCCTTCAGCCTTGTGAATGTTGACCTGTTTAAAGGTCTTACTCACGTCGGCTACGGAGAGCGTGATCACACAGTCGTCCGGAACAGCTGATGCTCTCATGCATGCCTCAGTGTTGCTTGCCTCGAAGCGAGCATTGAAGTGATTTAGCTCGTCTGGTAGGCTTGTGTCAATGGGCAGCTCGCAGCTGTGCTTCCCTTTGTAGTCTGTAATAGTTTGCTTGCCCACATCCGACAAGCGTCGGAGCCGGTGTAGTCTGATTCAATCTTAGGCCTGTATTGACGCTTTGCCTGTTTGATGGTTTGTCGGAAGGCATAGCGGGATTTTTTGTAAGCTTCCGGGTTAGAGTCCCGCACCTTGAAAGCGGCAGCTCTACTCTTTAGCTCAGTGCGAATGTGGCCTGTAAACCATGGCTTCTGGTTGGGGTTGGGGCAATAATCACCTAATCATGATCTTCGGTTTAGAATGCAATTTGATTAATCAGCTGTGTTTGCTAGGGATGAAGAGAAAGTATGACACAATAATCAGGTTCTCGAGGAGTTGCCCACCCCTGGTCTAGAAAATGCGGCAGTTTTTACACAACGAAATTGCAAACTAACATGCGCCTCATTAGCGCCAGCAGAACAGTCCAGAATGGGAAAAATTGCTTTGGGGAAAGCTGTAGGGAATACCAGTAGTATATGCATATATCAAACATTCACAAACGTCTATGAAGCCCCCAAAAATTTATGTTTTATTTTTTATATTTAACCTTTATTTAACTAGGAATGTCACGTCACACATAAATGACCATGACCATGTCATGTCACACATAAGTAATCCCGTTAGCTACAGTATCATTTATCTGAATTAACAGAGACCTTCCTGTGTTGACAGTGGATGTGCTTAAACGATTAAAGTGATTGGATTTTCGGCTCCACAGACTTTCAAAAAGAGGAGAAAATGAAGGCCTGAGTTATCAAGGGAACATTTTCTGTCCATCAATAAAGCCCTCACAATATCCGATACTGTGTGCAACAACTACATGGTATTGTCAGGCCATGATAATATGCCTGGCATGGATAAGAGCAAAGTGTGTGCTATCGCAGTAGATCAGTTTTCTAGGACAATGTGTCTGGGAGAATGCCAGAGGGAGTTTCTAGTCTTTTGGGGAGTGATGAGCCTTGTATAGGCTTTCCATAGCTCATTTCCACAAACATATTGGTGCGATCAAGACAAGACAAACCACATTAAAATGGGGGACACAGGTGGCTGCCGCTGGCCGTCAATCACCCAGGCTGGGGAGAGGATGGAAATGAGATACTGTGCCTTTTTTGGGGGGTGGGGGGTGGGGGGCGCATGTCAATGCTGTGAGAGTTAGCCAATCAAATCGGAAGCTGGAAGAGCAAGCCTGCACCAATTATATCAGTGACAAACTCTGCGCTCACCCCCCCTCCCATTCCACTCTCATACCTCTCAGAGCCAGGCTTGCAAACGAGAATTAACATGCATCTAAATGTCAGTTCACTCGCCCCCTAGCGCTGCCTCATTTTGCATCCTTCTAATTAATGTAAAAACATCCCTCATATTTGCCCTACTAAGTAGCCATGGGCTATCTGTACAACTGCATGCACAAAATCACTACTCTTTTGCCATGTCCTGCTACCTCGCCACAAGCCAACCTCTTGACTCTCTGAGCACACATTCAACACCTTCCCGAGAAGCCAAAGACTAGTGTCTAATGACTTGAATAATGTTAAGTCAGATGCACTCATAATTTTCACGTCCATAGTTCTGAATAGTAAAACAATAGCAGTTGAATGCGGTTCAAACTCTGATTGTATTGATAAGACGGCAGCATTCCTTTTACTTGGCACTGAAGCTAGTGATACGTGGAATCAGATATGGTGCTGAAGCTAGTGATACGTGGAATCAGATATTCCACTGAAGCTAGTGATACGTGGAATCAGAAATGGCCCTGAAGCTAGTGATACGTGGAATCAGATATGGCACTGAAGCTAGTGATACGTGGAATCAGATATGGCACTGAAGCTAGTGATACGTGGAATCAGATATGGCACTGAAGCTAAGTGATACGTGGAATCAGATATGGCACTGAAGCTAGTGATACGTGGAATCAGATATGGCACTGAAGCTAGTGATACGTGGAATCAGATATGGCACTGAAGCTAGTGATACGTGGAATCAGATATGGCACTGAAGCTAGTGATACGTGGAATCAGATATGGCACTGAAGCTAGTAATATGTGGAATCAGATATGGCACTGAAGCTAGTGATACGTGGAATCAGATATTCCACTGAAGCTAGTGATACGTGGAATCAGATATGGCACTGAAGCTAAGTGATACGTGGAATCAGATATGGCACTGAAGCTAGTGATACGTGGAATCAGATATGGCACTGAAGCTAGTAATACGTGGAATCAGATATGGCACTGAAGCTAGTGATACGTGGAATCAGATATGGCATTGAAGCTAGTGATACGTGGAATCAGATATGGCACTGAAGCTAGTAATACGTGGAATCAGATATGGCACTGAAGCTAGTGATAAGTGGAATCAGATATGGCACTGAAGCTAGTGATACGTGGAATCAGATATGGCACTGAAGCTAGTGATACGTGGAATCAGATATGGCACTGAAGCTAGTGATACGTGGAATCAGATATGGCACTGAAGCTAGTGGTACGTGGAATCAGATATGGCACTGAAGCTAGTGATACGTGGAATCAGATATGGCACTGAAGCTAGTGATACGTGGAATCAGATATGGCACTGAAGCTAAGTGATACGTGGAATCAGATATGGCACTGAAGCTAGTGATACGTGGAATCAGATATGGCACTGAAGCTAGTGATACGTGGAATCAGATATGGCACTGAAGCTAGTGATACGTGGAATCAGATATGGCACTGAAGCTAAGTGATACGTGGAATCAGATATGGCACTGAAGCTAGTGATACGTGGAATCAGATATGGCACTGAAGCTAGTGATACGTGGAATCAGATATGGCACTGAAGCTAGTGATAAGTGGAATCAGATATGGCACTGAAGCTAGTAATACGTGGAATCAGATATGGCACTGAAGCTAGTCATACGTGGAATCAGATGTGGCACTGAAGCTAGTGATACGTGGAATCAGATATGGCACTGAAGCTAGTGATACGTGGAATCAGATATGGCACTGAAGCTAGTAATACGTGGAATCAGATATGGCACTGAAGCTAGTGATACGTGGAATCAGATATGGCACTGAAGCTAGTGATACGTGGAATCAGATATGGCACTGAAGCTAGTGATACGTGGAATCAGATATGGCACTGAAGCTAGTGATACGTGGAATCAGATATGGCACTGAAGCTAGTAATACGTGGAATCAGATATGGTTCTATTCATTAATAGAAAAAAGGCAACTGGTTCTAATCATTTGAGCAAAGAAGAGGGAGTATGACGTTAATAAACGAATAGACCCTGAAGTCATACTCTATTTTCTTCTTTGCTCAAATGACTGTTTGATTAGAACCTGTTTCCTTTCAATTCATATTCATTCCTTCTTCTTCTCATGTTGATAGATCCTCAGTGTTGGACAGCAGGCTATGAATTAGGAACAGTGACAGCAATGTTAAACATAAGCACAAAACTCACATTCAATACAGTATGTAAAACAGAAATGTCTACACATTGTGATACAGTCTTACTTGTAGGGGTGATCTAACGCTTGTCCAGTGAAAACAATAGGAGAATCAGTCAGAGATCATCAAATCAAATCAAATTTGATTTGTCACACGCGCCGAATACAACAAGTGTAGACTTTACCATGAAATGCTTTACTTACAAACCCTTAACCAACAGTGCAGTTCAAGAAGAAGAAAATATTTACCAAGTAGGCTAAAATAAAAAGTAATAATAAAAAGTAACACAATAAGAATAACTATATACAGGAGGCACCGGTACCGAGTCAGTGTGCCGGGGTACAGGCTAGTCGAGGTAATCTGTACATGTAGGTGGGGGCAAAATGACTATGCATAGATAACAAACAAACAGCGAGTGTACAAAAGGGATGTAAATTGTCCGGTGGCGATTTTTTGAATTGTTCAGCAGTCTAATGGCTTGGGGGTAGAAACTGTTGAGGAGCTTTTTGGTCCTAGACTTGGTGCTCCGGTGCCGCTTGTCGTGTGGTAGCAGAGAGAACAGTCTATAACTTGGGTGACGAGTCTCTGACAATTTTATGGGCTTTCCTCTGACACCGTCTATTATATAGGTCCTGGATGGCAGGAAGCTTGGCCCCAGTGATGTATTGGGCGGTTCGCACTACCCTCTGTAGCGCCTTACGGTCAGATGCCAAGCAGTTGCCATACCAGGCGGTGATACAACCGGTCAGAATGCTCTCGATGATGCAGCTGAAAATCCTTTTGAGGATCTGGGGACCCATGACAAATCTTTTCAGTCTCCTGAGGGGGAAAAGGTTTTGTCGTACCCTCTTCATGACTGTCTTGGTATGTTTGGACCATGATAGTCCGCTGGTGATGTGGACACCAAGGAACTTGAAACTCTTGACCCGCCCCACTACAGGCCCGTCAATGTTAATGGGGGCCTGTTCAGCTCGCCTGTTCCTTTAGTCCACGATCAGCTCCTTTGTCTTGCCTCACATTGAGGGAGAGGTTGTTGTCCTGACACCACACTGCCAGTTCTCTGACCTCCTCCCTATAGGCGGTCTCATCGTTGTCGGTGATCAGGCCTACCACTGTTGTGTCGTCAGCAAACTTAATGATAGAGTCCTTAGCTTAGTGATGAGCTTTGTGGGCACTATGGTGCTGAACACAGAGCTGTAGTCAATGAACAGCATTCTCACGTAGGTGTTCCTTTTGTCCAGGTGAGAAAGCGCAGAGTGGAGTGTGATTGAGGTTGTGTCATCTGTGGATCTGTTGGGGCGGTATGTGAATTGGAGTGGGTCTAGGGTGGCCGGGAGGATGCTGTTGATATGAGCCATGACCAGCCTTTCAGCCTCTAACTGAAGAGGATCTTCAGCCTCTTCAGTTAGACTGGGGGTCACCATCACACAACTCCCTACACTATAGCTACCTGGGTCACAGACAGACAGAGACAGACAGACAGACAATGTGACTCATCTGCTCTCCCATTCCTGCCACATGTCAGCGGCTGGAGGGGATCCTCAGCCTTGACACAGTAGCATAGCTCGTAGCATCTTTGTCACATCACGCCGTCTCGGCACCCGCCGCTGAAACACCCCACCTCCTTCCCAAGAGTGATTAATCTTCTAACACTAATTAGATACTTGCTAATTAGCATCTGACATAGGAGGGGGATGAAGGGAAACATTTGCATGACGACATGGTTGGCTGTACCACCCCACTGCTGTCACAGCTATGACAGTGAAAGGATGTGGAGCTGTGTAGCAGTAAATCCCAATCGCCTACATTTTCTCTGTGATGGGAAGTCATGGTATGGAGCATGAACAGTCATTTCGCCATTTGTTATTCATACAAAAAAACACACATGTCAGCGAAACGTTAGATTGATACAGCTACTGTGTAACATACATGTTGTGGAGCATAAATAACAGGAGATATTTAGAGTTTTTATTTATTTTTGGGGGGTGAATAGAACGGCCGAAAAGACGAATAAAAACAAGGGATGGATAATTCCAAACCCAGGAAGAAAATGAAAGGCTTTCTGCCTACTCCTGTGCTCAGTACAAAGGGGATCTCGTGGGCATTGAGGGGTGTTCGAGGCTTACCACTGCTGAGCTCCCACTGCTAGTGGATGTAACTGTGGACAGAAATAAATAACTCAAAAACTACACCGACGCCTGCAGCACACGAACACAGAGCTTTCTTCAACTACACTCTCCTTTGAATGTTCTTCTGTAAAGTCAAGTGATCAGTGGAAACATACAGTAATGTATGGGCAGGCACCATATAGATTTGAATGACTACAACCAAACCTTTGAAAAACCTGATGATAACGTGTAAAAAAACAAACTTGCATGTGGACATGGGCAATTTCTACGGAAACCAGCGGAGTTGTAATCAGCGTGACATAGTATTGCATCAGCTTAACGAATGGTACTGTATGGTGTATCTACAGTACTCTATAAAGTAACTTCAACTCAAGCATGCTGTAGCCCACTTAGGGGACATTAGGTACTTTTGATGACAATCAGTCATCTTCCTTTCATATTGCAACAATCTGGAAATTAATAAAATTTCATTTTTCACTCCGGACGCTTCATCTAGACACGATTCGTCAGGACCTCCAACAGCCGAAGCTAAGTAGTAACATTAACATGATGCCTTCTAATTGCAGTCGCTGTACTCGCCTAACAGCAAGGATAGCTGTGCTACAAGCCCAGCTTCAGACGCAATCGTTAGGCAAGGGTAATTTCAGTGTAGGAAAGGATGAAACAGCGTCTGTGCCACCAGTAAGTACAGATAGTAGTATACATCGCCTGGCACAGTCCCCGCAGCCGGACAACTTTCTCACGGTTTCTGGAAGGAAATGCTGTAGGAACGCTCAACCGGTGTCGCTCATTCAGCCGACAGAAACTTTCAACCGGTTTTCCCCATTAAGCAGCGAGTCGGAGTCAGAGGCCGAGTCTTCTCTGGTCTCTACTCCTCCCGTTACGGGGTCTGAGACGCCGAAGCTTCCCACCATTAGCTCTGACAAATTGAAAACTCTAGTCTTAGCGACTCCATTACCCGCAGTATTAGACTTAAAACGAATCATCCAGCGATCATACACTGTTTACCAGGGGGCAGGGCTACCGACGTTAAGGCTATTCTGAAGATGGTGCTGGCTAAAGCTAAAACTGGCGAGTGTAGAGGGTATAGAGATATTGTTATCCACGTCGGCAACAACGATGTTGGGATGAAACAGTCAGAGATCACCAAGCGCAACATAGCTTCTGCGTGTAAATCAGCTAGAAAGATGTGTCGGCATCGAGTAATTGTCTCTGGCCCCCTCCCAGTTAGGGGGAGTGATGAGCTCTACAGCAGAGTCTCACAACTCAATCGCTGGTTGAAAACTGTTTTCTGCCCCTCCCAAAAGATAGAATTTGTAGATAATTGGCCCTCTTTCTGGGACTCACCCACAAACAGGACCAAGCCTGACCTGCTGAGGAGTGACGGACTCCATCCTAGCTGGAGGGGTGCTCTCATCTTATCTACCAACATAGACAGGGCTCTAACTCCTCTAGCTCCACAATGAAATAGGGTGCAGGCCAGGCAGCAGGCTGTTAGCCAGCCTGCCAGCATAGTGGAGTCTGCCACTAGCACAGTCAGTGTAGTCAGCTCAGCTATCACCATTGAGACCGTGTCTGTGCCTCGACCTAGGTTGGGCAAAACTAAACATGGCGGTGTTCGCCTTAGCAATCTCACTAGGATAAAGACCACCTCCATTCCTGTCATTATTGAAAGAGATCATGATACCTCACATCTCAAAATAGGGCTACTTAATGTTAGATCCCTTACTTCAAAGGCAATTATAGTCAATGAACTAATCACTGATCATAATCTTGATGTGATTGGCCTGAATGAAACATGGCTTAAGCCTGATGAATTTACTGTGTTAAATGAGGCCTCACCTCCTGGCTACACTAGTGACCATATCCCCCGTGCATCCCGCAAAGGCGGAGGTGTTGCTAACATTTACGATAGCAAATTTCAATTTACAACGTTTTCGTCTTTTGAGCTTCTAGTCATGAAATCTATGCAGCCTACTCAATCACTTTTTATAGCTACTGTTTACAGGCCTCCTGGGCTATATACAGCGTTCCTCACTGAGTTCCCTGAATTCCTATCGGACCTTGTAGTCATAGCAGATAATATTCTAATCTTTGGTGACTTTAATATTCACATGGAAAAGTCCACAGACCCACTCCAAAAGGCTTTCGGAGCCATCATCGACTCAGTGGGTTTTGTCCAACATGTCTCTGGACCCACTCACTGTCACAGTCATACGCTGGACCTAGTTTTGTCCAATGGAATAAATGTTGTGGATCTTAATGTTTTTCCTCATAATCCTGGACTATCGGACCACCATTTTATTACGTTTGCAATTGCAACAAATAATCTGCTCAGACCACAACCAAGGAACATCAAAAGTCGTGCTATAAATTCACAGACAACACAAAGATTCCTTGATGTCCTTCCAGATTCCCTCTGTCTACCCAAGGACGCCAGAGGACAAAAATCAGTTAACCAGGAACTCAATTTAACCTCACACAATACCCTAGATGCAGTTGCACCCCTAAAAACTAAAAACATTTCTCATAAGAAACTAGCTCCCTGGTACACAGAAAATACCTGAGCTGAAGCAAGCTTCCAGAAAATTGGAACGGAAATGGCGCCACACCAAACTGGAAGTCTTCCGACTAGCTTGGAAAGACAGTACCGTGCAGTACCGAAGAGCCCTTACTGCTGCTCGATCATCCTATTTTTCTAACTTAATTGAGGAAAATAAGAACAATCCGAAATTCCTTTTTGATACTGTCGCAAAGCTAACTAAAAAGCAGCATTCCCCAAGAGAGGATGACTTTCACTTTAGCAGTGATAAATTCATGAACTTCTTTGAGGAAAAGATTATGATTATTAGAAAGCAAATTACGGACTCCTCTTTAAATCTGCGTATTCCTTCAAAGCTCAGTTGTCCTGAGTCTGCACAACTCCCCCAGGACCTAGGATCAAGAGAGACGCTCAAGTGTTTTAGTACTATATCTCTTGACACAATGATGAAAATAATCATGGCCTCTAAACCTTCAAGCTGCATACTGGACCCTATTCCAACTAAACTACTGAAAGAGCTGCTTCCTGTGCTTGGCCCTCCTATGTTGAACATAATAAATGGCTCTCTATCCACCGGATGTGTACCAAACTCACTAAAAGTGGCAGTAATAAAGCCTCTCTTGAAAAAGCCAAACCTTGACCCAGAAAATATAAAAAGCTATCGGCCTATATCGAATCTTCCATTCCTCTCAAAACATTTTGAAAAGGCTACTGCCTTCCTGAAGACAAACAATGTATACGAAATGCTTCAGTCTGGTTTTAGACCCCATCATAGCACTGAGACGGCACTTGTGAAGGTGGTAAATTACATTTTAATGGCTTTGGACCGAGGCTCTGCATCTGTCCTCGTGCTCCTAGACACATTCTTTTGGAGAGATTGGAAACCCAAATTGGTCTACACGGACAAGTTCTGGCCTGGTTTAGATCTTATCTGTCGGAAAGATATCAGTTTGTCTCTGTGAATGGTTTGTCCTCTGACAAATTAACTGTAAATTTCGGTGTTCCTCAAGGTTCCGTTTTGGGACCACTATTGTTTTCACTATATATTTCACCTCTTGGGGATGTTATTCGAAAACATAATGTTAACTTTCACTGCTATGCGGATGACACACAGCTGTACATTTCAATTTGCCCTTGCTAGATGCATGTGTTTCAGACATCAGGAAGTGGATGACTGCAAACTTTCTACTTTTAAACTCAGACAAAACAGAGATGCTTGTTCTAGGTCCCAAGAAACAAAGAGATCTTCTGTTGAATCTGACAATTAATCTTAATGGTTGTACAGTCGTCTCAAATAAAACTGTAAAGGACCTCGGCGTTACTCTGGACCCTGATCTCTCTTTTGAAGAACATATCAAGACCTTTTCAAGGACAGCTTTTTTCCATCTACGTAACATTGCAAAAATCAGAAACTTTCTGTCCAAAAATGATGCAGAAAAATGTATCCATGCTTTTAGACTACTGCAATGCTCTACTTTCCGGCTACCTGGGTAAAGCACTAAATAAACTTCAGTTGGTGCTAAATACGGCTGCTAGAATCCTGACTAGAACCAAAAAATTTGATCATATTACTCCAGTGCTAGCCTCTCTACACTGGCTTCCTGTCAAAGCAAGGGCTGATTTCAAGGTTTTACTGCAAACCTACAAAGCATTACATGGGCTTGCTCCTACCTATCTCTCTGATTTGGTCCTGCCGTACATACCTACACGTACGCTACGGTCACAAGACGCAGGCCTCCTAATTGTCCCTAGAATTTCTAAGCAAACAGCTGGAGGCAGGGCTTTCTCCTATAGAGCTCCATTTTTATGGAACGGTCTGCCTACTCATGTCAGAGACTCATCTCTTCAGTGGGTCATATGATTGAGTGTAGTCTGGCCCAGGAGTGGGAAGGTGAACGGAAAGGCTCTGGAGCAACGAACCGCCCTTGCTGTCTCTGCCTGGCCGGTTCCCATCTTTCCACTGGGATTCTCTGCCTCTAACCCTCAGGGGCTGAGTCACTGGCTTGCTGGGGCTCTCTCATGCCGTCCCTGGAAGGGGTGCGTCACCTGAGTGGGTTGATTCACTGATGTGGTCATCCTGTCTGGGTTGGCGCCCCCCCTTGGGTTGTGCCATGGCAGAGATCTTTGTGGGCTATACTCAGCCTTGTCTCAGGATGGTAAGTTGGTGGTTGAAGATATCCCTCTAGTGGTGTGGGGGCTTTACTTTGGCAAAGTGGGTGGGGTTATATCCTTCCTGTTTGGCCCTGTCCGGGGGTGTCCTCGGTTGGGGCCACAGTGTCTCCTGACCCCTCCTGTCTCAGCCTCCAGTATTTATGCTGCAGTAGTTTATGTGTCGGGGGGCTAGGGTCAGTCTGTTATATCTGGAGTACTTCTCCTGTCCTATTCAGTGTCCTGTGTGAATCTAAGTGTGCGTTCTCTAATTCTCTCCTTCTCTCTTTCTTTCTCTCTCTCGGAGGACCTGAGCCCTAGGACCATGCCCCAGGACTACCTGACATGATGACTCCTTGCTGTCCCCAGTCCATCTGACCGTGCTGCTGCTCCAGTTTCAACTGTTCTGCCTTATTATTATACGACCATGCTCGTCATTTATGAACATTTGAACATCTTGGCCATGTTCTGTTATAATCTCCACCCGGCACAGCCAGAAGAGGACTGGCCACCCCACATAGCCTGGTTCCTCTCTAGGTTTCTTCCTAGGTTTTGGCCTTTCTAGGGAGTTTTTCCTAGCCACCGTGCTTCTACACCTGCATTGCTTGCTGTTTGGGGTTTTAGGCTGGGTTTCTGTACAGCACTTTGAGATATCAGCTGATGTACGAAGGGCTATATAAATACATTTGATTTGATTTGATTTGAAATTTGATTTAGTAGATTAGCACCAACCCTATTGTTGTTATTCTGATTTTATTAAGACAATCATTATTCACACTAATGTGAATGTGGCCAAAAGATGTTAGCTTTAGTCCAAATTGATGAATGTATTGACAATATTGTGGTATTGACTTAAGCTACCAGTGCATTCCACTGAAAAGGAATTATCCCTTCAGAGTTAGTGTCAAGAGTGCAATACAATCATGAAACAAATACCTTACTAAGAGATTCATTATCTGCCAGCAAAAGAGCATGTCATTATCTTCCCTCACATCTTTTCAAACTGCAATTAAAAGCAGGCCATTTGATAGGGAAGAGGTCTCATCATAGAACAGATCGGCTACACCTTCAAAAGGGAACTATTAAAGACTATACATTCTGGCTTTGCATATGGTAGCAGCAAAGTGCCTCGTGGCAAAGAGAGACAGAATGAAAGAAGTGGCTAGAGAGAATAGAAAGAGAGAGAGGAGAGAAAGGGAGAGAGAGAGAGAGAGAGAGAGGAGAGGAGAGAAAGGGAGAGAGAGAAAGAGAGAGAGAGAGGAGAGAAAGAGAGAGAGTGGGGAGAGAAAGGGAGAGAGAGTGAGAGAGAGAGGAGAGAAAGGGAGAGAGAGAGGAGAGAAAGGGAGAGAGAGAGAGAGAGAGAGAAAGGGAGAGAGAGAGAGAGGAGAGAAAGGGAGAGAGAGAGAGAGAGAGAGAAAGGGAGAGAGAGAGAGAGAGAGGAGAGAAAGGGAGAGAGAGAGAGAGAGAGAGAGAGAGAGAAGGGGAGAGAGAGAGAGAGAGAGAGAGAGAGAGAGAGAGAAGGGGAGAGAGAGAGAGAGAGAGAGAGAGAGAGAGAGAAGGGGAGAGAGAGAAGGGGAGAGAGAGAGAGAGAGAGAAGGGGAGAGAGAGAAGGGGAGAGAGAGAGAGAAAGGGAGAGAGAGAGGAGAGAGAGAGAGAGAGAGGGGAGAGAAAGAGAGAGAGTGGGGAGAGAAAGGGAGAGAGAGTGAGAGAGAGGAGAGAAAGGGAGAGAGAGAGGAGAGAAAGGGAGAGAGAGAGAGAGAGAGAGAAAGGGAGAGAGAGAGAGAGGAGAGAAAGAGAGAGGAGAGAAAGGGAGAGAGAGAGAGAGAGAGAGAGAAAGGGAGAGAAAGGGAGAGAAAGGGAGAGAGAGAGAGAGATAGAAAGGGAGAGAGAGAGAAAGGGAGAGAGAGAGAGAGAGAGAGAGAGAAAGGGAGAGAGAGAGAGAGAAAGGGAGAGAGAGAGAGAGGAAAGGGACTTCTGAGGACGGATGACATGCCATCTGCAAACTCCTAACAAGAGGGCCAGTGTGACAAGCTGTTCGCCACACAACTCTGGAGATTTAGCATGCCAAACATGTGCCCACATCACAAGCCCATACTGAACTGCAAATTATATTCATCTCATCATTCAAAAGTGTCTCCCCCAATGGGTAATGCACAAACTCTGAGTGTCCTACATTAGGAATTAACTGTGGACTAACTACCAGAGAAGAATGAAGAGTTGGTTTGAAGCATTATGGCTGTGAAATGTTAGATCAGCATCATGCCCTCTGAAATCACACATACATGGGCCTTCAAGTCAAATACACCACATGACCAAAAGTCTGTGGACACCTGCTCGTCGAACATCTCAATCCAAAATGATGGGCATTAATATGGAGTTGGTCCCCCCTTTCCTTCTATAACAGTCTCCACTCTTCTGGGAAGGCTTTCCACTAGATGATGGAACATCGCTGCGGGGACTTGCTTCCATTCAGCAACAAGAGCATTAGTGAGGTCAGGCACTGGCTCGCAGTCGGCGTTGCAATTCATACTAAAGGTGTTTGATTAGGTTTAGGTCAGGGCTCTGTGAAGGCCAGTTAAGTTCTCCCACACCGATCTAGACAAACACAATTTCTGTATGGACCTCGCTTTGTGCATTGGGGCATTGTCATGCTGAAACAGCAGAGGATCTTCCCTATACTGTTGCGACAAAGTTGGAAGTACAGAATTGTCTAGAATGTCATTGTATGCTGTAGCATTAAGATTTCCCTTCACTGGAACTAAGGGGACTAGCCCGAACAATGAAAAGCAGGCCCAGAGTATTATTCCTCTTCCGCCAAACTTTACATTTGGCACTATGCATTCACGGCGGTAGCTTTCTCCTGGCATCCTATTCCGTTGGACTGTTAGATGGTAAAGCGTGATTCATCACTCCAGATAACGCGTTTCCACTGCTCCAAAGTCCAATGGTGGTGAGCTTTACACTCTGCTCTCAGAGTGACAGGTCCCTGTAACCATCTCCTTGGAGTGAGACAGACAAAAACATGGCCATCGGAGACCAGCCGAGCAGAAAATCAATAATGCATAGGTGATGATCTGATTTCCTCCCTGGCATTTGTCAAGGTGAGAGTGGGCTGTGGCTGAGTCTAGCTAAAAGCCGGGGCTGAGACTGGGACTGTGGCTGGCTAAAAGCCGGGGCCGAGACTGTGGCTGGCTAAAAGCTGGGGCTGAGACTGGGACTGTGGCTGGCTAAAGACCTGAACCCAATAGAAATCTTTGGAGGGAGCTGAAAGTCCGTATTGCCCAGCGACAGCCCCGAAACCTGAAGGATCTGGAGAAAATCTGTATGGAGGAGAGGGCCAAAATCCCTGCTGCAAACCTAGTCAAGAACTACAGGAAAAGTATGATCTCTGTATTTGAAAACAAAGGTTTCTTTGTTTACAGACCTCTACATGCTTTGTAAGTAGGAAAACCTGCAAAATCGGCAGTGTATCAAATACTTGTTCTCCCCACTGTACCTACATGTACATATTACCTCAATTACCGGTGCCCCGGCACATTGACTCTGTATCGGTATCCCCTGTATATGCAATGACATCTCCTGGTTTCAACGATGTTTCTAGAGACAATATCTCTCTCTTCATCACTCAATACCTAGGTTTACCTCCACTGTATTCACATCCTACCATACATTTGTCTGTACATTATACCTTGATGCTATTTTATCGCCCCCAGAAACCTCCTTTTACTCTATGTTCCAGACGTTCTAGACGACCAATTCTCATAGCTTTTAGCCGTACCCTTATTCTACTCCTATGTTCCTCTGGCGATGTAGAGGTGAATCCAGGCCCTGCAGTGCCTAGCTCCACTCCTATTCCCCAGGCGCTCTCTTTTGACGACTTCTGTAACCGTAATAGCCTTGGTTTCATGCATGTTAACATTAGAAGCCTCCTCCCTAAGTTTGTTCTATTCACTGCTTTAGCACACTCTGCCAACCCGGATGTTCTAGCTGTGTCTGAATCCTGGCTTAGGAAGACCACCAAAAATTCTGAAGTTTTAATTCCAAACTACAACATTTTCAGACAAGATAGAACTGCCAAAGGGGGCGGTGTTGCAATCTACTGCAAAGATAGCCTGCAGAGTTCTGTCCTACTATCCAGGTCTGTACCCAAACAATTTGAACTTCTACTTTTAAAAATCCACCTCTCTAAAAACAAGTCTCTCACCGTTGCCGCCTGCTATAGACCACCCTCTGCCCCCAGCTGTGCTCTGGACACCATATGTGAACTGATTGCCCCCCATCTATCTTCAGAGTTCGTGCTGCTAGGCGACCTAAACTGGAACATGCTTAACACCCCAGCCATCCTACAATCTAAACTTGATGCCCTCAATCTCACACAAATAATCAATGAACCTACCAGGTACCTCCCCAAAACCTTAAACACGGGCACCCTCATAGATATCATCCTAACCAACTTCCCCTCTAAATACACCTCTGCTGTCTTCAACCAAGATCTCAGCGATCACTGCCTCATTGCCTGCATCCGTAATGGGTCAGCGGTCAAACGACCTCCACTCATCACTGTAAAACGCTCCCTGAAACACTTCTGCGAGCAGGCCTTTCTAATCGACCTGGCCGGGGTATCCTGGAAGGATATTGATCTCATCCCGTCAGTAGAGGATGCCTGGATATTTTTTAAAAATGCCTTCCTAACCATCTTAAATAAACATGCCCCATTCAAGAAATTTAGAACCAGGAACAGATATAGCCCTTGGTTCTCCCCAGACCTGACTGCCCTTAACCAACACAAAAACATCCTATGGCGTTCTGCATTAGCATCGAACAGCCCCCGTGATATGCAGCTGTTCAGGGAAGCTAGAAATCATTATACACAGACAGTTAGAAAAGCCAAGGCTAGCTTTTTCAAGCAGAAATTTGCTTCCTGCAACACTAACTCAAAAAAGTTCTGGGACACTGTAAAGTCCATGGAGAATAAGAACACCTCCTCCCAGCTGCCCACTGCACTGAAGATAGGAAACACTGTCACCACTGATAAATCCACCATAATTGAGAATTTCAATAAGCATTTTTCTACGGCTGGCCATGCTTTCCACCTGGCTACTCCTACCCCGGACAACAGCACTGCACCCCCAACAGCAACTCGCCCAAGCCTTCCCCATTTCTCCTTCTCCCAAATCCATTCAGCTGATGTTCTGAAAGAGCTGCAAAATCTGGACCCCTACAAATCAGCCGGGCTAGACAATCTGGACCCTTTCTTTCTAAAATTATCTGCCGAAATTGTTGCCACCCCTATTACTAGCCTGTTCAACCTCTCTTTCGTGTCGTCTGAGATTCCCAAAGATTGGAAAGCAGCTGCGGTCATCCCCCTCTTCAAAGGGGGGGACACTCTTGACCCAAACTGCTACAGACCTATATCTATCCTACCGTGCCTTTCTAAGGTCTTCGAAAGCCAAGTCAACAAACAGATTACCGACCATTTCGAATCTCACCATACCTTCTCTGCTATGCAATCTGGTTTCAGAGCTGGTCATGGGTGCACCTCAGCCACGCTCAAGGTCCTAAACGATATCTTAACCGCCATCGATAAGAAACATTACTGTGCAGCCGTATTCATTGATCTGGCCAAGGCTTTCGACTCTGTCAATCACCATATCCTCATCGGCAGACTCGACAGCCTTGGTTTCTCAAATGATTGCCTCGCCTGGTTCACCAACTACTTCTCTGATAGAGTTCAGTGTGTCAAATCGGAGGGTCTGCTGTCCGGACCTCTGGCAGTCTCTATGGGGGTGCCACAGGGTTCAATTCTTGGACCGACTCTCTTCTCTGTATACATCAATGAGGTCGCTCTTGCTGCTGGTGAGTCCCTGATCCACCTCTACGCAGACGACACCATTCTGTATACTTCCGGCCCTTCTTTGGACACTGTGTTAACAACCCTCCAGGCAAGCTTCAATGCCATACAACTCTCCTTCCGTGGCCTCCAATTGCTCTTAAATACAAGTAAAACTAAATGCATGCTCTTCAACCGATCGCTACCTGCACCTACCCGCCTGTCCAACATCACTACTCTGGACGGCTCTGACTTAGAATACGTGGACAACTACAAATACTTAGGTGTCTGGTTAGACTGTAAACTCTCCTTCCAGACCCATATCAAACATCTCCAATCCAAAGTTAAATCTAGAATTGGCTTCCTATTTCGCAACAAAGCATCCTTCACTCATGCTGCCAAACATACCCTTGTAAAACTGACCATCCTACCAATCCTCGACTTTGGCGATGTCATTTACAAAATAGCCTCCAATACCCTACTCAACAAATTGGATGCAGTCTATCACAGTGCAATCCGTTTTATCACCAAAGCCCCATATACTACCCACCATTGCGACCTGTACGCTCTCGTTGGCTGGCCCTCGCTTCATACTCGTCGCCAAACCCACTGGCTCCATGTCATCTACAAGACCCTGCTAGGTAAAGTCCCCCCTTATCTCAGCTCGCTGGTCACCATAGCATCTCCCACCTGTAGCACACGCTCCAGCAGGTATATCTCTCTAGTCACCCCCTAAACCAATTCTTTCTTTGGCCGCCTCTCCTTCCAGTTCTCTGCTGCCAATGACTGGAACGAACTACAAAAATCTCTGAAACTGGAAACACTTATCTCCCTCACTAGCTTTAAGCACCAACTGTCAGAGCAGCTCACAGATTACTGCACCTGTACATAGCCCACCTATAATTTAGCCCAAACAACTACCTCTTTCCCAACTGTATTTAATTTGTATTTATTTATTTATTTTGCTCCTTTGCACCCCATTATTTTTTTATTTCTACTTTGCACATTCTTCCATTGCAAAACTACCATTCCAGTATTTTACTTGCTATATTGTATTTACTTTGCCATCATGGCCTTTTTTGCCTTTACCTCCCTTCTCACCTCATTTGCTCACATTGTATATAGACTTGTTTATACTGCATTATTGACTGTATGTTTGTTTTTACTCCATGTGTAACTCTGTGTCGTTTTATCTGTCGAACTGCTTTGCTTTATCTTGGCCAGGTCGCAATTGTAAATGAGAACTTGTTCTCAACTTGCCTACCTGGTTAAATAAAGGTAAAATAAATAAAATAAATAAAAATATAGCCTCGCTATTGTTATTTTACTGCTGCTCTTCAATTATTTGTTACTTTTATTTCTTAATTTTATTATTATTATTTTTTAAACTGCTGGTTCGGGGCTCGTAAGTAAGCATTTCACTGTAAGGTCTACAACTGTTGTATTCGGCACAAGTGACAAATACAATTTGATTTGTATATTAAAGTTGAACTTTGAAAACTGGTTTTCTGCGATTTTCAGTGGCCCAATACATTATCAAAGATGAGACTGGAGATCATCCTGGTTAGCTGGGGACATTTTCTCCCTCAACAGTAGCTGAGGACATATTTAACTATCTATTTAGACATCATCTATCATCTATGGACCGGGATGGGAGACAACGAAGAATTTGTAACAGTATCCATGGCAACAAGCTGACTCAAACCCTGCTGGAGGCTTCCACTGAAAAGGGGAGGCGGGGCTAGCTTCATGCACACATGTTAAACTTCTTTAGCATACTGGTTATTGTTTGGAATTTCAGATGACTGACGTGCCCAAAGTAAACCGCCTGTTACTCAGGCACAGAAGCTAGGGTATGCATATAGAAAACACTGAAGTTTCTAAAACTGTAAAAATAATGTCTGTGAGTATAACAGAACTGATATGGCAGGCAAAAACCAGAGGAAAATCCATCTGGAAGTTTTATTTTTTGAGTTCACAGGCCATTTCAATGCTAGCCTATGGGAAATACAAATAGATAGGACCCAGATTGCAGTTCATATGGCTTCCACTAGATGTCAACAGTCTTTAGATAGGGTTTCAGGCTTGTGTTTTGAAAAAGGAGCAAGTAGTTGTAGTTTTTCCAAGGTGTCTCTCATTAGAAAAGTAGTCTTGTTGGCAAGTGAATGAGGTGCGCACTCTTCGTTATTTATCTTCCCTATTGAACATACTATTCTCCATCTTAAATATTATCGTTTAGATCTTCAAAAAGGTAAGTGATTTATTTAATTGCTATTTGTGATTTTGTGACGCCTGTGCTGGTTGAAAAAGTATTTTGATGTGGGGCGTTGTCCTCAGATAATCGCATGGTATGCTTTCGCCGTAAAGCCTTTTTGAAATCTGACGACGCAGTTGAATTAACAAGAAGTTAAGCTTTTAAATTATCTATGATGCTTGTATTTTCATGAATGATCAATATTATAATTTTTTGGATTTTTGATTTCGCGCTCTTCCAATTTCCCAGGATGTTATCGTAGGTTCATTAGCGGTTCATACGCCCAAACAGGTTAACCCTTTAACCTAACTCCTAACCTTAACCCGTTTAGCTAACCGTAAACTTAACCCTTTAAGGTTAGGAGTTTGGTTAACCACTAACCCCTAGAGCTAGCTAATGTAAGCATTAGCCACCTAGCTAACGTTAGACATAACAAATTGGAATTTGTAACATATCATACATTTTGCAAATCGTAACATGTATAAATTGCAATTCGTAACATATCATACAAAATGGATGATAGATACATACATACCATATGAAACGTAACATATCATACTTAATGGAGGGCAACGGATATACAGAATAATACGAAATGCTCTGAGATCATGTTAAGATTTCGGATACACCCACTGACCCACATACAAATCAAACCAAATTTGATTTGTTACATGCGCCGAATACCACAGGTGTAGATCTTATCGTGAAATGCTTACTTACAATGCAGTTCAAGAAATAGAGTTAAGATAATATTTACTAAATAACCTAAAGTAAAAAATACAATAAAAAGTAACACAATAAAATAACAATAACGAGGCTATATACAGGGGGTACCTGTCACAGGTGTCGCTGCCTCTCGGGCTTCCGTGACCGGGTCTTGTCCCCTGCCATTCTCTCCTCCCCGGTCCAGCTCGTCCTCCAGGTTGGCGCACGCTGCTTGGGCTTTTGGTGATGGGTAGTTCTGTCACGGGTGTCGTTGGAGGTAGACCAAAGTGCAGCGTTGGGAGCTTACATTTTATTTTATTTTAAAATGTCACCAACAAAACAACTAACGAAAGAAACAACCCGGGAAGTTTACAGGGCTTTAGTGCCACAAACAAAGTCAACTACCCACATTGAAGGAGGGAAAAGGGCTACCTAAGTATGGTTCCCAATCAGAGACAACGATAGACAGCTGTCCCTGATTGAGAACCATACCCGGCCAAAACGTAGAAATAAAGAAACCTAGAAAACAAAAAATAGAATGCCCAACCCACATCACACCCTGACCTAACCAAATAGAGAAATAAACGGCTCTCTCAGGTCAGAGCGTGACAGTATCCCCCCCTCAAAGGTGCGGACTCCGGCCACAAAATCTGAACCTATAGGGTAGACCCTGCTCCACCTCTGGCTCACCCCGCTTTGGCAGCGCCTCTGGTGTGGGGACCCTCTCTGCGGGCCCCGGACTGCGGGCCCCGGACTGGAGGCCGTCGTTGGGGGCCCCGGACTGGAGGCCGTCGCTGGGGGCCCCGGACTGGAGGCCGTCGCTGGAGGCTCCGGACTGGAGGCCGTCGCTGGAGGCTCCGGACTGGAGGCCGGCATTGGAGGCTTCGTGCCGTGGATCATCGCTGGGGGCTTTGTGCCCTGGATCATCACTGGAGGCTTTGTGCCATGGATCATCACTGGAGGCTTCTTGCCTTGGATCATCGCTGGAGGCTTCGTGCCATGGATCATCGCTGGAGGCTTCGTGCCATGGATCATCACTGGAGGCTTCTTGCCATGGATCATCACTGGAGGCTTCTTGCCATGGATCATCACTGGAGGCTTCTTGCCATGGATCATCACTGGAGGCTTCGTGCCATGGATCATCACTGGAGGCTTCGTGCCATGGATCATCACTGGAGGCTTCTTGCCTTGGATCATCACTGGAGGCTTCGTGCCATGGATCATCACTGGAGGCTTCGTGCCATGGATCATCACTGGAGGCTTCGTGCTATGGATCATCACTGGAGGCTTCTTGCCATGGATCATCACTGGAGGCTTCTTGCCATGGATCATCACTGGAGGCTTCTTGCCATGGATCATCACTGGAGGCTTCGTTCTGGGCGCAGGCACAGAACTCACCAGGCTGGTGAGACACACAGGAGGCCTGGTTCTTGAAGCAGGCACAGGACTCACCATGCTGGAGAGACACACAGGAGGTCTGGTGCGTGGGGCGGGCATCCGATACACTGGGCCGTGAAGGTGCACTGGTGATCTCGAGTGCAGAGCTGGCACAACCCGTTCTGGCTGGATGCCCACTTCCACCCGGCAAATGCGGGACGCTGGCACAGAGCACACCAGCCTGTGAATGCTCACTCGAGACACCGTGCACATCACCCCATAACACGGTGCCTGACCAGTCACATGTTCCCCACGGTAAGCACGGGGAGTTGGCTCAGGTCTAAACTCCGACTCCGCCAATCTCCCCGTGTATATTTTTTTTAAATGTCGTCAACAAAACAACAAATGAAAGAAACAACCGTGAAGCTTACAGGGCTAAGTGCCACAAACAAAGTCAACTACCCACACTGAAAGGAGGGAAAAAGGACTACCTAAGTATGATTCCCAATCAGAGACAACGATAGACAGCTGTCCCTGATTGAGAACCATACCCGGC
>NC_034201.2:43919890-44032390 GCF_002021735.2 Oncorhynchus kisutch
CTACCGTTTAAAAGTTTGGGGTCACTTAGAAATGTCCTTGTTTCCATGGAAACCTACATGAAGTTAGTTGCGAAATGAATAGGAAATATAGTGAAGACATTGACAAGTTTAAACAGTAAGTAATGATTTTTAATTTAAATAATAATTGTGTCCTTCAAACTTACTTTGCTTTCGTCCAAGAATCCTCCATTTGCAGCAATTACAGCCTTGCAGACCTTTGGCATTCTATTTGTCAATTTGTTGAGGTCATCTGAAGAGATTTCACCCCATGCTTCCTGAAGCACCTCCCACAAGTTGGATTGGCTTGATGGGCTTCTTACGTACCATACGGTCAAGCTGCTCCCACAACAGATCAATAGGGTTGATATTTGGTGACTGTGCTGGCCACTCCATTATAGACAGAATACCAGCTGACTGCTTCTTCTTTAACTATACATTCATGTACATACTACCTCAATTGGGCCGACCAACCAGTGCTCCCGCACATTGGCTAACCGGGCTATCTGCAATGTGTCCCACCACACGCCAATCCCTCTTTTACGCTACTGCTACTCTCTGTTCATCATATATGCATAGTCACTTTAACCATATCTACATGTACATACTACCTCAATCAGCCTGACTAACCGGGGTCTGTATGTAGCCTCGCTACTTGTATAGCCTCGCTACTGTATATAGCCTCGCTACTGTATATAGCCTCACTACTGTATATAGCCTCTCTACTGTATATAGCCTCACTACTGTATATAACCTCGCTACTGTATATAGCCTCGCTACTTTTATAGCCTCGCTACTTGTATAGCCTCGCTACTGTATAACCTCTCTACTGTATATAGCCTCGCTACTGTATATAGCCTCACTACTGTATATAGCCTCTCTACTGTATATAGCCTCACTACTGTATATAACCTCGCTACTGTATATAGCCTCCCTACTTTTATAGCCTCGCTACTGTATATAGCCTCTCTACTGTATATAGTCTCTCTACTGTATATAGCCTCACTACTGTATATAGCCTCTCTACTGTATATAACCTCCCTAATTTTATAGCCTCGCTACTGTATATAGCCTCGCTACTGTATATAGCCTCTCTACTGTATATAGCCTCGCTACTGTATGTAGCCTCACTACTGTATATAGCCTCTCTACTGTATATAGCCTCGCTACTGTATATAGCCTCTCTACTGTATATAGCCTCACTACTGTATATAGCCTCTCTACTGTATATAGCCTCGCTACTGTATATAGCCTCGCTACTGTATATAGCCTCTCTACTGTATATAGCCTCGCTACTGTATATAGCCTCTCTACTGTATATAGCCTCTCTACTGTATATAGCCTGTCTACTGTATATAACCTCTCTACTCTATATAGCCTCTCTACTGTATATAGCCTCTCTACTGTATATAGCCTCTCTACTGTATATAGCCTCTCTACTGTATATAACCTCGCTACTGTATATAGCCTCTCTACTGTATATAGCCTCACTACTGTTTTACACTGTCTTTTTACTGTTGTTTTTATTTCTTTACTTACCTATTGTTCACCTAATATCTTTTTTGCACTATTGGTTAGAGCCTGTAAGTAAGCATTTCACTGTAAGGTCTACACCTGTTGTATTCGGCGCACATGACAAATAAACTTTGATTTGATTTGATTCCCTGAATAGTTCTTGCATAGTTTGGAGCTGTGCTTTGGGTCATTGTCCTGTTGTAGGAGGAAATTGCCTTCAAGTAAGCACCATCCACAGGGTATGGCATGGCGTTGCAAAATAGAGTGATAGCCTTCCTTCTTCAAGATCCCTTTTACCCTGTACAAATCTCCCACTTTACCACCAGCAAAACACCCCCAGACCATCTCCTTTTACCCTGTACAAATCTCCCACTTTACCACCACCAAAACACCCCCAGACCATCTCCTTTTACCCTGTACAAATCTCCCACTTTACCACCACCAAAACACCCCCAGACCATCTCCTTTTACCCTGTACAAATCTCCCACATTGCCTCCACCATGCTTGACAGATGGCGTCCAGCACTCCTCCAGCATTTTTTCATTTTTTCTGTGTCCCACGAATGTTCTTCTTCGTGATCCGAACACCTCAAACTTAGATTTGTCTGTCCATAACACTTTTTTCCAATCTTCCTCTGTCCAGTGTCTGTGTTCTTTTGCCCATCTTAATCTTTTCTTTTTATTGTCTAGTCTGAGATATGGCTTTCTGTTTGCAACTCTGCCTAGAAGGCCAGCATCCCGGAGTCGCCTCTTCACTGTTGATGTTGCGACGGGTGTTTTGCGGGTACTATTTAATGAAGCTGCCAGTTGAGGACTTGTGAGGCGTCTGTTTTTCAAACTAGACACGCTAATGTACTTGTCCTCTTGCTCAGTTGTGCACCGGGGCCTCCCACTCCTCTTTCTATTCTGGTTAGAGACAATTTGCGCTGTTCTGTGAATTAAGTAGTACACAGCATTGTACGAGATCTTCAGTTTCTTGGCAATTTTCCTGCATGGAATAACCTCATTTCTCAGAACAAGAATAGACTGATGAGTTTCAGAAGAAAGTTATTTGTTTCTGGCCATTTTGAGTCTGTAATCAAACCCATAAAATGCTGATGCTCCAAATACTCAACTAGTCTAAAGAAAGCCAGTTTTATTGCTTCATAATGAGAACACAGTTTTCAGCTGTGCGAACATAATTGCAAAAGGGTTTTCAATTGATCAATTAGGCTTTTAAAATTATAAACTTGGATTAGCTAACACAACATGCCATTGGAACACAGGTGTTATGGTTGCTGATAATGGGCCTCTGTACGACTATGTAGATATTCCATTAAAAAATCTGCCGTTTCCAGCTACAATAGTCATTTACAACATTAACAATTTTGGTGTTTTTTAAATGGACAAGAAAGTAGATTTTCTTTCAAAAACAAGGACATTTCTAAGTGACCCCAAACTTTTGAATGGTAGTGTATATATATATTGTGGCAAAGAAGGGGGTCGAGTGATATGTGCCAGATATGTGAGAGCAGAACTAATAAACGGGCTCTGCCCGATCACTAAAATGGCCACCCCTGTCAGAACTACAGATCACAAAATGGCCGACCGCCAAAACTACAAGTCCCAGAAGCAAGGGGAACCCTCAGAAGGTGGAGCCGACCCACAGATAAAGGGTCAAGAAAAACCAGGAAGAGGAAGAGAGAGTGCTGGAAGGAGCTATGAACAATAGAGAAAGAGACTATAGAGATTGGCTGGATTTACCGTGTATGAGCTGGATTGTTTTGGACTTACCTGTTGGCGTTTGGACCTGGACCTACCGAGAACCCGATTCGTGTACCGAACCCTGCTATCCTTGACCTCGCCTACGGCCTGGGTGGACCAGGACGGAGAAACAAACACACAGGTACTGTTCTGTTTGAAAGAACTCTCATTCTTGGGTGATTTGGTGACAGTTTACCACTTAGTTTGTGACAAACGCTCCTAACCTTGAAGAGGTTTGTCACAATATATATTATTATTATTATATATTTTTTTCCAGAACATTAACCATATGTGTTCTCTTGTTTTCTACTGTTCTGTAGTTTCAACCCAATGATTGGTCTGACAAACAGAGACTTTGCGTACTGCAGGCCCAGGCCCGGATCAAAGCTGGCGAGACATCCAATGTCGTCATCAAGAGATATGCTGGACCCTATGTCAGAGAGATGTTATTGGGACCACATTGTGTCTAAACATGTTTTCAAAAGGCCTCCATGGCCGACAGAGAAGTTCCTTACATTTCCCCCATTTCCACTTGCCTCTTCCATTTATTCCCATAGTAATTTGTTATGGTTTGCATTGCAAATGAGGGCATAAACTGGGTCAAGCAGAGTAAGTAGATAAATATATAAATAGAAGACATACAACACTTTTAACACACATTACTCAACACTAGTGAGACTCATGTCGCCTACGGTAGGCCTACAGTATATCTAAAAATATTTGTTTAATCTCTACATGTAGGTCTCCTGATTTAAACCCGATTGAACTTGTTGCAACTGAAATGTAGTTGAAACTAACATCTGCATGTTTGGCTGGCATGGCCCTCGCCCTCTTCAACTGCCGCCTGACTCTCCGCCAATGACGTGACTCTCTGCAAATAATACAATTTAGAGGATTGGAGGATTCTGAAGTAATATCTAAGGGGCATTTTTCATTAGGGCAAATCTGGTCTGTGAGAATATCTAAGGGGCTTTTATATAATTATAATGCAGGGTTAATAATAATAACAATAATCGCTTTGTAAATAAGGATGCATTATGAAAGGAAAATGACATGTGCAAGAGATGGTGGAATGCATTTTTATTTAGCACAATTTTAGCACAATTTTCTTTAACCAATTTGTCTTTATTTACTGAAATTGCAACCAACTTTCTATGGTTTGTTTGAAAAATAACGATATTTTGGAGATTATATCATTTCAAATAACTGAAAGTGAGCGATTGTAATCTGAATAAAGGGAAAAGATCATTCTTGAACATGGGGTGAGACGTTCTTACCAATTTGTCAATAAAGCCAGTTAGTTATTTAGAATGATTTCTTTCTGTTTTTAGAGGGAGAGAAACCAAAAGCCCACCGTGCCTATTTTTGGAGAATCGTCAGTCCACATGTCAAGTGAAATTCCCCCTTTGTATTTACCCAAGTTCTCTCTTAACTCCAGGACCACTGACCGTTTTTGTTGTTGTTGCCTGAGGAGAGACTCTGACTGAAAACACCTCCATTAATTACGACAGTTTAGACTACTGATAGATCAGCGTTCTCACTCCCCGTTGTGATAGTGTGGTGCAATGACAGAATGCCACCATCTACCACAAACGGTCGCAGCATAAGCTCAAAAATGTTAAGGAAGAACCACTGTACCACTGCCCAACCCACATGGGATTACAAGACACTATGAAACAGAGGACCAATTTCCTTGTACTCAAAACCAAATAAAACAAGAATAATGACTGAACACTCCAGATGCTGGGCTGTGTGGTCAGAGAGGAAATATTCTCAGTTCTCTTGATGGCATTGACCTGACCCTCCATATATGGACAAGCCCCTGGTTTGACAGTGACTGCTTAAGGTAAGGGTTAGCTAACATGCTAAGTAGTTGCAAAGTAGCTAAAAAGTAGTAAGTAGTTGTAAAGTAGCTAAAATGCTAAAGTTGTCCGTGATGACATTTGAACACACCAGCTTTGGATTGTTAGATGTTCGTGTTATATTGTTATTGTTAGATGTTCGTGCCTAGTAGTTCGAGCGTTGGACTAGTAACCGAAAGGTTGCAAGTTCAAATCCCCGAGCTGACGAGGTACAAAATCTGTCGTTCTGCCCCTGAACAAGGCAGTTAACCCACTGTTCCTAGGCCGTCATTGAAAATAAGAATTTGTTCTTAACTGACTTGCCTCGTTAAATAAAGGTAAAATATATATTTTTTAAATATATGGCTAACCACCCTCTAATTTTTCGCCTTTGATTTTCAGTTTCTTCTTCCTCCTTCTTCCATTGTGAAATTACCAAAAAGTGTGTAGTGAATTCTACTAGATGAAAAGCCAAAATTAGTATTACATCCTTGTATTGAAAGCACTCCATTTTTAGAAAATGCACATACTATAAAACATTATATTTTCACATACTGAGAATGCATCACGCGGAATTGCATGGTTTCCCCACTATTGGTCAATTTCGGTAGCGCATCCCCATATATAATTGGCCGAAATGATTATGACATCTGGGCATTTAAAGTATACTACATTTTCAAAAATATGACATACTATAAAACTGTCTTCTTTTTTCGCATACTCAAACGTCCTACTATTTAGTATGTGTATTTGGACACGGGCACTGTCTTCCTATAGCCAACACTCATCCAAACCCATGTCACAACAACAATTAAATACATACAAATACAAAGTGCATGTATCCATATCAGAACCCCCATTTTGTAGTATTAAGACGATTCTCTGGGCTCCTGAGCATCGCCTGCCTCTCTCTCCTCTTTGGCTCCTCTCTGTACTCTTATCGCTCCCTGTTATAAATAGCATGGCATAGGCCAGGCCTGGTAAAACTACACTACATCCTTATCTGACAGCTGCAATAGAAGGGGGT
Source organism: Oncorhynchus kisutch (assembly GCF_002021735.2). NCBI lineage: Eukaryota > Metazoa > Chordata > Actinopteri > Salmoniformes > Salmonidae > Oncorhynchus > Oncorhynchus kisutch. Next base: position 43,926,014 of record NC_034201.2, read on the forward strand.
TGTATAACCTTTAAAAAAAGGAACGCTATGTACATGGCTACAGTACAGGAGACGTCGCTCAGGTGAAATGAAGATGATGAGGATATTGGAGTCACGCCGTGCGATGGCCAGGAATAAACAGTGCGTGGAAATGAGAGCTGAACAAGATGGAAGAGCCAAGCCGTGTACAATCAAAACACCTACGAAAACTCTCACTGGGTCTAGGGGGGACACACACAGTCCCTTTGACTGCCAATGCCAGCCTCATTCAGATACTCATTTTGGCTAATCTCTCACAAGCCTCACCATTTCCATAATAATTGCTGTCAGTTACCAAGAGCCAGTTCTCTACAATGCTGATGTCTGGAGAGAAAGTTGACCAATCATGTTAGCAGATCAAGCGAGGGAGAGTGAATGTGTGACATGGGTCCAGAGAGCACAATGTTTGGTGCTGCTGCTGCTAGGCCCGTGCCTGGGGACCATCACTGATGGCCTGCTCAGTAAACAGCCCTGCAGACAGAATCATTAGGCCTAAATCTTCCAATGTCTTCCTTCAACCCCTCAGATTCCCCTTCCAAACAGGGGAGGTATTATGATAGGGGGCTGACAGCAGAGCAGGAAAAAGCTGTGGCCGGCCCACTAAGCCAAGATCGAGGATGGCAGCACCTCTCTCAGACATCCACACTATCAATGTTTAATCACTGCATCAATGCTGCAGCAGGAATTGGTGGTGTTTGTGCCAGGTCCCTGCATGCAGTGGAGAGTGATGAAGGCCCTGTCGCATGCTGCAGAGGCATGAAAGCTTTGTGATGAACAGAAAAGCTGTAAAGTACAGTTAGAGAAGGACCTGCCGGGACTAAAAGGATTCACTTATGGATCGGTGCATAGATTACATCAATACACCATTTGGATCAAGCCATCGGCTCAACTCCACCTCTCCACAGAGACAGGGCTCCAAGGAAGACAAAGCTTCTCTTCAGCAAACTCAGATGCTTTTTTTTTTTTTTTTGTCTTTCAGAAAATTGACTTTTGACTGCTTTTATTTTGGTCTCACAGTGTTGAGCGCACAATGGAACATCCGCCTCCTCTCTGCATTTGCACCTGTGACATTTCATTTCATGTTCCTCTTCGTTTGAAAAGAGCTGGGAGGAATAAAGACACTGTCGGTGACGGTGGTGTTTGGAGAAAACAAGAACAAAAGATCTGACAGCAGAGACAGAAACAAAAAAAGCAGAGGAAGACTGGCAGCCACCCACATCTCTGACTACTGGTTTATCGAACAGCACTAACATCCTGTCCCCAAAGAACAGCCAACTTTCTCCCCTTGGTCTCTGAAGAGAAACCACAGAGTAACAGAGCTGATGTATGTTCTCAGATTAAATGGTTTTGTGCCCTGCAGGATTGGAGTAACTTTGTGACTGGTCAATCAATGATTAACTGTAAATCCAATTCAAAACTGTTTTTTTGTGTTTTACCGTACCCTTATCCACTCACTGTTTGTCAAAGTCTTAAACACAGCTCAGGATTTTGTTGTGAGTGTTTAATGTGTCTCGAGACACTTTCGGAAGTAGAGGGAATAAGAGACAGAGTAAAGGAAGAGGTTGAAAAGCAATGAAATCTCAGGTATGTTTAGGTATTTGAGAAAAGGACGAGCAACTGTCCTTGAAATACCACAAGACTGAATTGTTGATATTAAATAACATACTGAGGGCCACAGGAAATGAATCACATGCTGCGTTTGCAATGAAAGTTTAGCAATAGATTTGGAAATGATTTCTGAAATGTTTTTGTATATTGTTGTTGCCAAATATGAAGAAAACACCTAGTCTGGGTACAGGTCTTTTTAGCTAACTTTCCATGTCATGTAGCCTACTCTGTGTCAGTAGAAACATGAGTGAAATAATGATTAAAGAGACTGGTACTCAGACTAGGAAAGACCCTCTAAAGAACATTAATGTAAGGCAATTTATTTTTTTTACCTTTATTTAACCAGGCAAGTCAATTAAGCACAAATTCTTATTTTCAATGACGGCCTAGGAACAGTGGGTTAACTGCCTGTTCAGGGGCAGAACGACAGATTTGTACCTTGTCAGCTCGAGGGTTTGAACTTGCAACCTTCCGGTCACTAGTCCAACGCTCTAACCACTAGGCTACCCTGCCGCTACCAATAATTTCTGGTATTACCTAATTTGTAATATCTAACAATTCCACAACAAAACCTAATATCTAACAATTCCACAACAAAACATAATATCTAACAAATTCAACAACACAACCTAATATCTAACAATTCCACAACAAAACATAATATCTAACAAATTCAACAACACAACCTAATATCTAACAATTCCACAACAAAACCTAATATCTAACAAATTCCACAACACAACCTAATATCTAACAAATTCCACAACAAAACCTAATACACACAATCTATTAATGGAATGGGATGAGAATATATAAGTATAAAAGATATGGATGAGCAGTGACAGAGCGGCTAAGATGCAATAGATAGTAAAGAATAGATAGTGAAGGATACAGTATACAGTATATACATATGAGATGAGTAAAGCGAGATATGTAAACACTATTAAAGTGGCATTACTGAAGTGACTAGTGTTCCATTTATTAAAGTTGCCAATGATATCAAGTCTGTAGGTAGGCAGCCGCCTCTCTGTGCTAGTGGTGGCTGTTTAACAATCTGATGGAATGAAGCTGTTTTTCAATCTCTCTGTCCCAGCATTGATGCACCTGTACTGACCTCGCCTTCTGGATGGAAGCGGGGTAAACAGGCAGTGGCTCGGGTGGTTGCCTTCCTGTGACATCGGGTGCTGTAGGTGTCCTGGTTGTGCATCTGTAAAAGTTAGTCAGGGTTTTAGATGACAAGCCAATATTTTTCAGCCTCTTTTTCAGCCGCTGTTGCGCCTTCTTCACCACACTGTCTGTGTGCGTGGACGATTTTAGTTTGTCGGTGATATGTACACAGAGGAACTTAAAACTTTCCACCTTCTCCACTGCCATCCCGTCGATGTGGATAGGGGAGGTGCTTCCTTTGCTGTTTCCTGAAGTCCACGATCATCTCATTTATTTTGCTGACATTGAGTGAGAGTTTATTATCCTGACACCATACTCAGAGGGCCCTCACCTCCTCCCTGTAGGCTGTCTCGTCGTTGTTGGTAATCAAGCCTACCACTGTAGTGTCATCTGCAAACTTAATGATTGAGTTGGAGGCGTGCATGGCCACGCAGTCATGGGTGAACACGGAGTACAGGAGGGGGCTGAGAACGCACCCTTGTGGGGCCCCAGTGTTGAGGATCAGCGGAGAGGAGATGTTGTTTCCTACCTTCATCACCTGGGGCGGCCAATCGGGAAGTCCAGGATCAAGTTGCACAGGTCGGGGTCGAGACCCGGGGTCTCAAGCTTAATGAGGAGTTTGGATGGTGTTGAATGCTGAGTTGTAGTCAATGAACAGCATTTCTACATAGGTATTCCTCTTGTCCAGATGGGCAAGGGCAGTGTGCAGTGTGATGGCGATTGCATCATCTGTGGACCTATTGGGGCGGTAAGCAATTTTGAGTGGGTCTAGGGTGACAGTTAGGGTGGAGGTGATATGGTCCTTGACTAGTCTCTCAAAGCACTTCATGATGACAGAAGTGAATGCTATGGGGCGATAGCCATTTAGTTCAGTTATCTTAGCTTTCTTGGGAACAACAACAATGGTGGCCATCTTGAAGCATGTGGGGACAGCAGACTGAGATACGAATTGATTGAATATGTCCGTAAACACACCAGCCATCTGGTCTGCATTTGCTCTGAGGACGCGGCTAGGGATGCCGTCTGGGGGGTAACACGTTTAAATGTTTTACTCACGTCGGCCATGGAGAAGGAGAGCCCACAGTCTTTGGTAGCGGGCTGCATTGATGGCACTGTATTGTCGTTAAAGCGCGCAAAGACGTTGTTTAATTTGTCTGTGAGCAAGACGTCGATGGTGCTGGGTTTCTTTTTTTGTCATCCGTGATGTTTGTAGACTCTGCCACATATGTCTCGTGTTTGAGCCGCTGAATTGGGACTCCACTTTGTCTCTATACTGACGCTTTGCTTGTTTGATGTAGGTAGGAAATAACTACAGTTTGTATTTGGTCATGTTTCCAGTCACCTTGCCATGACTAAATGCGGTGGTACGTGCTTTCAGTTTTGTGCGAATGCTGCCCTCAATCCACAGTTTCTGGTTGGGGAAGGTTTTAATAGTCACAGTGGGTACAACATCTCCTATACACTTCCTTATAAACTCACTCACCGAGTCAGCGTATACGTCAATGTTATTGTCTGAGGCTACCCGGAACATATCCCAGTCCACGTGATCAAAGCCATCTTGAAGCTTGGAACCCGGTTGGTCAGACCAGAGTTGAATAGACCTAAGCACGGGTGCTTCCTGTTTTAGTTTCTGCCTATAGGAGGGGAGCAACAAGATGGAGTCATGGTCGGATTTGCCAAAAGGAGGGCGGAGGAGGGCCTTGTATGCATTGTGGAAGTTAGAGTAGCAATGGTTGAGCATGTTACTCGCTCGTGTACTGCAATCGATATGCTGATAGAATTGAGGTAGTCTTGTTCTAAAATTAGCTTTGTTAAAATCCCCAGCTACAATAAATGTAGCCTCCGGATAAATGGTTTCCAGTTTGCATGAAGTCCAGTGAAGTTCCTTGATGGCCGTCTTGGTATCCGCTTGCAGGGGGATATATATACGACTGTGACGATAACCGAGGAGAGTTTCCTTGGGAGATAATACGGTCGACATTTGATTGTGAGGAATTCTAGGTCAGGTGAACAAAAGGACTTGAGTTCATGTATGTTGTTACAATTACACCATGAGTCGTTAATCATGAAACATACACCCCTGCCCTTCTTCTTACCAGAGAGATGTTTATTCCTGTCGTGATGCACTGATAATCCCATTGGCTATATGGACTCCGAAAGCATGTCCCCAGCTAGCCATGTTTCCGAGATATGTTACAATCCCGGATATATCTTTGGAAAGCAACTCTTGCCCTGATTTCGTCGACTTTGTTAACTAGGGACTGGACATTAGCGAGTAATAGCGAGTAATATACCTGGAAGCGGTGGGTGGTGTGCGCGCATGTAATAACACTTAAGGTTTTCTGGGCTAACAATGTAAGAAATAATACATTAAAAAACAATATACTGCACAGTTTCCTAAGGACTAGAAGTGAAGCTGCCATCTCAATCTGCACCATCTTGCTACCTTAGCAAGCTTGGCATCAGTCTGACATGTTGCAAACTTAGCATTGGTCTGATATGTAGCAAACTTAGCATCGGTCTGATATGTTGCAAACTTAGCATCGGTCTAATATGTTGCAAACGTAGCATCGGTCTGATATGTAGCAAACTTAGCATCGGTCTGATATGTAGCAAACGTAGCATCGGTCTGATATGTTGCAAACTTAGCATCGGTCTGATATGTAGTAAACTTAGCATCGGTCTGATATGTAGCAAACTTAGCATCGGTCTGATATGTTGCAAACTTAGCATCGGTCTGATATGTTGCAAACTTAGCATTGGTCTGATATGTAGCAAACTTAGCATCGGTCTGATATGTTGCAAACGTAGCATCGGTCTGATATGTAGCAAACGTAGCATCGGTCTGATATGTTGCAAACGTAGCATCGGTCTGATATGTAGCAAACGTAGCATCGGTCTGATATGTTGCAAACGTAGCATCGGTCTGATATGTAGCAAACGTAGCATCGGTCTGATATGTTGCAAACTTAGCATCGGTCTGATATGTTGCAAACTTAGCATCGGTCTGATATGTAGCAAACGTAGCATCGGTCTGATATGTTGCAAACTTAGCATCGGTCTGATATGTAGCAAACTTAGCATCGGTCTGATATGTAGCAAACGTAGCATCGGTCTGATATGTAGCAAACGTAGCATCGGTCTGATATGTAGCAAACGTAGCATCGGTCTGATATGTAGCAAACGTAGCATCGGTCTGATATGTAGCAAACGTAGCATCGGTCTGAATACCGGCCAGTGCTGCCCTTGTCATTCTGTGCAACACTATAACATCACATGCAAGGCACAGAGAAGGTGAGGATGGAGTCTTTCCCTCCTGTGTCCGTGCTTATCATACGTCGGCCATCCTTGTAAATAACCATTTGTTCTTCTTAACCGACTTGCCTCGTTAAAGAAAGTGAGATAAAAGACAATAAAACAATCCAGAAGGACTCAACACAAGGGGGCCCTACAAACCCAGTCAATATCCTGCTTGTTTATGTTGATCACAGTTGGAGAACCTTTATGACACTACAATGCTGGCTGGCCTCCATCCAGACGCAACAAGAACTAATCATCACAGAGTCACACTGTGTTACAGAGAGAGAGAGTCTGGCTGCTGCGTGAAAGTCACTGGATATTCAGGCAAATAATACAATACCTGTTTGCTTCTTCTTAGCTGAAACTATTCAGGTTATTTTTCAATGCCAAATTTCAAATGCTATAAAATAAATCAAAGTAAGCTGATGTGAGCTGGGCATCCTTGAAGATGCATGACAATATGTAATCTTAAAAAGGATTCTGCATTTCATATATTTTTCTGAATTTCTAGTTTTTGTTGTTGTTGCTGTGGCCTCCTCCAGTGGTTTACTGACATGTGAGAAGGAAAATGTCTCGTCCAAGTAGGACTATCCATCTAGGGTCCCTTGACACTAAAAGGTGAAATCACTTTTACTATTCTAGTGTTTGTATGTGATTATTTGTTTTAGGATCCCCATGTTGAAGAAGCAGCAGCTACTCTTCCTGGGGTCCACAACAAAAACATAGAGAGAATACTTCAACAAAAACAGCCACACACATTTAAATTACGCCTGAACAAAATATAAACGCAAACATGTAAAATGATGGTCCCATATTTCATGAGCTGAAATAAAAGATCCCAGAAATGTTCCATATAAATATAATAAAAATCAAGTATTTATTTGTTAACATCCCAGTTAGTGAGCATTTCTCCTTTGCCAAGATAATCCATCCACCTGACAGGCGTGGCATGTCAAGAACCTGATTAAACAGCATGATCATTACACAGGGGCACCTTGTACTGGGGACAATAAAAGGCCACTTTAAAATGTGCAGTTTTGTCACACAACACAATGCCACAGATGTCTCAAGCTTTGAGGGAATGTACAATTGGCATGCTTACTGCAGGAATGTCCACCAGAGCTGCTGCCAGAGAATTTTATGTTTTAGAGAATTTGGCAGTATGTCCAACCGGCCTCACAACTGCATACCACATCAGCCCAGGACCTCTATATCCGTCTTCTTCACCTGCGGGATCGTCTGAGACCAGCCACCCGTACAGCTGATGAAACTGTGGGTTTGCGAATCTGAAGAATTTCTGCACAAACTTTCAGAAACCGTCTCAGGAAAGCTCATCTGTGTGCTCGTCGTCCTCACCAGGGTCTTGACAAGACTGCAGTTCGGCATTGTAACCGACTTCAGTGGTTAAATGCTCACTTTCAATAGCCACTGGCACACTGGGAAGTGTGCTCTTCATGGATGAATCCCGGTTTCAACTGTACCGGGCAGATGGCAGACAGCGTGTATGGTGTTGTGTGAGCGGTTTGCTGATGTCAACATTGTGAACATAGGGGGCCCATTGTCGTGTCCTTCATTTGCCACTATCACTTAATGTTTCAGCATGAAGATGCACAGCCCCATGTTGCAAGGATCTATACACAATTCCTGGAAGCTGAAAATGTCCCAGTTCTTCCATGGTCTGCATACTCACCAGACATGTCACCCATGTTCCAGTTGTTCCAGTTCCCACCAATATCCAGCAACTTCGCACAACCATTGAAGAGGAGTGGGACAACATTTTTAAAATTGTTTTATTGAATCTTTATTTAACTAGGCAAGTCAGTTAAGAACAAATTCTTATTTACAATGACAGCCTACCCCGGTTAAGCACTACGCTGGGCAAATTGCGCACCACCCTATGGGACTCTCAATCACGGCCAGTTGTGATACAGCCTGGAATCAAACCAGGTCTGTAGTGACGCCTATAGCACTGAGATGCAGTGCCTTAGACTGCTGTGCCACTCTGGAGCCCAAAATATTCCACAGGCCAAAATCAACAGCCTGATCAACTCTATGCGAAGGAGATGTGTCGCGCTGCATGATGCAAATGGTGGTCACACCAAATACTGACTGGTTTTCTGATCCACGATCCTACTTTATTTTTTTAAGGTATCTGTGACCAACAGATTAGTTCCCTGTCATGTGAAATCCATATACTAGGGCCTAATGAATTTATTTCAATTGACTGATTTCCTTATATGAACTGCAACTCAGTAAAATTCTAGAAATGGTTGCGTGTTGCATTTATATTTCCGTTAATTGAAAGATCAATACAACAACAAGGTCCTATACATACATGTTTGAGGGGTTTAGGTCAGGGGCGTCGTGCCTTGAAGTGTCAAGGTCAAAGTTTCTTCCAATGCGGTCCTTCTCTCTATAACAGCATCCAAAGCTCCATCTCCCACTGTCCATATTTACAATAAATATTTTGTGACAGTTTGTGGTAGAAACGTTTTAATTGTACAGTTTAGCAATATAATTGTGTGATAGCATCCATCCACTGATGGGTGTGAATGAGATGTGCAGTACATGGGTAAAGCACCTGGTTGTATCCTTCCCTACAGCCTGACTGTGCTAGAGAGTGCAAATGAGTTTAGCGTGTGATAATTAGGTGCCAAGCACAGTGGGATTAAAGATTTTAACAACGGAAAGAATACTGACAATGTCATGTTTTTTTTCTCCCAGACACAGGTGCTGATTAGAGCTATCCCTATTCACTATCAGGTTGAGTGCTATGATGAAATGATGAAATGATGAAATGATCCATCCCTCCTATGGACTGTAATATACAATATGTTTTGAGATAAGAGTTGTAGCTTCCTACCTAGATACATCTACAGTACCAAGCTTTACTAACATGTATCTTATGAGTTGAGTGTACAAAAGGTTTGTCCTCTTTCCATGACACAGACCGACCAGGTGAATCCAGGTGAAAGCTATGATCCCTTACTGATGTCACCTGCTAAATCCACTTTACATTATATCCACTCAACTGACTAGGTATCCCCTTTCCCTTCCCTTTCTTTCCATGACACAGACTGACCAGGTGAATCCAGGTGAAAGCTACGCTCCCTTACTGATGTCACCTGCTAAATCCAGATGAAGGGGAGGAGACATGGAGACATGGATTTGCCTGGTCAAGTCTATGTCATGGAAAGAGCAGGTGTTTTTAATGTTTTGGTGCACTCAGTGTATATGCATTCAATAAGTAGACCTGGCATGTTGAACCAATGGAAAGAGAGACTCATCGTACCCTGTTAAAACAACGGGATATATAATACCATGAAAGTGATGTAGCATCTGATATCCAATAACAAAATGAGAATTCTTCTATTGAAGAAAGCAAGGTGCACTGTGAGCAAAATTATACGCACAAAGAAAGGCTCACCAAATCATTGAGTCACCCTGGGGAGAGCAAGAATGTGCCTGTGATGCTTTAGAATGGAGGTTCTGATTGGTAACGCTATTGTATTGTACACCACTTAGTAGGAGACTGACTGGGAGAGCGGAGTCATCACACAGGCCCACGCACAACCTGCAGGGTTAGGGACAGGGCTGGGGAAGGGGGAGGAGAGACAGGTACTGACCAACTGGATCATGAGGAGTAGAGGGGAGTCATCACACAGGCCCACGCACAACCTGCAGGGTTAGGGACAGGGCTGGGGAAGGGGGAGGAAACCAAGGAGACCTTGTTTGGCAGGTGATTGCTTAGGGGGAAAAAAGCAGTGGTTGCTGTTATCGACCACTCCCGTTCAGTTTCATCTCCATGCCAACGATTGACACCAGTGGGTATTACTCATTACTCTACCCAGATTATATCGACTCCCTTTGGATGACACTAATACTCTACCCAGATTATATTGACTCCCTTTGGATGACACTAATACTCTACCCAGATTATACTGACTCCCTTTGGATGACACTAATACTCTACCCAGATTATACTGACTCCCTTTGGATGACACTAATACTCTACCCAGATTATATTGACTCCCTTTGGATGACACTAATACTCTACCCAGATTATATTGACTCCCTTTGGATGACACTAATACTCTACCCAGATTATACTGACTCCCTTTGGATGACACTAATACTCTACCCAGATTATACAGACTCCCTTTGGATGACACTAATACTCTACCCAGATTATACAGACTCCCTTTGGATGACACTAATGCTCTACCCAGATTATACTGACTCCCTTTGGATGACACTAATACTCTACCCAGATTATATTGACTCCCTTTGGATGACACTAATACTCTACCCAGATTATATTGACTCCCTTTGGATGACACTAATACTCTACCCAGATTATATTGACTCCCTTTGGATGACACTAATACTCTACCCAGATTATATTGACTCCCTTTGGATGACACTAATACTCTACCCAGATTATATTGACTCCCTTTGGATGACACTAATACTCTACCCAGATTATATTGACTCCCTTTGGATGACACTAATACTCTACCCAGATTATACAGACTCCCTTTGGATGACACTAATACTCTACCCAGATTATACAGACTCCCTTTGGATGACACTAATACTCTACCCAGATTATACTGACTCCCTTTGGATGACACTAATACTCTACCCAGATTATATTGACTCCCTTTGGATGACACTAATACTCTACCCAGATTATACTGACTCCCTTTGGATGACACTAATACTCTACCCAGATTATACTGACTCCCTTTGGATGACACTGATACTCTACCCAGATTATATTGACTCCCTTTGGATGACACTAATACTCTACCCAGATTATATTGACTCCCTTTGGATGACACTAATACTCTACCCAGATTATACAGACTCCCTTTGGATGACACTAATACTCTACCCAGATTATATTGACTCCCTTTGGATGACACTAATACTCTACCCAGATTATATTGACTTCCTTTGGATGGCACTAATACTCTACCCAGATTATATTGACTCCCTTTGGATGACACTAATACTCTACCCAGATTATATTGACTCCCTTTGGATGACACTAATACTCTACCCAGATTATACTGACTCCCTTTGGATGACACTAATACTCTACCCAGATTATATTGACTCCCTTTGGATGACACTAATACTCTACCCAGATTATATTGACTCCCTTTGGATGGCACTAATACTCTACCCAGATTATATTGACTCCCTTTGGATGACACTAATACTCTACCCAGATTATATTGACTCCCTTTGGATGGCACTAATACTCTACCCAGATTATACAGACTCCCTTTGGATGACACTAATACTCTACCCAGATTATACTGACTCCCTTTGGATGACACTAATACTCTACCCAGATTATACAGACTCCCTTTGGATGACACTAATACTCTACCCAGATTATACTGACTCCCTTTGGATGACACTAATACTCTACCCAGATTATACTGACTCCCTTTGGATGACACTAATACTCTACCCAGATTATATTGACTCCCTTTGGATAACACCATTACTCCCAACATAGGAACACCGCTTCTATCCTCCCAGTGGCTAAATATGTGATGCTGGTGACAGAAGGAAAACTGTGAGATAAACAGTGACATACATGTAATTTATGGCCTTAAATCAAAGCACGTTTAACACTCCCATAATGATTCTAATACTTCAATTTACTTAAACATATAACACAGATGATTCCTCAATTAAGCCGATGCACAGCATCTGGCCGTGGCTTTCACTAATTGACAAAAACAGACTCATTGCTAAATTGCCTTTGTGGAAGCAATTGCTCAAATAATTGTAAAATTACTGAAATAGACAGACTGAAAAGCAATTCAGTGACAACTGGAATTTCCAGACGAGAGAAGCAAATTGGCCCGGGTTTGTTTAAGAATTGTGATGAATGGAGTTCCTACTGAGTAGTTTAAGAAGAGATCAATCTGTCCCCATGTGCTGGTGACTTTTCATCAGGGACAACTGTAACACACAGTTACAATAGGCCCTGCTACTGACACTTTGTGGCCTTGTCTGTTAGTCCACTGTCTCACTGAGTGGCCCTGACTGTTAGTCCACTGTCTCACTGAGTGGCCCTGACTGTTAGTCCACTGTCTCACTGAGTGGCCCTGACTGTTAGTCCACTGTCTCACTGAGTGGCCCTGACTGTTAGTCCACTGTCTCAATGAGTGGCCCCGCCTGTTAGTCCACTGTCTCACTGAGTGGCCCTGACTGTTAGTCCACTGTCTCACTGAGTGGCCCTGACTGTTAGTCCACTGTCTCACTGAGTGGCCCCGCCTGTTAGTCCACTGTCTCACTGAGTGGCCCCGCCTGTTAGTCCACTGTCTCACTGAGTGGCCCTGACTGTTAGTCCACTGTCTCACTGAGTGGCCCCGCCTGTTAGTCCACTGTCTCACTGAGTGGCCCTGACTGTTAGTCCACTGTCTCACTGAGTGGCCCTGACTGTTAGTCCACTGTCTCACTGAGTGGCCCTGACTGTTAGTCCACTGTCTCACTGAGTGGCACCGCCTGTTAGTCCACTGTCTCACTGAGTGGCCCCGCCTGTTAGTCCACTGTCTCACTGAGTGGCCCTGACTGTTAGTCCACTGTCTCACTGAGTGGCCCTGACTGTTAGTCCACTGTCTCAATGAGTGGCCCCGCCTGTTAGTCCACTGTCTCACTGAGTGGCCCTGACTGTTAGTCCACTGTCTCACTGAGTGGCCCTGACTAGGTAGTCCCTTGTTCTCGTCCTCTGACAGACAGCCGCAGCACAGCAGTGCAGTAATCTTCCTCCAGCTCACAGAGGACCAGATGTCCTGGATATAACACCCTGACCAAAGACCTTCCCTGACAACCCACTCAGCCCAACACAACGGGCAAGGATGAAAACAACAACGGGCAAGGATGAAAACAACAACGGGCAAGGATGAAAACAACAATGGGCAAGGATGAAAACAACAACGGGCAAGGATGAAAACAACAACGGGCAAGCATGAAAACAACAACGGGCAAGCACAAACCACAACAACGGAGCACTGAACAATGGCATGAAGGATGAATTCACATCCGTGTGTTTGATAGTGGTATCAAGGTTACAACTACAGTTGATTAAAAAATATATATATTTTTTAAATTAACTAGGCAAGTCAGTTAATTAAGAACAAATTATTATTTACAATGACTGCCTAGGAACAGTGGGTTAACTGCCTTGTTCAGGGGCAGAATGACAGATTTTTACCTTGTCAGCTCGGGAATTCAATCTATCAACCTTTTGGTTACTGGCCCAACGCTCTAACCACTAGGCAACCTGCCTCCCCCCTACACTCTAATCTCTAGGCTACCTGCCTCCCCCCTACACTCTAACCACTAGGCTACCTGCCGCCCCCCTACACTCTAATCACTAGGCTACCTGCCGCCCCTACACTCTAACCACTAGTCTACCTGCCGCCCCTACACTCTAACCACTAGGCTACCTACCCCCCTACACTCTAACCACTAGGCTACCCTGCCACCCCTACACTCTAACCACTAGACTACCTACCGCCCCTACACTCTAACCTCTAGGCTACCTGCCACCCCTACACTCTAACCACTAGGCTACCTGCCACCTCTACACTCTAACCACTAGGCTACCTGCCCCCCCTAAACTCTAACCACTAGGTTACCTAACTCCTCTACACTCTAACCACTAGGCTACCCTGCCACCCCTACACTCTAACCACTAGACTACCTACCGCCCCTACACTCTAACCTCTAGGCTACCTGCCACCCCTACACTCTAACCACTAGGCTACCTGCCACCTATACACTCTAACCACTAGGCTACCTGACCCCCCTAAACTCTAACCACTAGGCTACCTAACTCCTCTACACTCTAACCACTAGGCTACCTGCTCCCTCTATACTCTAACCACTAGGCTACCTGCCCCCCCTACACTCTAACCACTAGGCTACCTACCTCCTCTACACTCTAACCACTAGGCTACCTACCCCCTCTACACTCTAACCACTAGGCTACGTGCCCCCCCTACACTCTAACCACTAGGCTACCTACCTCCTCTACACTCTAACCACTAGGCTACCTGCCGCCCCTACACTCTAACCACTAGGCTACCTGCCGCCCCTACACTCTAACCACTAGGCTACCTGCCCCCCCTACACTCTAACCACTAGGCTACCTGCCGCCCCTACACCCTAACCACTAGGCTACCTACCCCCCCTACACTCTAACCACTAGGCTACCTGCCGCCCCTACACCCTAACCACTAGGCTACCTACCCCCCCCTACACTCTAACCACTAGGCTACCTAAATGCCCACCGGGGGTTAGAGCATCGATGCCTTTGGGGTGAAAGTGAGATGGCACCTACTGGAATGGTGGTGGCTATACAGATCCTCCTCATCCTACTCATTGCCTTTGCAATGAAAATGAAAATAAGAACAACAAATAAATATAGAATGGCAAATGACGACATACTGTATAGACACATACGAAGACAAGACAAGCAAACCTGGAAATAAAAACAAAACATCGCTATCATTGAACACTAACATCCTGACAACCCTATACCCTTTTCTTACACTATTCCCTATACCCTTTTCTTACACTACTACCTATACCCTCTTCTTACACTACTACCCACACCCTCTTCTTACACTACTACCTATACCCTCATCTTACACTACTACCTATACCCTCTTCTTACACTACTATCTATACCCTCTTCTTACACTACTACCTATACCCTCTTCTTACACTACTACCTATACCCTCTTCTTACACTACTACCTATACCCTCATCTTACACTACTACCTATACCCTCATCTTACACTACTATCTATACCCTCTTCTTACACTACTACCTATACCCTCTTCTTACACTACTACCTATACCCTCTTCTTACACTACTACCTATACCCTCATCTTACACTACTATCTATACCCTCATCTTACACTACTACCTATACTCTCATCTTACACTACTATCTATACCCTCATCTTACACTACTATCTATACCCTCATCTTACACTACTACCTATACCCTCATCTTACACTACTACCTATACCCTCATCTTACACTACTACCTATACCCTCATCTTACACTACTATCTATACCCTCATCTTACACTACTACCTATACTCTCTTCTTACACTACTACCTATACCCTCATCTTACACTACTATCTATACCCTCATCTTACACTACTACCTATACCCTCATCTTACACTACTACCTATACCCTCTTCTTACACTACTACCTACACCCTCTTCTTACACTACTACCTATACCCTCTTCTTACACTACTACCTATACCCTCTTCTTACACTACTACCTATACCCTCTTCTTACACTACTACCTATACCCTCTTCTTACACTACTACCTATACCCTCTTCTTACACTACTACCTATACCCTCTTCTTACACTACTACCTATACCCTCTTCTTACACTACTACCTATACCCTCATCTTACACTACTACCTATACTAAACATTTTCAGGGCAAGTTTTTATCTGCAGCATATTCCTTATCTAGAACTAGCACATTGACCAGACAGCCATACCTCCACTCTCAATGCAATCTATACACTGGGTGATCTCACATATTCCTATAGGCCTTTTAATTTACTTTACCGTTTTCTAAAAGATAGAACACGAAATCAAATTTAAAGAAGCAGTGGGGGTTTTCCCTTCTATTTCGGAGTCTCATGGTAATTTTGATGTTTTCTTATATTGACAAAATCTGCCGAAAGAGATGTGGCACAGTGTTATCTAACATGTCATTTCCTGACAGGTTTCACATTGCCATCCTTTGTCCCATCGTGTACTGAACTGAGAACATCCTACTGCTCCCTGCACATCATGAGTCTGCAAATACAATATAGTCACGAGAATGTAAACAATGGTACCCCATTGCTGTATGAACTGTATTGGTATTCAGAGTAAGTCAAAATGTATTGCAGACTGAGTGGTGGTGCAGTATTCAGTGTAGTGCTACGGGTATTCAGTCTTCAGTATAGCTCTACGGGTATTCAGCATTCAGTGTAGTGCTACGGGTATTCAATATTCAGTGTAGTGCTACGGTTATTCAGTGTAGTGCTACGGGTATTCAGTGTAGTGCTACGGGTATTCAGTATTCCATGTAGCTCTACGGGTATTCAGCCTTCAGTATAGCTCTACGGGTATTCAATATTCAGTATAGCTCTACGGGTTTTCAGTATTCAGTATAGTGCTACGGGTATTCAGTGTAGTGCTACGGGTATTCAGTGTAGTGCTACGGGTATTCAGTGTAGTGCTACGGATATTCAGTGTCGTGGTATTGGTACTCCGTGTAGTGCTACAGGTATTCAGTATAGTGCTACGGGTATTCAGTGTAGTGCTACGGGTATTCAGTATAGTGCTACGTGTATTCAGTATTCAGTGTAGTGCTATATGTATTCAGTATTCAGTGTAGTGCTATGGGTATTCAGTATTCAGTGTAGTGCTACGGGTATTCAGTGTAGTGCTACGGGTATTCAGTATTCCATGTAGCTCTATGGGTATTCAGTCTTCAGTATAGCTCTACGGGTATTCAATATTCAGTATAGCTCTACGGGTTTTCAGTATTCAGTATAGTGCTACGGGTATTCAGTGTAGTGCTACGGGTATTCAGTGTAGTGCTACGGGTATTCAGTGTAGTGCTACGGATATTCAGTGTAGTGGTATTGGTACTCCGTGTAGTGCTACAGGTATTCAGTATAGTGCTACGGGTATTCAGTGTAGTGCTACGGGTATTCAGTATAGTGCTATGTGTATTCAGTATTCAGTGTAGTGCTATATGTATTCAGTATTCAGTGTAGTGCTATGGGTATTCAGTATTCAGTGTAGTGGTATTGGTATTCAGTGTAGTTCTGCAGGTATTCAGTATTCAGTGTAGCGCCAAGGGTATTCATTATAGTTCTACGGGTATTCAGTATTCAGTGTAGTGCTACGGGTATTCAGTGTAGCACTACGGGTATTCAGTATTCAGTATAGTGTTACGGATATTCAGTATTTAGTGTAGCGCTATGGGTATTCAGTATTCAGTATAGTGCTACCGGTATTCAGCATTCAGTGTAGCACTATGGGTATTCAGTATTCAGTGTAGTGCTAGGGGTATTTAGTGTAGTGCTAAGGGTATTCGATATTCAGTGTACCACTATGGGGATTCAGTATTCAGTGTAGTGCTACGGATATTCAGTATTCAGTGTAGTTCTACGGGTATTGAGAGTAGTGCTACAGATATTCAGTATAGTTCTACGGGTATGGGTAAAGCACAGTGTCTTCTGGAATGATTCATACCCACTTATTCCACATTTTGTTGTTACAGCCTGATTTCAAAATGAATTAAATATGTGTTTTCCTCACCCATCTAGTCACAATACCCCATAATGCTAAAGTGAAAACATGTTTTTTGGAAATTGTAGTACATTTATTGAGAAATTAAACACAGAAATATCTCATTTACAAAAGTATTCACACCGCTGAGTCAACACAATGTAGAATCAACTTTGGCAGTGATTACTGCTGTAAGTATGTCTGGGTAAGTCTCTAAGAGCTTTCCACACCTGGATTGTGCAACACTTGCCCATTATTCTTTTCAACATTCTTCAAGCTCTGTCAAATTGGTTGTTGATCATTGTTCGACAACCATTTTCAGTAGTCAGTAGATTTAAATTAAAACTGTATCTTGGCCACTCAAGAACATTCATTGTCTTCTTGGTAAGCAACTCCAGTGTAGATTTGGCCTTGTGTTTTAGGTTATTGTCCTGCTGAATGGTGAAATAATCTCCCAGAGTCTGGTGGAAAGCAGACTGAACCAGGTTTTCCTCTAGGATTTTGCCTGTGCTTAGTGCCATTCTGTTTCTTTTTTATCCTGAAAAACTCCCCAGTCCTTAAAGATTACAAGCATACCCATAACATAATGCATATGGATTTTCCCCAAACATAACGTTTGTATTCAGGACAAAAAGTGAATTGCTTTGGCACATTTTTTTTTGCAGTTTTACTTTAGTGCCTTGTTTTGGATTTCAGGCTTCCTTCTTTTCACTCCGTCAATTAGGTAAGTATTGTGGACCAACTACAATTTTGTTGATCCATCCTCAGTTTTCTCCTATCACAACCATTAAACTCCGTTACTGTTTTAAAGTCACTATGGGCCTCATGATGAGATCCCTGAGTGATTTCCTTCCTCTCTGGCAACTGGGTTAGGAAAGACACCTGTATATTTGTAGTGACTGGGCGTGTTGATACACCATCAATAGTGACTGCGGTAACCAAACGCCAATCCCTGGTTCCACATCCTCCGCAAACTACAGTGCCCCATCTCGGTGTCTGCTAACTACAGTGCTCCCATCTCGGTCTCTGCTAACTACAGTGCTCCCATCTCGGTCTCTGCTAACTACAGTGCTCCCATCTCGGTCTCTGCTAACTACAGTGCTCCCATCTCGGTCTCTGCTAACTACAGTGCTCCCATCTCGATCTCTGCTAACTACAGTGCTCCCATCTCGGTCTCTGCTAACTACAGTGCTCCCATCTCGGTCTCTGCTAACTACAGTGCTCCCATCTCGGTCTCTGCTAACTACAGTGCTCCCATCTCGGTCTCTGCTAACTACAGTGCTCCCATCTCGGTCTCTGCTAACTACAGTGCTCCCATCTCGGTCTCTGCTAACTACAGTGCTCCCATCTCGGTCTCTGCTCACTACAGTGCTCCCATCTCGGTCTCTGCTAACTACAGTGCTCCCATCTCGGTCTCTGCTAACTACAGTGCTCCCATCTCGGTCTCTGTTAACTACAGTGCTCCCATCTCGGTCTCTGCTAACTACAGTGCTCCCATCTCGGTCTCTGCTAACTACAGTGCTCCCATCTCGGTCTCTGCTAACTACAGTGCTCCCATCTCAGTCTCTGCTATCTACAGTGCTCCCATCTCGGTCTCTGCTAACTACAGTGCTCCCATCTCGGTCTCTGCTAACTACAGTGCTCCCATGTCGGTCTCTGCTAACTACAGTGCTCCCATCTCGGTCTCTGTTAACTACAGTGCTCCCATCTTGGTCTCTGCTAACTACAGTGCTCCCATCTCGGTCTCTGCTAACTACAGAGACCTCTGCCTCTGATGGGAACAAGTGAAAGAAGACAAAGATGGATCAGTTTTCAAAGCCGACGATAACAATTTCAAACACGGAATTGTCACGTCCCAGAAAGTCAGCTCCTCCGTTGCAAAAGACAAGGGCAGACCCCATTAAGTGGCAAATTGCAGTCTCGCGAGATAATCAGTCGGCATCAGCATTGTGCAGGGGAACATATGAAAAGTCATTATTGCGAAATCAATTCTCAATTACCTCCTTTGTTGTAGCCGTCGACACGTTAAATAAACGTTCAGCACCGTCACCGCCATTTTCCCAGCAGGCAACCGCAGTAAAGGCCCAGTGCGTGTTATCCAACCACAGAACAAATGCTAATGGCCTGTAAACAGTTGTGAAAGAACAGCAAAGATAGAAGTGTGACAGATAAGCATGGAGGGGAACGGCTGCCATTAGTGGATTCATTAGCGCCTGTCACACCTGTGCCCAGGAAACGCCTCGCCTGGCTGAGCCCTTGTTCTTGTCATGCAGTGTTGCACTGACGTTAGCTGGCTGCCCCTACCAACACTTTGAGCAAGCACAAATTAAATGAAATGAGGGCCCCTCTCACTTCTCACTTCTCACCCTCCCAATCTCATCAAATGTGATACAGGGAAAATTGTGACTGTTAAGTTAGTGACATGTGGCGACACTTGCTCAGTATGATTTGGAGAAAAAAAGGGGTTATGCTCTACGACTCATTGACAGTCAGACAGTGTGAACAATGTAAGTAGACTAAATCATAGAGGCCTAGATTTAGGAGATGGGAGGAGATTTTCTTGAAAATAAGAGATGTTATTTCAAGGGGGATGGTTGTCCTGGAAACCATAGCTAACATTTGACTTCAGAACTAATGATTGCCCACTTGCCCCATAATTTTCAATTACTGACAGACAGACAGACATGTTCATCACCATTAATTCAACAATCTAAGTGACAATATAGAGGTTTAGAGGTGGTAACAGGCAGGCAGAAGGTACTCAAGCCCTGGTTGTCAAATTCAACAAATATCTTCATAATTAGATTGACATTTGTTAATGAGATTTGGAATGCCAGTGAAATGTGTGATTCTTTTATAACTGGAGAGATAGGAACGCACCTGCCAATCTCCCACTAGCATTTCTCTCCATTAATTCCAAAATAAATGATGAATACTTCCACCAACATACAGCTACAGTACATGAGACAAATTTATAATCCATGGAATTTATTCTATAATATGGACGGAATCTATTAAACAACAAACTGAAACAACGCTGTAGTCTACTGTAGGTTGACGGGACACACCTGTGGAATCGACTGTATGCTACTGTAGGTTGACGGGACACACCTGTGGAATCGACTGTATGCTACTGTAGGTTGACGGGACACACCTGTGGAATCGACTGTATGCTACTGTAGGTTGACGGGACACACCTGTGGAATCGACTGTATGCTACTGTAGGTTGACGGGACACACCTGTGGAATCGACTGTATGCTACTGTAGGTTGACGGGACACACCTGTGGAATCGACTGTATGCTACTGTAGGTTGACGGGACACACCTGTGGAATCGACTGTATGCTACTGTAGGTTGACGGGACACACCTGTGGTATCGACTGTATGCTACTGTAGGTTGACGGGACACACCTGTGGAATCGACTGTATGCTACTGTAGGTTGACGGGACACACCTGTGGAATCGACTGTATGCTACTGTAGGTTGACGGGACACACCTGTGGAATCGACTGTATGCTACTGTAGGTTGACGGGACACACCTGTGGAATCGACTGTATGCTACTGTAGTTGACACTCGTCTCTAATCACAGTAAGCATGGCAGTAAGTGATGTGTTCACTGCACAACCCCTAATACTCCCCGCCAGTAGATTAGTATTGAATCAATTCATTTAATATTTTCAGCCATTCACAAACGTTCTTGTCTCTTGGCAAGTTGTATTCTGTATTGACAATTTGTTCAGATGTCTCTGTCTACCATTATCCTGTGGATAATGGCCTCTGTACCAGTGCATTGTGGCTCTAGTCAGATATCAACTTCAAAGACATTCAATAAAACAAATAACAGACAAATCCTTTTAATGAGGGCTGGAATGCTAATAAGCCCATTGCTTTCTATTCCACTGTGGCGTGCGTGCAGGGCCCTCTCTCACTGCGTCTCTGGCACAGAGGCATAGCTCCCAGAAGGCGGCGGGGGAGAGCGAGGCAGCAAGCGTTGTGGAGGAGGTAGAGGGCCCTCAGAAGTCTGAGACTGACAGGCCAAATGAAGGGGAGTCACTGGGAGTCAGTCGCTGGGCACGGTGGGAGTCAGTCGCTGGGCATGGTGGGAGTCAGTCGCTGGGCATGGTGGGAGTCAGTCGCTGGGCATGGTGGGAGTCAGTCGCTGGGCATGGTGGGAGTCAGTTGCTGGGCACGGTGGGTATCAGTCGCTGGGCACGGTGGGAGTCAGTCACTGGGCATGGTGGGTATCAGTCACTGGGCATGGTGGGAGTCAGTCGCTGGGCATGGTGGGAGTCAGTCACTGGGCATGGTGACGACAGCGCAGTGATTCAGTTCTGCTCTGCTTGTCAAGAGGTACCACTGACCCAAGAACAACCATGAAACACAATAAGGTGATAATGAGCAGAAGTAAGAGAGACAGAGCCACCCTCGCCCTGCCTCACCTCGTCCACAGGTCCTACACTCCACCGCTAGCTGTAGTCAACCCCCAGTCTCTTGATCAACTCGAACGCTCGCTTCGCTGTCCTTAATTAATTAGCTCCCATGGTGAGAATACATTAGTGTCTGGAGTCTTGCTGCGTGCACACTTAATTCAATCGAAACAAACACTTTACGAACCAATTTATTCAAAAGGCACTATAAAATGGATCATGCAGAGCCGTGGCCTTCTTGAAGGATAAGCATGGGGATCTTCTCTAAGATAACTTCTAAGCGAGGGAGAACTGGAGAACGCAGGGCTTTCATTTCTGGCTTTCATTTGAGATTTGAGTAATTTAGCAGCCCTTTATCCAGAGTGACCTACAGGACCAATTAGAATTAAGTGCCTTGCTCAAGGGCACATCGGTAGATTTTTCATCTAGCCGGCTTGGGGATTCAAACCAGCAACCTTTTGGTTACTGTCCCAACGGTCTAATCCACCAAGCTACTTGCCGCCCCGCCCCTTTCACAAGGAAAACAAATCAAACATCGGCAGGCTCCAAAGGCCTGTGAGCGTTCCCTATTTGAAAACAATGCAGATGATTCCCAGTGGAAATCAGCACCACGCCACTCTCAGCGTGAGCCGGGCGGCGCTATTGTTAGCAAGTTGTGACGCGTGACACCTACAGAGAGACCACAGCGTGCGTCCCCCATGCTCCCACACTCACAAAGCTCTAACAGAATCAAACAACGGGATCATCTTCCATTGTCTAGAAATTAGAAACACAACCACGTATATAATCAGGTAGACAAACGGGTCGTTCAGGACAGGTATTCACACACTAATCACAGTATCCAACTGCAAAACCTCCCCTCTAACACCTGCCATTACTGCCAAGCTTATCCTCTGTGAGTGCTCAGTGAGGGGCCAAGAAAAATACCTAATTTCACACACAAACCTTCACAAACCCCCGATGCCCAGGAAAACACAGAAGACGATTGAAGAGAAGGGACCAGAGGAAAACACTGTAATTTCACTAAAATAAATATTCTCATTGGAAACAATCACAAAATCATAGCAGGCATACTACAAGGACGTCAGGGAGGAGTGAAGGAGAGTCCTAGGCGGGATGCACTTCTCTACCGTAACCTGCTCTCTCGGATTGTGGTGACGGTTTCAGAGAGATGGCTAGCGGAAGATAAGCCAGTGGGATGGAGGGAAGAAGAGGCAGAGAAGAAGGAAGAGAGCTGATCTGTCAATCAGATGGGGGGGGGGGGGTGCAATGTCAGACAGAGAAGCATGGCTGACTGACTTAGCACAGTGAGAGAAAATGAATCTGATCAAAATCCTGATCGGGAGCCAGTGTTGATTGCTCCAATGCTCTGGGTCCATACAAAAAACGCTTCTAATTGGTGAATTAAGTTACTGAGACCGTGTTCAGTGACATTCAGCCAGACTGACTTGGAAGCACTGACATGAATTTTTAAGTCAAGAAAAACAACATGTGCATCAAAACAACTGAACTGCAAGTGCACTTCAAATGAGCTCTGTCTATCTGTATCTGTTCATTTCAGGTATGGGTTAGATGGTATTAGGTAGGGGTTAGGTAGTATTAGGTAGGGGTTAGGTAGTATTAGGTAGTATTAGGTAGGGGTTAGGTAGTATTAGGTAGGGGTTAGGTAGTATTAGTTAGTATTAGGTAGGAGTAAGGTAGTATTAGGTAGGGGTTAGGTAGTATTAGGTAGGGGTTAGGTAGTATTAGGTAGGGGTTAGGTAGTATTAGGTAGTATTAGGTAGGGGTTAGGTAGTATTAGGTAGGGGTTAGGTAGTATTAGTTAGTATTAGGTAGGAGTAAGGTAGTATTAGGTAGGGGTTAGGTAGTATTAGGTAGGGGTTAGGTAGTATTAGGTAGGGGTTAGGTAGTATTAGGTAGGGGTTAGGTAGTATTAGGTAGTATTAGGTAGGAGTAAGGTAGTATTAGGTAGGGGTTAGGTAGTATTAGGTAGGGGTTAGGTAGTATTAGGTAGGGGCTAGATAGTATTAGGTAGGGGTCAGGTAGTATTAGGTAGAGGTTAGGTAGTATTAGGTAGTATTAGGTAGGGGTTGGGTAGCATTAGGTAGTATTAGGTAGAGGTTAGGTAGTATTATGTAGTATTAGGTAGGGGTTAGGTAGTATTAGGTAGGGGTTAGGTAGTATTAGGTACGGGTTAGGTAGTATTAGGTAGGGGTTAGGTAGTATTAGGTAGAGGTTAGGTAGTATTAGGTAGGGGTTAGGTAGTATTAGGTAGTATTAGGTAGGGGTTAGGTAGTATTAGGTAGGGGTTAGATAGTATTAGGTAGGGGTTAGGTAGTATTAGGTAGTATTAGGTAGGGGTTAGATAGTATTAGGTAGTATTAGGTAGGGGTTAGATAGTATTAGGTAGGGGTTAGGTAGTATTAGGTAGTATTGGGTAGGGGTTAGGTATTATTAGGTAGGGGTTAGGTAGTATTAGGTAGTATTAGGTGGGGGTTAGACAGTATTAGGTAGAGGTTAGATAGTATTAGGTAGGGGTTAGGTAGTATTAGGTAGTATTAGGAAGGGGTTAGATAGTATTAGGTAGGGGTTAGATAGTATTAGGTAGGGGTTAGATGGTATTAGGTAGGGGTTAGGTAGTATTAGGTAGGGGTTAGGTAGTATTAGGTAGGGGTTAGATAGTATTAGGTAGTATTAGGTAGGGGTTAGATGGTATTAGGTAGGGGTTAGGTATTATTGGGTAGGGGTTAGGTAGTATTAGGTCGTATTAGGTAGGGGTTAGACAGTATTAGGTAGGGGTTAGATAGTATTAGGTAGGGGTTAGATAGTATTAGGTAGTATTAGGTAGGGGTTAGATGGTATTAGGTAGTGGTTAGGTAGTATTAGGTAGGGGTTATGTAGTATTAGGTAGTATTAGGTAGAGGTTAGGTAGTATTAGGTAGTATTAGGTAGGGGTTAGATCGTACTAGGTAGTATTAGGTAGGGGTTAGATGTATTAGGTAGGGGTTAGATGGTATTAGGTAGTATTAGGTAGAGGTTAGGTAGTATAAGGCAGTATTAGGTAGGGGTTAGATCGTACTAGGTAGTATTAGGTAGGGGTTAGATAGTATTAGGTAGTATTAGGTAGTGGTTAGATGGTATTAGGTAGGGGTTAGGTAGTATTAGGTAGTATTGGGTAGGGGTTAGGTAGTATTAGGTAGGGGCTAGGTAGTATTAGGTAGGGGTTAGATGGTATTAGGTAGGGGTTAGGTAGTATTATGTAGGGGCTAGGTAGTATTAGGTAGGGGTTAGGTAGTATTAGGTAGTATTAGGTAGGGGTTAGATGGTATTAGGTAGGGGTTAGGTAGTATTAGGTAGGGGTTATGTAGTATTAGGTAGTATTAGGTAGGGGTTAGATCGTACTAGGTAGTATTAGGTAGGGGTTAGGAAGTATTAGGTAGGAGTTAGATAGAATTAGGTAGAGGTTAGATAGTATTAGGTAGGGGCTAGGTAGTATTAGGTAGGGGTTAGGTAGTATTAGGTAGTATTAGGTAGGGGTTAGATTGTATTAGGTAGATGTTATATAGTATTAGGTAGGGCTTAGATAGTATTAGGTAGTATTAGGTAGGGGTTAGGTAGTATTAGGTAGGGGTTAGATAGTATTTGCTAGTATTAGGTAGGGGTTAGGTAGTATTAGGCAGGGGTTAGATAGTATTAGGTAGGGGTTAGATAGTATTAGGTTGGGGTTAGATAGTATTAGGTAGTATTAGGTAGGTGTTAGATAGTATTAGGTAGGGGTTAGATAGTATTTGCTAGTATTAGGTAGGGGTAAGGTAGTATTAGGTAGTATTAGGGAGGGTTAGGTAGTTTTTAGTCATTTTAGTACTTTTTATTAGGATCCTCTTTAGCTAACGCCGTAACGCTAGCTAATCTTCCTGGTTCCAACGCCAATTAACAAGACATTACAAACAACCACAATCAAGACTTTACAAACATTCAACAAGTAGACAATACAGAAAATTAAAATACCTGACAGGAAACACATTTAACATTCAGTTGATACTTTCTATTTCCTGTCCAGTCATATGGTCTATCACATTAGATGTTCTTTCTATTTCCTGTCCAGTCATATGGTCTATTACATAAGATGTTCTTTCTATTTCCTGTCCAGTCATATGGTCTATCACATTAGATGTTCTTTCTATTTCCTGTCCAGTCATATTGTCTATCACATTAGATGTTCTTTCTATTTCCTGTCCAGTCATATGGTCTATCACATTAGATGTTCTTTCTATTTCCTGTCCAGTCATATGGTCTATCACATTAGATGTTCTTTCTATTTCCTGTCCAGTCATATGGTCTATCACATTAGATGTTCTTTCTATTTCCTGTCCAGTCATATGGTCTATCACATTAGATGTTCTTTCTATTTCCTGTCTAGTCATATGGTCTATTACATAAGATGTTCTTTCTATTTCCTGTCCAGTCATATGGTCTATCACATTAGATGTTCTTTCTATTTCCTGTCCACTCATATGGTCTATCACATTAGATGTTCTTTCTATTTCCTGTCCAGTCATATGGTCTATCACATTAGATGTTCTTTCTATTTCCTGTCCAGTCATATGGTCTGTCACATTAGATGTTCTTTCTATTTCCTGTCCAGTCATATGGTCTATCACATTAGATGTTTTTTCTGTTTCCTGTCCAGTCATATGGTCTATCACATTAGATGTTCTTTCTACTTCCTGTCCAGTCATATGGTCCATCACATTAGATGTTCTTTCTATTTCCTGTCCAGTCATATGGTCTATCACATTAGATGTTCTTTCTACTTCCTGTCCAGTCATATGGTCTATCACATTAGATGTTCTTTCTACTTCCTGTCCAGTCATATGGTCTATCACATTAGATGTTCTTTCTACTTCCTGTCCAGTCATATGGTCTATCACATTACATGTTCTTTCTATTTCCTGTCCAGTCATATGGTCTATAACATTAGATGTTCTGTCTATTTCCTGTCCAGTCATATGGTCTATCACATTAGATGTTCTTTCTATTTCCTGTCCAGTCATATGGTCTATCACATTAGATGTTCTTTCTATTTCCTGTCCAGTCATATGGTCTATCACATTAGATGTTCTTTCTATTTCCTGTCCAGTCATATGGTCTATCACATTAGATGTTCTTTCTATTTCCTGTCCAGTCATATGGTCTATTTCCTGTCCAGTCATATGGTCTATCACATTAGATGTTCTTTCTATTTCCTGTCCAGTCATATGGTCTATTTCCTGTCCAGTCATATGGTCTATCACATTAGATGTTCTTTCTATTTCCTGTCCAGTCATATGGTCTATCACATTAGATGTTCTTTCTATTTCCTGTCCAGTCATATGGTCTATCACATTAGATGTTCTTTCTATTTCCTGTCCAGTCATATGGTCTATTTCCTGTCCAGTCATATGGTCTGTCACATTAGATGTTCTTTTATTTTTTTCTTGAAGGTGGATTTACTTTTTGCCTGAGAAATATGGATTGGTAAAACGTTCCATTCAGCTATAGCTCTATATAAAACTGTAGATTTAAGGCGATTTGTCCTTGGCTTGAGTTGTTTTAGCTGCCCTGGATTTGCCTGTCTGGTTTGGTGGTTATGCGCGTTGCTAGTATGTACTAATTGGACTGAAAAATACCGCGTTTTTTTTGAAAAATATAACATTCCTAAAGAAAATCAGAAGACTAGATAGCAATTTGGCGTCTAGATTATCTGTACCAGGCGACATGTCATCCGAAGGAGACAACAGCATCCTTTCTACCTCTTCCCTTTCTACTTCATGAAATTTGAACCTGCATTGCCTCTCCTTCATGATACAATCTTTTATAAGGGTATATGACATGGAGCCATCAGTTTAAATCATATCATTCCTCAACTTGTCCACTTTGCCTGTAAAATATTAATTAAAGTCGTTTTTTCAATGTCGTGTGAAGTTGTAATAAATATACCCTATGATTCAATAAAACAGGCAGACATGTTTGAATTCCTACCCATAATAGTGTTCAAGGTTCTCCACAGTTTTTTCCCCATCACCCTTTACTTCATCAATTTTGTGCCGATAGAATCCCTTCTTCTTTCCTTTGTTGAGCTTGGTCACAAGATGTCACGCCTTAGTTATTCTTTGTTTTCTTTATTATTTCGGTTAGGTCAGGGTGTGACATGGTGGATTTTTGTGTTTTTAGCCTGGTCTAGAGTTTTTTGTATGTTTATGGGGCTGTTTCCTTTCTAGGTAGCTTGTATGTCTATGGTTGCCAAGATTGGTTCTCAATTAGAGGCAGCTGTCTATTGTTGTCTCTGATTGGGAACCATATTTAGGCAGCCATATTCTGTGGGTACTTTGTGGGCGGTTGTCTTCTGTCATTGCACCAGATAGGACTGGTTCGGTTTTGTATTTTGTAGTGTTCTCGTTTATCATCTATATTAAATATGTTGAACACTAACCACGCTGCATTTTGGTCCTCCTCTCCTTCAATGGAAGAAAACCGTTACACAAGATTTCTTAATTTACAATAACTTTGCTTATCAAACAAAGTACCAGATTTATCAGCTACTTTTTTGGCATTATAACTTTGAATCATTACATTTCTCAGCTCATCATCAATCTATGGGGCACCATTTGACCTCTCAGTGCATTTTGTTAAAGGGGCTTATCAGCTATACTCATTAATCATTTCATAAACAAACTTAGTGACATTTCAGGATCATCCTTACTACACACTTTTAACCATTGCACATTCTTAATCTCATAGGTAGTATTAGGCAGGGGTTAGGTAGTATTAGGTGGGGGTTGGGTAGTATTAGGTAGGGGTTTGAGAGTATTAGGTAGGGGTTAGATTGTATTAGGTAGTATTGGGTAGGGGTTAGGTAGTATTAGGTAGGGGTTAGGTAGTATTAGGTAGGGGTTAGATAGTATTAGGTAGGGGTTAGGTAGGATTAGGTAGGGGTTAGATAATATTAGGTAGGGGTTAGATTGTATTAGGTAGGGGTTAGATTGTATTAGGTAGGGGTTAGATTGTATTAGGTAGGGGTTAGATTGTATTAGGTAGGGGTTAGATTGTATTAGGTAGGGGTTAGATAGTATTAGGTAGGGGTTAGATCGTATTAGGTAAGGGTTAGAAAGTATTAGATAGTATTAGGTAGGGGTTAGATAGTATTTGGTAGTATTAGGTAGGGGTTAGATAGTATTTGGTAGTATTAGGTAGGGGTTAGATCGTATTAGGTAGGGGTTAGATAGTATTTGGTAGTATTAGGTAGGGGTTAGAAAGTATTAGGTAGTATTAGGTAGTATTAGGTAGGGGTTAGATAGTATTTGGTAGTATTAGGTTGGGGTTAGAGAGTATTAAGTAGTATTAGGTAGGGGTTAGATAGTATTTTGTAGTATTAGCTATGGGGTTAGGTAGTATTAGGTAGGGGTTAGGTCGTATTAGGTAGGGGTTAGGTAGTATTAGGTAGGGGTTAGATAGTATTAGGTAGGGGTTAGGTAGTATTAGGTAGGGGTTAGATAGTATTAGGTAGTATTAGGTAGGGGTTAGGTAGTATTAGGTAGGGGTTAGGTAGTATTAGGTAGAGGTTAGATAGTATTAGGTAGGGGTTGGGTAGTATTAGGTAGGGGTTAGATAATATTAGGTAGGGGTTAGATTGTATTAGGTAGGGGTTAGATTGTATTAGGTAGGGGTTAGATAGTATTAGGTAGGGGTTAGATCGTATTAGGTAGGGGTTAGAAAGTATTAGGTAGTATTAGGTAGGGGTTAGATAGTATTTGGTAGTATTAGGTAGGGGTTAGATTGTATTAGGTAGTATTAGGTAGGGGTTAGGTAGTATTAGGTAGTATTAGGTAGGGGTTAGAAAGTATTAGGTAGTATTAGGTAGGGGTTAGATAGTATTAGGTAGGGGTTAGGTAGTATTAGGTAGGGGTTAGGTAGTATTAGGTAGGGGTTAGGTAGTATTAGGTAGGGGTTAGATAGTATTAGGTAGGGGTTAGAAATTATTAGGTAGTATTAGGTAGGGGTTAGGTAGTATTAGGTAGCATTAGGTGTGGGTTAGATAGTATTAGGTAGTATTAGGTAGGGGTTAGGTAGTATTAGGTAGGGGTTAGATAGTATTAGGTAGTATTAGGTAGGGGTTAGGTAGTATTAGGTAGTATTAGGTAGGGGTTAGATAGTATTAGGTTGTATTAGGCAGGGGTTAGATAGTATTAGGTAGGGGTTAGGTAGTATTAGGTAGGGGTTAGGTAGTATTAGGTAGTATTGGGTAGTGGGTAGATAGTATTAGATAGTTTGTATTAGGTAGGTGTCAGGTAGTATTAGGTAGGGGTTAGGTAGTATTAGGTTGTAGTTAAACAGTATTAGGTAGGGGTCGGGTAGTATTAGGTAGTATTAGGTAGGGGTTAGGTAGTATTTGGTAGTAGTTAGATAGTTTTAGGTAGGGGGATAGAGGGATGAAGACTTCCACCCCCACCACATTTCCCTCTCAGCTTCATAATTATGTCCCTCCCCCAATCTCTGTCCTACCTGACTCGTCGTCAGACTTGTGTTCGTTGTCGGAGTCGGTGAGTGTGAGGGCTGAGTTCTCTCTGCTGGAGAGGCCGGAGCTGCGGCGGGACTTGATCGCGTGACCCCCCCACAGCTGTACGGCGCGCTCCGGGGACATGGCCCCCTCCGGGTCGGAGTCTGCATCGGAGCCGGCGCTGAGGGAGTAGCCCCGCTGCAGCAAGCCCAGCTCCGAGTGAGAGGAGTGGTAGGCAGCCTGGTGCTGGGTCTGGGTCTGGGTCTGGGTCTGGGCCGGTTGGTCACTCACTCCCAGCTCCGCCAGCGTGAAGCTCCCTGAGAACAGCAACAACCCAGTTAACCCAGACATTTTATTCTAGAAGATTTCTTGGGGTTGGCAAGCTAAAGCAGGCATAAAAAGGAGAAGTGACATTTAGGTGTGTTAATGTTTGCATTTCCTTAAAAACAGGATCTGAGATAAAGGGCACCATATGCAAGCTCAGAACCCACACTATATACAAAGAGCTATATTAGAAACTCCAGGAATAAAACCAAGAGAAAACCAACTATGCAGATCTGAAGATAAACAATGAGATCAATGGTGGGAAATGGAGCAAAGATGTAATTTTCATTATGACACATTTGTCTGACCGGTCGATGTGTTCCATTGTCATAGAGATGTGAAAGAGTGAGAAATGACACATAAACAGAAATAAAGAAATGAGATATACCAATGGTCCAGGTTATATGTCAAAACACCCCATGGCTTGTATAGGATGAATTGAAAACCGGGGAGCATGAAGCAGTGTTGGGGAGCAGGATTTAAATAAATAGTATTTCAAGTGATAGTATTATGTGAAGTTTGAGGGGGGTGCGGGAGTAGGGCTGTGGCGGTCATGATATTTTGTCAGCTGGTGATTGTCATTCAAATAACTGCCGGTCTCACGGTAATTGACCATTAATTAACATACAGACGTGCTCAAATTTGCTGGTACCCGTCAACAAAAAACGAAGAAGGCACAATTTTCTTTTAAATAACATGAAACTGACTAAACTAATTTGCATCCACCATTGTTTATTCCATATTTAATAGGAGTCAGACCTGGCTTTACAGTGGGGCAAAAAAGTATTTAGTCAGCCACCAATTGTGCAAGTTCTCCCACTTAAAAAGATGAGAGAGGCCTATAATTTTCATCATAGGTACACTTCAACTATGACAGACAAAATTAGAAAAAAAATCCAGAAAATCACATTGTAGGATTTTTAATGAATTTATTTGCAAATCATGGTGGAAAATAAGTATTTGGTCAATAACAAAAGTTTATCTCAATACTTTGTTATATCGCCTTTGTTGGCAATGACAGAGGTCAAACGTTTTCTGTAAGTCTTCACAAGGTTTTCACACACTGTTGCTGGTATTTTGGCCCATTCCTCCATGCAGATCTCCTCTAGAGCAGTGATGTTTTGGGGCTGTTGCTGGGAAACACGGACTTTCAATTCCCTCCAAAGATTTTCTATGGGGTTGAGATCTGGAGACTGGCTAGGCCACTCCAGGACCTTGAAATGCTTCTTACGAAGCCACTCCTTCATTGCCCGGGCGGTGTGTTTGGGATCATTGTCGTGCTGAAAGACCCAGCCACGTTTCATCTTCAATGCCCTTGCTGATGGAAGGAGGTTTTCACTCAAAATCTCACGATACATGGCCCCATTTATTCTTTCCTTTACATGGATCAGTCGTCCTGGTCCATTTGCAGAAAAACAGCCCCAAAGCATGATGTTTCCACCCCCATGCTTCACAGTAGGTATGGTGTTCTTTGGATGCAACTCAGCATTCTTTGTCCTCCAAACACAACGAGTTGAGTTTTTACCAAAAAGTTATATTTTGGTTTCATCTGACATTCTCCCAATCTTCTTCTGGATCATCCAAATGCTCTCTAGCAAACTTCAGACGGGCCTGGACATGTACTGGCTTAAGCAGGGGGACACGTCTGGCACTGCAGAATTTGAGTCCCTGGCGGCGTAGTGTGTTACTGATGGTAGGCTTTGTTACTTTGGCCCCAGCTCTCTGCAGGTCATTCACTAGGTCCCCCCGTGTGGTTCTGGGATTTTTGCTCACCGTTCTTGTGATCATTTTGACCCCACGGGGTAAGATCTTGCGGGGAGCCCCAGATCGAGGGAGATTATCAGTGGTCTTGTATGTCTTCCATTTCCTAATAATTGCTCCCACAGCTCCCACAAACCAAATTTTTTCAAAGACAGATCTTTGGTCTTGGCCATAGTGGAGTTTGGAGTGTGACTGTTTGAGGTTGTGGACAGGTGTCTTTTATACTAATAACAAGTTCAAACAGGTTCCATTAATACAGGTAACGAGTGGAGGACAGAGGAGCCTCTTAAAGAATAAGTTACAGGTCTGTGAGAGCCAGAAATCTTGCTTGTTTGTAGGTGACCAAATACTTATTTTCTACCATAATTTGCAAATAAATTCATTAAAAATCCTACAATGTGATTTTCAGGATTTTTTTTCTTCTCATTTTGTCTGTCATAGTTGAAGTGTACCTATGATGAAAATTACAGGCCTCCCTCATCTTTGTAAGTGGGAGAACTTCTATAATTGGTGGCTGACTAAATACTTTTTTGCAGATGTAGATATTATTATTGTAAATAATTATATTATTGTAAATAATAAAACAAATGAAAATGGCATGGACAAAAATGATGGGAACCTTAACCTAATATTTTGTTGCACAACCTTTAGAGGCAATCACTGTAATCAAATGTTTTCTGTATCTCTCAATGGGACTTCTGCACCTGTTAACGGGTAGTTTGGCCCACTCTTCCTGGGCAAACTGCTCCAGCTGTCTCAGGTTTGATGGGTGACTTCTGCACCTGTTAACGGGTAGTTTGGCCCACTCTTCCTGAGCAAACTGCTCCAGCTGTCTCAGGTTTGATGTGTGCCTTCTGCACCTGTTAGCAGGTAGTTTGGCCCACTCTTCCTGAGCAATCTGCTCCAGCTGTCTCAGGTTTGATGGGTGCCTTCTGCACCTGTTAACAGGTAGTTTGGCCCACTCTTCCTGAGCAAACTGCTCCAGCTGTCTCAGGTTTGATGGGTGCCTTCTGCACCTGTTAACAGGTAGTTTGGCCCACTCTTCCTGAGCAATCTGCTCCAGCTGTCTCAGGTTTGATGGGTGCCTTCTGCACCTGTTAACAGGTAGTTTGGCCCACTCTTCCTGAGCAATCTGCTCCCGCTGTCTCAGGTTTGATGGGTGCCTTCTGCACCGGTTAACAGGTAGTTTGGCCCACTCTTCCTGAGCAATCTGCTCCAGCTGTCTCAGGTTTGATGGGTGCCTTCTGCATCTGTTAACAGGTAGTTTGGCCCACTCTTCCTGAGCAATCTGCTCCAGCTGTCTCAGGTTTGATGGGTGCCTTCTCCGGACTGCAAGTTTCAGCTCTTTCCATAGATGTTCGACAGGATTCAGATCAGGACTCACAGAAGGCCACTTCAGAATAGTCCAATGTTTTGTTCTTATCCATTCCTGGGTGCTTTTAGCTGTGTGTTTTGGCTCATTATCCTGTTGGAGGACCCATGACCTGCGACTGAGAAAGAGCTTTCTGACACCGGGCAGTACGTTTCGCTCCAGAATGCCTTGATAGTCTTGAGATTTCATTGTGCCCTGCACAGAATCAAGGCACCCTGTGCCAGGCGCAGCAAAGCAGCCCCAAAACATAACCGAGCCTCCTCCATGTTTCACTGTAGGTAGGTATGGTGTTCTTTACTTTGAAAGCTTCATTTATTTCCTGCTGTGAACATAGAACTCCAGTTTTGACTCATCTGTCCAAAGGACA
Organism: Oncorhynchus kisutch; assembly: GCF_002021735.2. Classification (NCBI taxonomy): domain Eukaryota; kingdom Metazoa; phylum Chordata; class Actinopteri; order Salmoniformes; family Salmonidae; genus Oncorhynchus; species Oncorhynchus kisutch. The sequence continues at coordinate 43,960,261 of NC_034201.2, forward strand.
TTCTCCCAGAAGGATTGTGGCTTGTCAATATGCATTTTAGCAAATTCCAGTCTGGATTTTTGTATGTTTTTCTTTCAAAAGTGTTGCACTTCTGGGTCTTCTTCTGCTCAAAAAGCAAAATGGATCAGAAACTGACGTCCCTTCACCTTGGAGTTCAGCTTGTATCTCTTTGACAATTATCCTTGGTTCTTTTTCTACCATTCACACTATCCTTCTGTTGAGTCTGTGATCGATTTTCCTCATGCGGCCGCGCCCAGGGAGGTTAGCTACAGTTCCATGAACCTGACACTTCTTGATAATATTTGCAACTCTTGTCACAGGAACATCAAGCTGCTTGGAGATGGTCTTGTAGCCTTTACCTTTACATTGCAATGTCTATTAGTTTCTCCTCAGACAAATCTCTCCTTAGCTTTCTCTGGTCCATGTTCAGTGTGGTGTACACAATGATACCAAACAGCTCAGTAACTACTTTACTCCATTTAAATAGGCTGACTGACTTCATTACAAGATTGGAGACATGTGTGATACTAATTAAAGAAACTAATTAGTTTGAAATATCACTATAATTCAATTATTTATTATCTTTTCTAAGGGGTACTAACAAATGTGTCCAGGTCTTTTAGAATATCTTTGTAGAATAAGCAATAATTCATATCCTTTCACAGCTTCTTTATTCTATGACAAACCAAAGGCATGCAAGTATACATGATAAAATAGTTTTTAATTTCATCACTTTTCAGGAGGAATGAAGCATTATTTCAATGAGCTTCCAGGGTACCAACGCATTTGAGCAAGTCTGTAAATGTCTTTAGCATCTCTGGCTGCTATGCTGTCCGGCTGCTATGCACTTCCGGCTGCTATGCACCTCCGGCTGCTATGCATCTCCGGCTGCTATGCATAGCCTACAAGCCTCTGATATGGACCTTCGGAACATCTACATTTAAAAAATACTAATATTTTTCCCCAAACGATTTGAGGGAGTGTGCACATGCGGCTATTCTGTGTTGAGTGTTTAACAAATAAACAGGTCCTCCTATACGCTTCATTCTGAGTTATTTATGCAACTTTAGATGTGATACAAATGTTTGGCTATTTGTTCTGTTTTCTAAGACATTCTAAGGCTAAATGATGCAACAAATTATGATTTGAATAAAGTTGCTTGAAAGGGAAGCGCTCTGCTCTGTTTCTCTCGCAGGCTGTACACACTTCATCAGTCTCTCATTCACAATTTGATGAGCACTTGATAATATTCTCGCCCAGTATTCTCAATTTAATCTGGTCTGTACATATAGCCAACTTCTTTAAATATAGCCTAGCTGTGAATGGTATGTAACCCAATAACAAGGCATGCATACAGTCGGGAATGTGTGGCAAATCTGTCATCGAACAGCATGCAGACAAAACAGGCCTTTAGCAATATTTCAAATACAATCATGTGAAAACACAGGGTGGAAAGCAAATGGCTCTTGCTGAAAAGAGAAGACTAATCTGTCTGAAGGCTACCAAAATATTTTATCAACTTTCAACAGTGGAGGCTGCTGAGGGGAGGACGGCTCATAATAATGTCTGGAACGGAATGAATGGTATCAAACATGAAAACCACGTATTTGATACCATTCCATTGACTCCATCCCGGTCATTATTATGAGCCGTCCTTCCCTCAGCAGCCTCCACTGACTTTCAAATATTGTTTGACAAAGTAAAATGAGAGAGAGGGAGAGTGAGAAAGAGAGGGAGAGATCAGCTTTTTGACACGAACGCATCGACCGTCACCGGCGAGCGAGCTGCGCATCAGAGTCAGTGAAAATAGAAAGCATTTTTTAGGACTATCATTTCCTCCTCATATTGTAGCCTACAAAATGTGTGTCTCCACACACCTGGGCTATTGATTATTGGCTATTGGCGGATTCAAGACAAGGTTGTTTTTATTGATCTCAGATTCTTAGTTTGTTAAAGTATTCCGATAATTTGTGCGATATTAAAACATATTCTGCCAGTCTCCTGTCATGGTGGGTCCCCCTTCTTCTCCGTGGCTGTCGTGAGTAAAACATTTAAACGTGTTAACCCCAGCAAGGCTGCTGTCCCAGACGGCATCCCTAGCCACGTCCTCAGAGCATGCGCAGGACCAGCTAGCTGGTGTGTTTACGGACATATTTAAACCGCTCCCTATCCCAGTCTGTTGTCCCCACATGCTTTAAGATGGCCACCATTGTTGCTGTACCCAAGAGGGCAAAGACAACTGAACTAAATTATTACCGCCCCGTAGCACTCACTTCTGTCATCATGAAGTGCGGCTAGTCAAGGATAATTTCACCGCTACCTTACCGGCCACCCTAGACCCACTTCAGTTCGTATACCGTCCCAACAGGTCCACAGATGACGCAATCGCCATCACACTGCCCTATCCCATCTGGACAAGAGGAATACCTATGTAAGAATGCTGTTCATTGACTACAGCTCAGTGTTCAACACCATAGTACCCTCCAAGCTCATCATCAAACTGGAGGCCCTGGGTCTCAACCCCGCCCTGTGCAACTGGGTCCTGGACTTTGACGGGCCGCCCCCAGGTGGTGAAGGTGGGAAACAACATCTCCACTTCACTTCGCCACTGCCTGTTCACACTGCTATCACTCAGAAGGTGAGCTCAGTACAGGCGCATCAAAGCTGGGACCGAGAGATTGAAAAACAGCTTCTATCTCAAGGCCATCAGACTGCTAAACAGCAATCACTAACTCCGAGAGCCTGCTGCCTATATTGAGACCCAATTACTGGACACTTTAATAAATGGATCACTAGTCACTTTAAACAATGCCACTTTAATCATGTTTACATATCTTACATTATTCATATCACATGTATATAATGCATTTTATACCATCTATTGCACCATGCCTATGCCACTCGGCTATCGCTCATCCATATACTTATATGTACATATTCTCATTCACTCCTTTAGATTTGTGTGTATTAGGTAGTTGTTGGGGAATTGTTAGATTACTCCTTAGATATTACTGCACTGTCAGAACTAGAAGCACAAACATTTCGCGACACTACAAGCATTTCTCTACACGCTAACCATGTGTATGTGACCAATAACATCTGCTAACCATGTGTATGTGACCAATAACATCTGCTAACCATGTGTATGTGACTAATAACATCTGCTAACCATGTGTATGTGACCAATAACATCTGCTAACCATGTGTATGTGACCAATAACATCTGCTAACCATGTGTATGTGACCAATAACATCTGCTAACCATGTGTATGTGACCAATAACATCTGCTAACCATGTGTATATGACCAATAACTTCTGCTAACCATGTGTATGTGACCAATAACATCTGCTAACCATGTGTATGTGACCAATAACATCTGCTAACCATGTGTATGTGACCAATAACTTCTGCTAACCATGTGTATGTGACCAATAACTTCTGCTAACCATGTGTATGTGACCAATAACATCTTTTGTTTCTACTGTATTATTGACTGTATGTTTTGTTTTACTCCATGTGTATCTCTGTGTCGTTGTATGTGTCGAACTGCTATGCTTTATCTTGGCCAGGTCGCAGTTGTAAATGAGAACTTGTTCTCAACTAGTCTACCTGGTTAAATAAAGGTGTTCTCAACTAGTCTACCTGGTTAAATAAAGGTGTTCTCAACTAGTCTACCTGGTTAAATAAAGGTGTTCTCAACTAGTCTACCTGGTTAAATAAAGGTGTTCTCAACTAGTCTACCTGGTTAAATAAAGGTGTTCTCAGCTAGTCTACCTGGTTAAATAAAGGTGTTCTCAACTAGTCTACCTGGTTAAATAAAGGTGTTCTCAACTAGTCTACCTGGTTAAATAAAGGTGTTCTCAACTAGTCTACCTGGTTAAATAAAGGTGTTCTTAACCTGGTTAAATAAAGGTGTTCTCAACTAGTCTACCTGGTTAAATAAAGGTGTTCTCAACTAGTCTACCTGGTTAAATAAAGGTGTTCTCAACTAGTCTACCTGGTTAGATAAAGGTGTTCTCAACTAGTCTACCTGGTTAAATAAAGGTGTTCTCAACTAGTCTACCTGGTTAACTAAAGGTTAAATAAATCAAACTTCTGTAAGTGCCTCTACTCTACAGCTTTATGCCACTAATGTGATGATATGCATGCAATGCCTTATTATAAAAGGTGACTTTTTTTTCCTCATGTCCCCCCCCCCCCTCCCTCCCTGAGCTCGCATTTTGTTCTGGCACCTCCCAATTTACGAATTAAGCACGGGTCTTTACATATACTAAATAAATAGTGTGAAATGAGTTTTGATTTAGAGTGGGCCGTTACCATGCACCTGTCGGAACACGGGGCAGAGGGATGAAAAGACGTCATCCCTATGCACTTGAATAGCAAATGGAGAACACTTTTCCCGCGGTTCATTTTCATGCCAGCCAAGTAGGCTGTAAAGAAAAGCAATGTACTTAATATTAGGTAAAGTGATAAATAAATATAGTAGGCCTAGCCTATAGAAAGTTGATGGAATCCTCCTCTTTTTAATAGAAGCCATCACAACTCTTTTCTCACACAATTGCATAGCAGAGCCTGTAGAAATGTTGCACAACAGGAACATGTATTTAACTCCATGAATCAACCAGCTATGAGGAGCTGGTTCTCGCTTCGCAACAGGTGATCCTAATCCGCTCAAACTCTGAACGCCAGGGCTCTCATGAAGTGTTTGATTTGATTTTTAATTGCGTTTACATTGATGTCAGAGTGATTAGAGACACAATAGAGCGCTGAGTACCGGCCATTAGCAACTGGCCATTAGCAAGTTCGGCAGGCTACTAATGACCATCATCAGAATCAGAACACCGTTTTGGAGAAGCCTAGTTACCGTGACGACGACAACTGACTGCTGCTGTGGCATAAATACGGTCAACGTAACAGCCCTGCTTTCTGGAAAGAGGAATGCTTGTCAGCAATAACATGGAACATGACTCTGCTCTTAACAACAATCACAAACACACAGGATCAACCACCAGGTGTATGTGTTGGTGGGAGAAGGGAAAAGGTGGCAGTTCTGAGTAATGGACAGAGAATTAATAGTTGCTGCACTGCTGCATGTCAATGTGAAAACTACAACCTCCCGCATCTCAGAAACAATCCCTTAGTAAGGTACTTAAACTATGTGTCCAGACAGCCAGTCCGAGGAAGACCTGTGGGTAAATCTACATTAGTTTACGCAAGGTGGCTGGTAGACTTGCGGTCAAGAGACTTGGGCCAGTAACGATAGGTGAAAAGTTTGTCAATATGCCCTTGAGCAAAGTACTTAACCCTAATTGCTCCTGTAAGTCGCTCTGGATAAGAGTGTCTGACTAAGTGAATAAGATGTAATGTGTAGAGTGGACATGGGTGCCAGGACAAAACAAATCACCGGAAATGAGAAGAACAACAGCAATGGTTTCAGCTTCAGGATAAGAAACAAAAAGGATTAACCAATACGTTTTTCTAATTAAAACTAATTAAAACAATGCTGTGAATGCAATCTCTTGCAATCAGCTGAAAAGTAGGAATAAAAATGAATAAAATGAGCTCATTATAGATAACTGCAGTGAATTAATGATAAACAACATTAAAGGGACAGTCTCAGAAAGGACAACGGGTTGTGTACTGTACTGTACCTTTAAGATATCAGGAATAGTAATCACAGTACAATTATGGGATATATCAATCATAAAGGAAACGTCATCAGGATCAATGTGGACGTATGTGTGTACTGTACAGACAAGCAAAACATGAGATGATTGTACACAGCTCATAATCTCAGATCAAAAGCTCTGGGATTTCCAGACAAGACACCTTGTATACTTGTGAATATTAGATTAGAATGGTTGTGTATGAAATATTGCAGTGTTTAACAGGGGCATGATACAAATTGTAACAATATTAATGTAAACACTATCGATACTAAAACAACTAAATGTGGGAAGAGTATTTGGATCCACCCATAGAAGGGGTAAGGGGAGTTGGTTTGGTCACTTGGGACGGGACACCCGAGTGCTCTTTACTGGTGCTCAACAGGTACAGTAAGAAAGATTTGGCAGAGCAGGAAAGGCAGATGCCGGGGATACTGGTCCCGCGTGACTGTGGCACAGACCTGTGCAGTGCATGCATACCTGACAGGAAATAACTGATGACGATTGGGGCCCAGCTTCACGTAGGCTGGGTGGGTAAAGCAAGAAGACAGCACAATTCTACCATCAGTCACAAATGATTCTGTGTACTGTACCGAACTGGATATTTCGTCTGGTATGGTTGTAATTTGTAAAACTACGGCATTCTTATAAAAAAACTATAAAATTAGAATGATAATGGTGATGTCACAGAAGCCCTTTCACTCTATTTCTCAACTGAAAACAACTGAGCTCTTTTTTAAAATTTTAAATTTTAATTTATTTCACCTTTATTTAACCAGGTAGGCAAGTTGAGAACAAGTTCTCATTCGCAATTGCAACCAGGGCCAAGATAAAACAAAGCAGTTCGACACATTCAACAACACAAGAGTTACACATGGAGTAAAACAAACATACAGTCAATAATACAGTAGAAACAAGTCTATATACGATGTGAGAAAATGAGGTGAGATAAGGGAGGTAAAGGCAAAAAAAAAGCCATGGTGGCCTTTACGAAGCCACCAAACCAGAGCACCTATCTGGACTTTTGTTTAACCAGAATAGCAAACACAGGTGTGTAAAACTGATGATACAGACCAGATGCTTGACACCAAGCTTCCATTGATTAATGAGGGAGAAAGACAAGGTCATTTCTCTGACAAACGCATTTTAGTCACGGCCCAGAATCTCCCTCAGCCCAGTGTCGGTGCACACACTTTACATATCCACAAACACTCAGGCCCTGCGAGCCAACAGCCCCTTTCAACGAGGTGCTGAAATAGGAGAGAGGAGGAGGCAAGGTCATTTGTAGAGAGATCTGTTTCTATGGCAACACAGCATTGTTCGCATGCCAGCAGGTACGACATTACTTCTCTCGTCTCCTTTCAGGGCTCTCAAACGTCCTGATTGATGGCCTTATGCATATGCAAATGAGCTGCATGTCCAGGACAAGCAGAGTGTTTGTGGTCTGAAAGAGAGATAACATGAGTGGGTTAGCTGAGGTGACCAGGATAGACAGAGTGTTTATGGTCTGAAAGAGAGATAACATGAGTGGGTTAGCTGAGGTGACCAGGATAGACAGAGTGTTTATGGTCTGAAAGAGAGATAACATGAGTGGGTTAGCTGAGGTGACCAGGATAGACAGAGTGTTTATGGTCTGAAAGAGAGATAACATGAGTGGGTTAGCTGAGGTGACCAGGTCTGTCAGATCTAACTGCACATGACTGAAACTACAGCGATACGGGCCGTGTCCAGTGACAAACATGATGAAAAACATTTGTGTTGGAGCTTGGAGCTTGGAGCTTGGAGCCAGTAACGCTGGCTGAGCTGAGTAGCGCTGATTGAAAAAGACACCCAATATTTCCTGTGACAAAATCAATTTATTCTCAGAATGATACAAAGAACAACCTGAGCCTCATAGCACAAATCTAAATTCTGGAGAGCCCTAGGCAAGTCTGGGTTGTTCATATAAGTAATAATGCCAGAGATTTTGTTCCAAAGAAAAATCCCTGCTGAGCTGAAATGGTGGACTCCCAGTCGCTTTCTCTGAAACTTCTTCCGTTCTCAGGTACACAGGAGAACAGACCTTAATGAAAGCTCATAACTGTAATGAAATTGAATATGTTTCTTTCATTTTCTGTCCCAGAACTCCTTTCATGCTTCACTGCATTTTCCCTGATTTGAGTTGAGAAAAAAACAAGGCGCAGAAGGGGAGAGAAGTTTTGGAGGCATAAATGACGTAGGAGTTTCACTTAAGTCTGAACATCAAGCAAGGATTCAGGCTTGGCATGCCTGGTTCTAATCAATGTCATTTATCTGCATTTCCTAGGCTTTCTTATTAAACCGTGATCATGGCACATATTTGATATCTATCAGCTGTACAGTGTCTAATCTCTCTCATTCGTGTTCACACAGTGACAATGATCCTCCTCATCATGTCCTTGTTGCTGCATTTAACATGCTCTCTGATCCTCAGTCACTTCACATAGAGCGTGTTGGCACATTGCTTTTCAGTCAGATCAGAGTCTGTGGGATGGAGTTTCAACCTTATGGATGCCCATTAAGGTCATGCCAGAGTGTCTTCTGCTCGTCGCCTATTTGTTGAGCAGATTGTCTCTTTTATTCATGAGATTGCCCTTCGAGTATGTTTCCTTAAGTGTATTCTCCAGCCCATGGAGAACTCAGAGTTCTCCATCACTGTATCGGGGGTTCCAGTCCCACCGTCATACTGCTGTGTTCCTTTACTTCTCAGACGAGGAAGCAGCTCCCACTATCACTGTCATATGTGACTCGTTTCAGGAAACTATGTGTCACACGTCACTACTTCACAGGAGAGGCATTTGAACATATTACATTTTTGTTTTAGCAGAAATGCCTTCTGCAACATGTGAACTTTCATGTGCCGTAATAACAAATGTGTATGTCATCTCTAAATACAAAATGCACTTGTTAAACTACGAGACTAGTTGGTTTAGCCACAGAAAAAGTCAGGAACCATCCCACTAGCCATGATTGGCTGAGATAATGGATGGGCTGAACATGCCGAGAGAGGAGTTTGGATTGGTCTGCCATGTAGCACGCTTCTGTCTATCACATGAGCTGCTCAGTATGTGTAGTAAATAATCCTTGCTACTGCGGCTGTTTTAAAAATATATAACATTAGCCATAGAGAACTGCAAAAGTGTTGCTACTGCTCTCAACAACATTGCTTCCCAGAATTTAGCAATCTCTATCGACAAAGTGGGAAAAAGTTGTCATGGACTAACGTTACTTTATCGTTGACTGGAGTAACTTAACACAACAACAGGCTAAACAAGCTGTAGCTACAGGTAAGAGTCTAACTACATTTTCAGATATAAGTTTAGAATTTTGTCAGGAATAGTTTTCAATACAAGCTTAAGTGTACTGTTAGCTTAGCTAGCTAGCGAACATTACGTGTATGATCTGTGTAGTTGTCACGGCCGTCGTTGAAGGAAGACCAAAGCGCAGCGTGGTAAGCGTACATTTTCCTTTTTATTTAAAATGTCGCCAACAAAACAACAAACGAAAGAAACAACCGTGAAGCTTGCAGGACTTTAGTGCCACAAACACCAAAGGTGCGGACTCCGGACTCAAAACCTGAACCTATAGGGGAGGGTCTGGGTGGGCATCTATCCGCGGTGGCGGCTCTGGTGCGAGACATCACACCCTGACCTAACCAAATAGAGAAATAAAACGTCTCTCTAAGGTCAGGGAGTGACAGTAGTAATATTATCAATGTCTCAGGAAGCCATTTGCATTCCTAGTTATTACCTAATGTTAGCTAGCTAGATAACATTGAACCTAGTTGGTTAGCTTAAGCTACCTGCAGATTCATACTCCATACTTCATGGATGGTGGCTAGCTATGCCAATCCCTTTGTACTGTAGCTATGGGTTGGGATTATGGTTAATTAACTAGCTAGCTAGCTATATGTCTAAACAAAATACTTCACTTTGAAAGAAAATGAGTACATGACCCATCAAGTTAGCCAGGTGTGTCTGGGGATGATAATAGCATTTCTTTCCCATGACCCATCAATTTAGATAAGTATCTGGGTAAACATCATCTCATAATAATACAACTATTTATACAATATTTTGATCTGGACACTTTCAAAGTCAGATTAGGATATAGGCCAAGGAAGTTTTCGAGTTTTCCTTATTGTAGGCTACTACTTTCACCACTTTTAGTCTTGAAATATGTGGTTGCTAAGAGGTTGAGAAACTATGCTGAATAAGTCTAGACAAACAAGAGCTCTCCAGCAGGTGCACCAAAACATTCAAGGGCCATTTTCTCAAAAGTTCAGGTTACACTTTTGAGAAATACTTTCCCCATTGTTCCTCAACTGTAGTGTATGATATACCATTTTATAGCTTTGAGTCTCTACTTTTACCCAATGTAAAAAAATAAAAAATAAACACAATTTGAAATTGGGTCACATATTGTTGTGTTGCCTTATTCATGTCTCACAATGAGGAGCTCCCAGCAGCACTTTTGCTTGGAGAACAAGTGGATGAGTATTACTCAGTATTTCATGTATGCCTGATTTGGACAACAATAGCTTGGAGGTTCATGGTTAACAAGATGCTCTCTGGCTTTTCTTTGTTTTATTTGTTCTGTTTAACCAGGTAAGTCATTGACATTCTCTTTTACAATAACGACTTAGTAAAATAGGGTAATAACTGTGCGGCAAAAAAAATAAAAAAATATCCATGCAATAACAGAAATAGCCTAAAAAAAACATATTTGGCACACATAGCGTTAACAAAAACATATTTGGAACACATAGCGTTAACAAAAATATATTTGGAACACATAGCGTTAACAAAAACATATTTGGAACACATAGCGTTAACAAAAACATATTTGGAACACATAGCGTTAACAAAAACATATTTGGAACACATAGCGTTAACAAAAACATATTTGGCATACATAGGGTTAACAAAAAACATATTTGGCACACATAGCGTTAAAAAAACAAACAGGGGGCACAAATAATAGCTACTGACTCTAAAAAGCAGTCACAGGGTGGATAACCAGGTCATGTAAACTGATAATGAAACCTGGGATGGAGATTAATTGGTTGAGTTTTAAATCCTGTTAGAGTTTATTCCAGTCAGTAGCAGCAGAGTGTTGAAATGTTTTGAAGCCAGAGTTGGAGCAGAATGGGGGAACAGAAAGGGAGATGTAGTTAGTAGAGCGTAGGCTGTAGGAGGACTGGGAGAAGGAGAGGAGTTGAACATCGACAAGGTCTTAATAGAAAAAAAAACATTCATTTAAACAACTTTTTGGAGTTGAAGTTGCTACACTGTTCAGAAAAATCTGAGTTCAGACAGAAGGAAATGGCTGAAAAGATATGAAAAGGTTGAGGAAGAACAAAGCCAGTCATACCTTTTATTGGCTCGAAGCTAATTATCTTAGCAACAGGGGCTTAGTTGTGGCGAAGACATTAAGGGCTACTGTACCCTACCATGCTCATTTTCCAATCCAAGCTAATTTGCACCCATTCCAGTGTATTATCGTTCATCTTATACAAGTAATGAGGGAACCACTGCTGTGGGGTCTGACTGGGACCCAGGAAGCTAATAGCACTTCTGGAAATGCAAGGAAACGCACTGTGGAGCTGGAATTACACTGGCTCCCTCCCCTTGGCATGAACAATAGCTCATTTCTAAATCAACGCAGATCTCCCCTAAAAGCACCACTGACTAAGATCTGAGCCTCCATTAGTAAACCATTGTCAAGATATATGAAATGCAGCCAGTCTTAATGACACACTGTAAACCACTATACCACTGGAGTACCACTAAGGCCAGCTCATAGCAGAGATCTGGAGGAGGACAGAACAACTCCTATTCTTGTTCTATATCCTGGATTGTGCTGGAGACAATACTACACTACAGGGCCAGTAGAGGCAGGAAGGCCATTGGGCCAAAATGAGATTACGACCCACGGCTGCAGTGTTCTGAGGCCAAGTCCTTTTTCGATGCTGTACTTCAACAGATAACCATATCAATGCCGCATGGCCATACATGAGGCAGAAGCAGCCAGAGAGCATTTCTCAGAGGAAGAGGTCTCTGTAGTCCTGAGGAGATACAGGACTGGCCTGCTCACAAAACTACATGGAAACATAAATGCACTGCTTGCCCTCTCCTCAGAAAGGCAATGATGGAGACTCATGGTGCCAACAAGTGTTCCCCAGCAGGAATTCTGATATTTGTTTATTTTTACCCCCTTTTTCACGGTATCCAATTGGTAGTTACAGTCTTGTCTCATTGCTGCAACTCCCGTACGGACTCGGGAGAGGCGAAGGTCGAGAGCCGTGCGTCCTCCAAAACACAGCCCAGCCAAGCCGCACTGCTTCTTGACACAATGCCCGCTTAACCCGGAAGCCAGCCGCACCAATGTGTCAGAAGAAACACCCCGTACACCTGGCGACTGTGTCAGTGTGCATTGCGCCCGGCCCGCCACAGGAGTCGCTAGAGCGCAATGGGACAAGAACATCCCTGCCAGCAAAACCCTCCCATAACCTGGACGACGCTTGGCCAATTGTGCACTGCCCCATGGGTCTCCCGAACCAGGATCTCTAGTGGCACAGCTAGCACTGTGATTGCAGTGGCTTAGACCACTGAACCACTCGGGAGGCCCCTATATAAAAAAAAATTTTTTACGCTGATCTTAACTTTGTTTGTCCATAGCTGTTTTCAGTCATTTCCTATGACCAAAAACAGCTTCTGACATCAGAACAGCAATAAATAACTTTGATTTGGATGAAAATGCCCTTAATCCCCGGAACTCAAAAGAGGAAGCTGAGAAAGAGAAGCAAGCAAGGCAATACTTACATAAGTATTCACAAACCTGAGTCAATAATTTGTAGAAGCACCTTTGGCAGTGATTAAAGCTGCAAGTCTTTCTGGGTAAGTCTCTAACAGCTTTCCACACCTGGATTGTGCAACATTTTCCCATTATTCTTCATACAATTATTCAGGTTGTGTCAAATCGGTTGTTGATCATTGCTAAATAACAATTTTCAGGCCTTGCCATAGATTTTCAAGTAGATTTAAGTCATAAATGTAACTCAGCCACTCAGGAACATTCACTGTCTTCTTGGTAAGCAACTCCAGTGTTGACTTGGCCTTGTGTTTTAGGTTATTGTCCTGTTTATAGGTAAATTAATCTCCCAGTGTCTGGTGGAAAACAGACTGAACCAAGGTTTCCTCTAGGATTTTGCTTGTGCTTAGCTTCATTCCGTTTCTGTGTTCTTAAACTCCCCAGTCCTTAACGATTACAAGCATACCCATAACATGATGCAGCCACTACTATGCTTGAAAATATGGAGAGTGGTACTCAATAATGTGTTGTATTGGATTTGCCCCAGACATAACGTTTTGTATTCAGGACAAAAAGTGAATTGCTTTGCCAAATGTTTTGAAACATTACTTTAGTGCCTTGTTGCAAATAGGATGCATGTTTCAGAATATTTTCATTCTGTAGAGGCCTCCTTCTTTTCAGTCTGTCAATTAGATTAGTATTGGTGTCACACCTGCTCCCGCTTCCCCTCCCTTGCGCTCGAGGGCAACAGGCTACCCTTCTTAACATGCACCTGTCATCATCATTATGCGCAGCAGCGCTCATTGGACTCACCTGGACTCCTTCACTTTGTTGATTAACCCCTGTATATCTGTCTGTTCCTCGGTGGTGTTCCCTGTGTCCGCATTAATTGTTGTTATGTGTTCCTGTCCAGAAGCTGTTCCTGTTCCGTTTCATGTCTGTCAGCTATTAAACCTTCACTCCCTGTACCTGCTTCTCATCTCCTGTGTCGATGAGGAGATACAATTATTGAGTAACTACAATGTTGTCAATCCATCCTCAGTTTTCTCCTTTCACAGCCATTCAACTCTGAAACTGTTTTAAAGTCACAAATAGCTTCATGGTGAAATCCCTGAGCGGTTTCCTTCCTCTCCGGCAACTGAGTTAGGAAGGACACTTGTATCTTTGTAGTGACTAGGTGTATTCATACACCATCCAAAGTGTAATTAATAACTTCACCAAGCTCAAAAGGATATTCAATGTGTGCTTTTTAACTTTTAACCATCTACCAATAGGTGCCCCTCTTTGCGAGGCATTAGAAAACCTTCCTGGTCTTTGTGGTTTAATTTTAATGTTTGAAATTCACTGATCGACTTACATTTAATTCTATATGTGCGGCACAGAGATGAGGTAGTCATTCAAAAATCATGTTAAACACTTTTATTGCAAATAGAGTGAGCACATGCAAATTTTGTGACTTTTTAAGCAAATCTTTACTCCTGAACTTACATAGGCTTGCCATGACAAAGTCGTAGAATACTTATTGGCTCAAGACATTTTAGCTTCTAATTTCTAATTAGTTTGTAAAAAAAACAAATTGAACGAAGAGACACACCCCTCCTCACAATGAGAAGCTAATCATTACTAGAAGCATGATCATTACCCAAAGGCAACTCTAAAATGTGCAGTTTTGTCACACAACACAATAACACAGATGTCTCAAGTTTTGAGGGAGCGTGCAATTGGCATGCTGACTGCAGGAATGTCCACCAGAGCTGCTGCCAGAGAATTCATTGTTTATTTCTCTACCATAAACCGCCTGCAACGTTGTTTTAGAGAATTTGTCAGTAAGTCCAAGGCATCACAATGCAGACAGACCACGTGTAACCATGCCAGCCCAGGACCTCCACATCTGGCTTCTTCAGCTGCGAGGTGGTGTGAGATGACCCACCTGGATAGCTGATGAAACCGTGGGTTTGCACTACAGAATAATTTCTGCAAAAACTGTCAGAAACAGTCTCAAGGAAGCTCATTAGCGTGCCTGTCGTCCTCACCAGCGTCTTAACCTGACTGCATTTCGGCGTCATAACCGACTTCAGTGGGCAAATGCTCACCTTCGATGGTCACTGGCACGCTGGAGAAGTGTCCCCTTCATGGATGAATCCTGGTTTCAACTGTACCGGGCAGATGGCAGACGGCCTGTATGGTGTTGTGTGGGTGAGTAGTTTGCTGATGTCAATGTTGTGAACAGAGTGCACAATGGTGGCGGTGGGGTTATGGTAGGAGCAGGCATAAGCTACTGACAATGAACAACAATTGCATTTTATCGATGGCAACTTGAATCCACAGAGATAACGTGACTAGATCCTGAGGCTGATTGTCATGCCATTCATCCACTGCCATCACCTCATGTTTCAGAATGATAATGCATTGCCCCATGTCACAAGGACCTGTAAACAATTCCTGAAAACTGAAAATGTCCCAGTTCTTCCTTGGTCTGCATACAAACCAGATGTCACCCATTCAGCATGTTTGGGATGCTCCGGACCGACATGTACGACAGCGTGTTCCAGTGCCCGCCAATATCCTGCAACTTCGCACAGCCATTGAAGAGGAGTGGGACAACATTTCACAGGCCACAATCAACAGCCTGATGAACTCTATGTGATGGACATGTGTCTCGCTGCATAAGTCAAATGGTGGTCACACCAGATACTGACTGGTTTTCTGATCCACACCCCTACTGTTTTTAAGGTTATCTGCATATCTGTATTCCCAGTCATGTGAAATCCATAGATTAGGATCTAATGAATTTAAATACATTGACTGATTTCCTGATATGAACTGTAACTCAGTAAAATCTTTTAAATTGTTGCACGTTGTGTTTATATTTTTGTTCAGTGTAGTCAACCAAATAGCTACTCCGAATATCGGCATTGACCCGTTTTGCACTAACCCTTTAGACAATGCTGGTAGAAATGAGGTAAAACAGATTTAAGTTTGCCAGCATTAAAGTCTCCGGCCACTAGGAGCGCCACTTCTAGATGAGCATTTTCTTGTTTTCTTATCCTGTTGTCTAGTCCTTTTTCCCCTACCTCTATGTACATATCTACGTCAATTCCCTTGTACCCCTGCACATGGACTCGGTACTGGTCCCCCATGTATATGGCCAAGTTATCGTTATGCATTGTGTAATTATTATTCATGTTATTCTCAAAATTGAAGTTATATTATTTTTCCATTTCTCTCTGCATTGTTGGGAAGGGCCCGTAAGTAAGCATTTCACTGTTAGTCTACACCTGTTGTTTACGAAGCATGTGACAAACATTTGATTTGATTTAACACTACTCCAGACGCCTATACCAAGACGAGCCATCAAACAGGCAAAGCGTCAATACAGGACTAAGATTGAATCCTACTACGCTGGTTCTGATGCTCAACTGATGTGGCAGGGCTTGCAAACTATCATGGAGAAACACAGCCGCGATCTGCCCAGCTACGCAAGCCTACCATCCGAGCTAAATGCCTTCTATGCTCACTTCGAGGTAAGCAACACTGAACCATGTATGAAAGCACCAGCTGTTCCGGACGACTGTGTGATCTCGCTCTCCTTTGCCGATGTAAATAAGAACTATAAACAGGTTAACATTCACAAGGCCGTGGGGCCAGACTGAATACCAGGATGCGTACTCAGGGCTTGTGCTGACCAGCTGGCAAGTGTCTTCACTGACATTTTCAATCTATTCCTGACCTGGTCTGTAATACCAAATTGTTTCAAGCAGACCACCATAGTGCTCCAGAAAATGACGCATAGTGCCTGATAGTCATTTAGGGTATCAGAGGCTCCATAGCACTCACATTTATAGTGATGAAATGTTTTGAAATGTTTTGAAAGACTGACACCCTGGAGCCACTTCAATTCTCATACCCCAACAGAGCCCCAGATGACGGGTCGAGAGCTTCAATTCCTCTGTGTCCACATCACTAAGGAATTAACATGGTACACACACACCCACACAGTTTTGAAGAGGGCATGACAGCACCTCTTCCCCCCCCTGGGAGGCTGAAAATATTTGGCATGGGCCCTAAGATCCTCAAAAATGTTCTACAGCTGCACCAATGAGCACATCTTGACCGGTTGCATCACCGCTTGGTATGGGAACTGCAAGGCACCAACCGCAAGGTGCTACAGATGGTGGTGAGTATGGCCCAGTACCTCACTGGGGCCGAGCTCCCGAGCTCCCTGACATCCAGGACCTCTATACCAGAGGGTGTCCGAGGAAGCCTCAATTTGATTTGAAAGAGCCACCCAAGCCACAGACTGTTTTCTCTGTCACCGCACGTCAGAAACCAACAGGACCCTGAACAGCTTCTACCGCCAAGCCATAAGACTGCTAAACAGCTAATCATATGGCTACCCAGACTACCTGCATTGACCCTTTTTTTGCATGAATTCTCTTGCACACACACACACACACACACACACACACACACACACACACACACACACACACACACACACACACACACACACACACACACACACAGTTGCCTAGTCACTTTACCCATACCTAAATGTACATAGCCACCTCAATTACCTTGTTTCTTTGCACATCGACTCGGTCCAGGTACTCCCTGTATATAGCCATGTTATTACCTCGTTCCCCTGCACATCAGTCCAGGTACTCCCTGTATATAGCCATGTTATTACCTCGTTCCCCTGCACATCAGTCCAGGTACTCCCTGTATATAGCCATGTTATTACCTCGTTCCCCTGCACATCAGTCCAGGTACTCCCTGTATATAGCCATGTTATTACAACGTTCCCCTGCACATCAGTCCAGGTACTCCCTGTATATAGCCATGTTATTACCTCGTTCCCCTGCACATCAGTCCAGGTACTCCCTGTATATAGCCATGTTATTACAACGTTCCCCTGCACATCAGTCCAGGTACTCCCTGTATATAGCCATGTTATTACCTCGTTCCCCTGCACATCAGCCAGGTACTCCCTGTATATAGCCATGTTATTACCTCGTTCCCCTGCACATCAGCCAGGTACTCCCTGTATATAGCCATGTTATTACCTCGTTCCCCTGCACATCAGTCCAGGTACTCCCTGTATATAGCCATGTTATTACAACGTTCCCCTGCACATCAGCCAGGTACTCCCTCTATATAGCCATGTTATTACCTCGTTCCCCTGCACATCAGTCCAGGTACTCCCTGTATATAGCCATGTTATTACAACGTTCCCCTGCACATCAGTCCAGGTACTCCCTGTATATAGCCATGTTATTACCTCGTTCCCCTGCACATCAGTCCAGGTACTCCCTGTATATAGCCATGTTATTACCTCGTTCCCCTGCACATCAGTCCAGGTACTCCCTGTATATAGCCATGTTATTACCTCGTTCCCCTGCACATCAGTCCAGGTACTCCCTGTATATAGCCATGTTATTACAACGTTCCCCTGTACATCAGTCCAGGTACTCCCTGTATATAGCCATGTTATTACCTCGTTCCCCTGCACATCAGCCAGGTACTCCCTGTATATAGCCATGTTATTACCTCGTTCCCCTGCACATCAGCCAGGTACTCCCTGTATATAGCCATGTTATTACCTCGTTCCCCTGCACATCAGCCAGGTACTCCCTGTATATAGCCATGTTATTACCTCGTTCCCCTGCACATCAGCCAGGTACTCCCTGTATATAGCCATGTTATTACCTCGTTCCCCTGCACATCAGTCCAGGTACTCCCTGTATATAGCCATGTTATTACAACGTTCCCCTGTACATCAGCCAGGTACTCCCTGTATATAGCCATGTTATTACCTCGTTCCCCTGCACATCAGTCCAGGTACTCCCTGTATATAGCCATGTTATTACCTCGTTCCCCTGCACATCAGTCCAGGTACTCCCTGTATATAGCCATGTTATTACCTCGTTCCCCTGCACATCAGCCAGGTACTCCCTGTATATAGCCATGTTATTACCTCGTTCCCCTGCACATCAGTCCAGGTACTCCCTGTATATAGCCATGTTATTACCTCGTTCCCCTGCACATCAGTCCAGGTACTCCCTGTATATAGCCATGTTATTACCTCGTTCCCCTGCACATCAGCCAGGTACTCCCTGTATATAGCCATGTTATTACCTCGTTCCCCTGCACATCAGTCAGGTACTCCCTGTATATAGCCATGTTATTACCTCGTTCCCCTGCACATCAGTCCAGGTACTCCCTGTATATAGCCATGTTATTACCTCGTTCCCCTGCACATCAGTCCAGGTACTCCCTGTATATAGCCATGTTATTACCTCGTTCCCCTGCACATCAGCCAGGTACTCCCTGTATATAGCCATGTTATTACCTCGTTCCCCTGCACATCAGTCAGGTACTCCCTGTATATAGCCATGTTATTACCTCGTTCCCCTGCACATCAGTCCAGGTACTCCCTGTATATAGACATGTTATTTTTTTTACTTGTCATTGCTACTCACTCTGTATTTATTCCTTATGTCACTATTTCTGTTGTTTTATGAAGCATGTGACAAATACCATTTGATTTTATTTGAATGGTGAGCAAATGGCTTACGGGTAACATCAGCATTGAGGGGCATTCTCCATAGCAATTATTATTGAGTCTCCCTTACTGAATCTCACACCGCCACACTTCCAAGTTTTGTATTCACTCAACATGAGGAAGCTAGTCAAGGTTAAACTTGAATGTACTCAAACTACTTCTTTCCAATGTTCTAAAAGTTGAGGTCACTATACCACCAATGAAGTTCGCAGCACTGCCTTACACTATTGTTCTTCGCATCGTGAACTATTCACATGTCGTATGGTTGAGAAAAGATAACAAGTTTAAAGTATTGAGCTAATCAAAACGTGATGACAGTGTGCTTCCTTTAACCCATCGGTGAAGACATGTCTTGAATGCCTTGTGTCAACTGCTCATTAGCGCAATTGTGGCAAAGTACATTATGCTATTCATGGTTCTTTGTAATGGAGAATGCACAGGTAACTTACAAAATAATGTAAACACACTAGGGATAAACTGAAAGCAATTGCTTCCACATAGGTGTGGTTCCTGAGTTAATGAAGCAAGGAAAAAATTAAGAAAAAAATAAACGTTTTATTTAACCCTTATTTTACATGGTATGTTAACTTAGAACACATTCTCATTTACAGCAACGACCTGGGGAATAGTTACAGGGGAGAGGAGGTGGGATGAATGAGTCAATTAACAACCCGTCATCTATAAAAAATGCTGGGCAGGCAAAAGAAAATTGTGATTATTTTGGCTATGCCCCATAGGAAGACAATGCCCTAATCTACAGGGAACAAGTGATCATTAAAATGGTTTGATGAGCATGGAAACTATGTAAACCATATGCCATGGCAGTCTCAGTCACCAGATCTCAACCCAATTGAATACTTATGGGAGATTCTGGAATGGATTCTGGATTCTGAGACAGATTGTTCCACCACCACCAACCAAACACCAAATTATGGAAGAATGGTGTCGTGTCCCTCCAATAGAGTTCCATATTTATTTTGAAATTCAGGGAAATTTCCAGAATTCCCGGTTGGAGTCTCTCGCATTTCCTGCTTATTCCCTCATGATTCCGGGATCCTCCAACCGGGATTTTGGGAAAACCAGTGAATTTATCGAAAGTTCCAGGAATTTTGCAAGCCTAGTCCAGACACTAGTTCTGTCTTGTTCTAGACCACCGTCCTATTGAGACACTTTATGATGGTGTTTCCTTTATTTTGGCAGTTACCTGTACATGTGTATACTACCGTTCAAAAGTTTGGGGTCACTTGGAAATGTCCTTGTATCTCAGACTGGCCAAAATAAAGAAAAAGATTAAGATGGGCAAAAGAACACAGACACTGGACAGAGGAACTCTGCCTAGAAGGCCGGCATCTACTATAGTCATTTACAATATTAACAATGTACTGTATTTTTGATAAATTCTATGTTATTTTGACGTACAAAAAAAAAAGTGCTTTTCTTTTAAAAACAAGAAAATTTCTAAGTGACTCCAAACTTTTGAACGGTAGTGTATGTCTCCATGTAAAATGTCCGTGTGAAAACCAAGATAACGTCTCCGGTCAATCGGACCTAGCGTCTACCAAGGAAACAGAACGCCGTGTAGCCAACCTCCCCTATAACCTAACAAACGACTGACCTTTCCACCCGTAACCCAACATTCATATCACACCCATCCTCAAAGTGAAAGAAACCCTTCCTCTGTCTGTCTCGTACTCTGCCCTCTCAGGGAAACGGGGGAAACAGAATAAGACCTTTCCACCCGTAACCCAACATTCACATCACACCCATCCTCAAAGTGAAAGAAACCCTTCCTCTGTCTGTCTCGTACTCTGCCCTCTCAGGGAAACGGGGGAAAACAGGATAAGGGAGCTAGGAATGACAAGTGAGAATAAATGGTGTTACTAAATGGTTAAGGTGATATATACAGACTGTACATGGGGAGAGAGAAGGAGGAGAGATCACGATCTGTGCACTTAGAGCTGAGAATGCATTGTGACGTCACTAATGGAATTATCAAGCTAGCGCTGCACAGTGCACAGCCTCTAAGGGCTACAGTATTAAAACCACACTGAAGCCCTCTCACACTAAAGCCCTCGCGCTGACCTACAAAATGTCATCTCGCCATCCAATCCCCTGTTATTGCTGTATGCTACTATTACCCATGAGCATTGAAATGAATCAATGGCCTACTGAACCTACACGGTGCATAATGTACAGAACAGGCTTTGAGGTGGATACAGCAGGAACAATGCCCTCTGCCATGTCTTCAGATCACAGTGGCACGGCCATGACCTGGGATTTCTGGGAAATCTGTCCTAGTGTACTGCTCCGTTCGCCATTTCCTCACACTCATGCTGTTTAGCCCCCCCCCCCCCCAGCTCTCTCCTCCCCCCTAAAGGCTAATTTATATTCCAGCAGTCTCTTCCAGACACAGAGCACACCAGCAGCCACAACACCATCAATACTGCATCCCATCTTAGCCTGCACAGCCCGCACACAGCTCCTTAAGCCAAAGAGGACAAATGCTCTTCTTGACTATGAAAATGATCATCTCGGTGACAAATCATCTAATGAAGTCACTCTGGATTCTCACAATGTTTAATGTCTGTATCTTCCGCCACTCCTCTCTCAGTCTGTCCCAGCTCTATTTCGCTATCAAGATCATATCTTGTTGTTTGTATATCCCTCAATATTGTATTCTAGACATGTTTTTGTGATGTTCTGGATTTTGATTGGAACATGTATAGGGTACACACACACACACACACACACACACACACACACACACACACACACACACACACACACACACACACACACACACACACACACGCCAAGAACAAACAATGCGGCCAAATGAGAATAGGCTAAACGACATTGGCGCTGTGTTCGGGGTAGAGCTGTGTTTGGTAATGGTTGAACCAGGGAGCAGAAGTACATGACGGCAGATGTTGTGTGGAGCCAAACTGCTCTTAAGGGAGTGGTTGGCTCGGCTTTCTGCGGCTGGGAAGGCGTGCATCAGCCCTGGTTCATTATGAGGCTCTCCTGCTCTACCTGAAATCCTCTGCCATATGGCTGTGGTTGACACAGGGCCCACACACACCCCTGAACACTGACTGCAGAGTTCAAGCTGTACACGCAGACACTTATATGTCCTCATTTTCTCCACGGTGACTGATGACCCACATCACCTGCCAGGAAATAGGTGAATAGAAGGTGGAGGAAATCGAGGGTGGAGGAGAGTGGGTGGGTGGAGGGAATAGAGGGTGGAGGGAATAGAGGGAGTAGAGGGTGGAGGCGAATAGAGGGTGGAGGAGAATAGAGGGTGGAGGGAATAGAGGGAGTAGAGGGTGGAGTAGAATAGAGGGTGGAGGAGAATAGAGGGAGTAGAGGGTGGAGGAGAATAGAGGGAGTAGAGGGTGGAGGAGAATAGAGGGTGGGGGAGAATAGAGTGAATAGAGGGTGGAGGGGAGTGGGTGGAGGGAATAGAGGGTGGAGGGGAGTGGGAGGAGGGAGTAGAGGGTGGAGGGAATAGAGGGAGTAGAGGGTGGAGGAGAATAGAGGGTGGGGGAGAATAGAGTGAATAGAGGGTGGAGGGGAGTGGGTGGAGGGAATAGAGGGTGGAGAGAATAGAGGGTGGAGGGGAGTGGGTGGAGGGAATAGAGGGTGGAGTGAATAGAGGGTGGATGAGAATAGAGGGTGGAGGGAATAGAGGGTGGAGGGGAGTGGGTGGACGGTGGAGGGAATATAGGGTGGAGGAGAATAGAGGGTGGAGGGAATAGAGGGGGTAGAGGGTGGAGGAGAATAGAGGGTGGAGGGAATAGAGGGTGGAGGGGAGTTGGTGGAGGGAATAGAGGGTGGAGGGGAGTGGGTGGAGGGAATAGAGTGTGGAGGGAATAGAGGGTGGAGGGAATAGGGGGAATATAGGGTGGAGGAGAATAGAGGGTGGAGGAGAATAGAGGGTGGAGGAAATAGAGGGAATAGAGGGTGGAGGGAATAGTGGGTGGAGGGGAGTGGGTGGATGGAATAGAGGGTGGAGGGAATAGTGGGTGGAGGGAATAGAGGGAGGAGAGAATAGAGAGTGTATGAGAATAAAGGTTGGAGGGAATAGAGGGTGGAGGGAATAGAGAGTGGAGGAGAATAAAGGGTGGAGGAGAATAAAGGGTGGAGGGAATAGAGGGTAGAGGAGAATAGAGGGAATAGAGGGTGGAGGGAATAGAGGGAATAGAGGGTGGAGGGAATAGAGGGAATAGAGGGTGGAGGGAATAGATGGAATAGAGGGTGGAGGGAAAAGATGGAATACAGGGTGGAGGGAATAAAGGGAATAGAGGGTGGAGGGAATAAAGGGAATAGAGGGTGGAGGGAATAGAGGGAATAGAGGGTGGAGGGAATAGAGGGAATAGAGGGTGGAGGGAATAGAGGGAATAGAGGGTGGAGGGAATAAAGGGAATAGAGGGAATAGAGGGTGGAGGGAATAAAGGGTGGAGGGAATAGAGGGAATAGAGGGTGGAGGGAATAACAGGAATAGAGGGTGGAGGGAATAACAGGAATAGAGGGTGGAGGGAATAAAGGGAATAGTTGGTGGAGGGAATAGAGGGTGGAGGGAAAAAGGGTGGAGGAAAAAAGGGTGGAGGGAATAAGGGAATAGAGGGAATAGAGGGTGGAGGGAATAAAGGGTGGAGGGAATAGAGGGAATAGAGGGTGGAGGGAATAACAGGAATAGAGGGTGGAGGGAATAAAGGGAATAGAGGGTGGAGGGAATAACAGGAAAAGAGGGTGGAGGGAATAGAGGGTGAAGGGAATAGAGGGTGGAGGGAATAAAGGGGAATAGAGGGTGGAGGGAATAAAGGGAATAGAGGGTGGAGGGAATAGAGGTGGAGAGAATAAAGGGAATAGAGGGTGGAGGATATAGAGGGAATAGAGGTTGGAGGGAATAGTGGGTGGAGGGGAGTGGGTGGATGGAATAGAGTGAATAGAGGGTGGAGGGGAGTGGGTGGAGGAGTAGAGGGTGGAGGGAATTGAGTGTGGAGGAGAATAAAGGGTGGAGGGAATAGAGGGTAGAGGAGAATAGAGGGAATAGAGGGTGGAGGAAATAAAGGGTGGAGGGAATAACAGGAATAGAGGGTGGAGGGAATAGAGGGAATAGAGGGTGGAGGGAAAAAAAGGGAATAGAGGGTGGAGGGAATAAAGGGATAGAGGGTGGAGGGAATAGAGGGAATAGAGGGTGGAGGGAATAAAGGGTGGAGGGAATAGAGGGAATAGAGGGTGGAGGGAATAGAGGGAATAGAGGGTGGAGGGAATAACAGGAATAGAGGGGTGGAGGGAATAACAGGAATAGAGGGTGGAGG
The DNA here is from genome assembly GCF_002021735.2 of Oncorhynchus kisutch. NCBI lineage: Eukaryota > Metazoa > Chordata > Actinopteri > Salmoniformes > Salmonidae > Oncorhynchus > Oncorhynchus kisutch. Next base: position 43,984,652 of record NC_034201.2, read on the forward strand.
GAATAAAGGGAATAGTTGGTGGAGGGAATAGAGGGTGGAGGGAAAAAAGGGTGGAGGAAAAGGGTGGAGGGATAAAGGGAATAGAGGGAATAGAGGGTGGAGGGAATAAAGGGTGGAGGGAATAGAGGGAATAGAGGGTGGAGGGAAATAACAGGAATAGAGGGTGGAGGGAATAAAGGGAATAGAGGTGAGGAGGGAATGAACAGGAAAAGAGGGTGGAGGGAATAGAGGGTGCAAGGGAATAGAGGGTGGAGGGAATTAAAGGGAATAGAGGGTGGAGGGGAATAAAGGGAATAGAGGGTGGAGAGAATAAAGGAATAGAGGGGTGGAGGAAATAGAGGGAATAGAGGGTGGAGGATATAGAGGGAATAGAGGTTGGAGGGAATAGTGGGTGGAGGGGAGTGGGTGGATGGAAATAGAGTGAATAGAGGGTGGAGGGGAGTGGTGGAGGGAGTAGAGGGTGGAGGGAATTGAGTGTGGAGGGGAATAAAGGGTGGAGGGAATAGAGGGTAGAGGAGAATAGAGGGAATAGAGGGTGGAGGAAATAAAGGGTGGAGGGAATAACCAGGAATAGAGGGTGGAGGGAATAGAGGGAATAGAGGGTGGAGGGAAAAAAGGGAATAGAGCGGTGGAGGGAAAAAGGGAATAGAGGGTGGAGGGAATAGAGGGAATAGAGGGTGGAGGGAATAAAGGGTGGAGGGAATAGAGGGAATAGAGGTGGAGGGAATAGAGGGAATAGAGGGTGGAGGGAATAAAGGGAATAGAGGTAGGAGGGAATAAAGGGAATAGAGGTAATAGAGGGTGGAGGGAATAAAGGGAATAGAGGGAATAGAGGGTGGAGGGAATAAAGGGAATAGAGGGAATAGAGGGTGGAGGGAATAAAGGGAAATAGAGGGTGGAGGGAATAGAGGGAATAGAGGGTGGAGGGAATAGAGGGTGGAGGGAATAGAGGGAATAGAGAGAACAGAGGGTGGAGGGAATAGAGGGAATAGAGGGAATAGAGGGTGGAGGGAATAACAGGAATAGAGGGTGGAGGGAATAGAGAGAATAGAGGGTGGAGGGAATAAAGGGAATAGAGGGTGGAGGGAATACAGGGAATAGAGGGTGGAGGGAATAAAGGGAATAGAGGGAATAGAGAGTGGAGGGAATAAAGGGAATAGAGGGTGGAGGGAATAGAGGGAATAGAGGGTGGAGGTAATAGAGGGAATAGAAGGTGTAGGGAATAGTGGGTGGAGGGGAGTGGGTGGATGGAAGAGGGTGGATGGAAAAGAGTGAATAGAGGGTGGAGGGAATAGTGGGTGGAGGGGAGTGGGTGGAGGGAATAGAGAGTGGAGGAGAATAAAGGGTGGAGGAATAGAGGGTGGAGGGAAAGAGGGGTAGAGGAGAATAGAGGGTGGAGGGAATAGAGGGAATAGAGGGTGGAGGGAATAAAGGGAATAGAGGGTGGATGGAATAAAGGGTGGAGGGAATAGAGGGTGGAGGGAATAGAGGGAATAGAGGGTGGAGGGAATAAAGGGAATAGAGGGTGGAGGGAATAGAGGGAATAGAGGGTGGAGGGAATAAAGGAATAGAGGGTGGAGGGAATAGAGGGAATAGAGGGTGGAGGGAATAGGGTGGAGGGATAGAGGGTGGAAGGACTAACGGGAATAGAGGGTGAAGGGAATAACGGGAATAGAGGGTGGAGGGAATAACGGGAATAGAGGGTGGAGGGAATAAAGGGAATAGAGGGAATAGAGGGTGGAGGGAATAGAGGGAATAGAGGGTGGAGGGAATAGAGGGTGGAGGGAATAGAGGGAATAGAGGGAACAGAGGTGGAGGGAATAGAGGGAATAGAGGGAATAGAGGGTGGAGGGAATAAGGAATAGAGGGTGGAGGGAATAGAGAGAATAGAGGGTGGAGGGGAATAAAGGGAATAGAGGGTGGAGGAATAAGGGAATAGAGGGTGGAGGGAATAAAGGGAATAGAGGGAATAGAGAGTGGAGGGAATAAAGGGAAGAGGGTGGAGGAATAGAGGAATAGAGGGTGAGGTAAAGGGGAAAAAGGTGTAGGGAATAGTGGGTGGAGGGGAGTGGGTGGAGGAAGAGGGGGATGGAAAAGGAGTGAAAGAGGGTGGAGGGAATAGTGGGTGGAGGGGAGTGGGTGGAGGGAATAGAGAGTGGAGGAGAATAAAGGGTGGAGGAATAGAGGGTGAGGGAATAGAGGGTAGAGAGAATAGAGGTGGAGGAATAGAGGGAATAGAGGGTGAGGGAATAAAGGGAATAGAGGTGGATGGAATAAAGGGTGGAGGGAATAGAGGGTGGAGGGAATAGAGGGAATAGAGGGTGGAGGGAATAAAGGGAATAGAGAGAATAGAGGGTGGAGGGAATAGAGGGAATAGAGGGAATAGAGGGTGGAGGGAATAACAGGAATAGAGGGTGGAGGGAATAGAGAGAATAGAGGGTGGAGGGATAAAGGAATAGAGGGTGGAGGGAATACAGGGAATAGAGGTGGAGGGAATAAAGGGAAAGAGGGGAATAGAGAGTGGAGGGAATAAGGGAATAGAGGGTGGAGGGAATAGAGGGAATAGGGGTGGAGGTTAATAGAGGGAATAGAGGGTGTAGGAATAGTGGTGGAGGGGAGTGGGTGATGGAAGGGTGGATGGAAAAGAGTGAATAGAGGGTGGAGGGAATAGTGGGTGGAGGGGAGTGGGTGGAGGGAATAGAGAGTGGAGGAGAATAAAGGGTGGAGGAATAGAGGGTGGAGGGAATAGAGGGTAGAGGAGAATAGAGGGTGGAGGGAATAGAGGGAATAGAGGGTGGAGGGAATAAAGGGAATAGAGGGTGGATGGAATAAAGGGTGGAGGGAATAGAGGGTGGAGGGAATAGAGGGAATAGAGGGGGTGGAGGAATAAAGGGAATAGAGGGTGGAGGGAATAGAGGGAATAGAGGGTGGGGAATAAAGGGAATAGAGGGTGGAGGGAATAGAGGGAATAGAGGGTGGAGGGAATAAAGGGTGGAGGGAATAGAGGGTGGAGGGACTAACCGGAATAGAGGGTGGAGGGGAATAACGGGAATAGAGGGTGGAGGGAATAACGGGAATAGAGGGTGGAGGGAATAAAGGGAATAGAGGGAATAGAGGGTGGAGGGAATAGAGGAATAGAGGGTGGAGGGAATAGAGGTGGAGGAATAGAGGAATAGAGAGAATAGAGGGGTGGAGGGAATAGAGGGAATAGAGGGAATAGAGGGTGGAGGGAATAACAGGAATAGAGGGTGGAGGGAATAGAGGGAATAGAGGGTGGAGGGAATAAAGGGAATAGAGGGTGGAGGGAATANAAGAGGGTGGAGGGAATAGATGGAATAGAGGGTGAAGGGAAAAGATGGAATAGAGGGTGGAGGAAAGATGGAATAGAGGGTGGAGGAATAAAGGGTGAGGGAATAGAGGGAATAGAGGGTGGAGGGAATAGAGGTGGAGGAATAAAGGGAATAGAGGGTGGAGGGAATAGAGGGAAGAGGGAATAGAGGTGGAGGGAATAGTGGTGTGAGGGGAATAAGGGTGGAGAATAGAGAGTGGAGAGAATAAAGGGTGGAGGAATAGAGGGTGAGGAATAGAGAGTGAGAGAATAAAGTTTTGTGGAGAATAAGGGTGGAGGAATAGAGGGTAGAGGAGAATAGAGGGAATAGAGGGTGGAGGAAATAGAGGAATAGAGGTGGAGGGGAATGATGGAATAGAGGGTGAAGGGAAAAGAGGAATAGAGGGTGGAGGGAAAGATGGAATAGAGGTGGAGGGAATAAAGGGTGAGGGAATAGAGGGAATAGAGGTGGAGGGAATAGAGGTGGAGGGAATAACAGGATAGAAGGGTGGAGGGAATAGAGGAATAGAGGGTGGAGGGAATAGAGGGAATAGAGGGTGGAGGGAATAAAGGGAATAGAGGGTGGAGGGAATAGAGGGAATAGAGGGAATAGAGGGTGGAGGAATAAAGGGAATAGAGGGAATAGAGGGTGGAGGGAATAAGGGTGGAGGGAATAGAGGGAATAGAGGGTGGATGGAATAACAGGAATAGAGGTGATGGAATAACAGGAATAGAGGGTGGAGGGAATAACAGGAATAACAGGATGGGGAAGGGAATAAAGGGAATAGAGGGTGGAGGGAATAACAGGAATAGATGGTGGAGGGAATAAAGGGAATAGGGGGTGGAGGAAATAGAGGGAATAGAGGGTGGAGGGAATAGTGGGTGGAGGGGAGTGGGTGGAGGGATAGAGGGAATAGGGTGGAGGGAATAGTGGGTGGAGGGGAATAAAGGGTGGAGGGAATAGAGGGTGGAGGGAATAGAGAGTGGAGGAGAATAAAGGGTGGAGGGAATAGAGGGTGGAGGGAATAGAGAGTGGAGGAGAATAAAGGTTGGAGGAGAATAAAGGGTGGAGGAAATAGAGGGTAGAGGAGAATAGAGGGTGGAGGGAATAGAGGGAATAGGAGGGTGGAGGGAATAGATGGAATAGAGGGTGAAGGGAAAAGATGGAATAGAGGGTGGAGGGAATAGAGGGAATAGAGGGTGGAGGGGAATAGAGGGTGGAGGAATAACAGGAATAGAGGGTGGAGGGAATAGAGGGAATAGAGGGTGGAGGGAATAGAGGGTGGAGGGAATAAAGGGAATAGAGGGTGGAGGAATAGAGGGAATAGAGGGAATAGAGGGTGGAGGGAATAGTGGGTGGAGGGGAATAAAGGGTGGAGGGAATAGAGAGTGGAGGAGAATAAGGGTGGAGGGAATAGAGGGTGGAGGGACTAGGAGTGGAGGAGAATAAAGGTTGGTGTGAGAATAAAGGTTGGAGGAAATAGAGGGTAGAGGAGCATAGAGGGAATAGAGGGTGGAGGGAAATAGAGGGAATAGAGGGTGGAGGGAATAGATGGAATAGAGGGTGAAGGAAAAGATGGAATAGAGGGTGGAGGGAAAGATGGACTAGAGGGTGGAGGGAATAAAGGGTGGAGGGAATAGAGGGAATAGAGGGTGGAGGGAAATAGAGGGTGGGAGGGAATAACAGGAATAGAGGGTGGAGGGAATTAGAGGGAATAGAGGGTGGGGGAATAGAGGGTGGAGGGAATAAATGGAATAGAGGGTGGAGGGAATAGAGGGAATAGAGGGCATAGAGGGTTGTAGGGAATAAAGGGAATAGAGGGAATAGAGGGTGGAGGGAATAAAGGGTGGAGGGAATAGAGGGAATAGAGGGTGGATGGAATAACAGGAATAGAGGGTGGAGGGAATAACAGGAATAGAGGGTGGAGGGAATAACAGGAATAGAGGGTGGAGGGAATAACAGGAATAGAGGGTGGAGGGAATAAAGGGAATAGAGGGTGGAGGGAATAACAGGAATAGATGGTGGAGGGAATAAAGGGAATAGAGGGTGGAGGAAATAGAGGGAATAGAGGGTGGAGGGAATAGTGGGTGGAGGGGAGTGGGTGGAGGGAATAGAGGGAATAGAGGGAATAGAGGGTGGAGGGAATAAAGGGAATAGAGGGAATAGAGGGTGGAGGGAATAAAGGGAATAGAGGGAATAGAGGGTGGAGGGAATAAAGGGTGGAGGGAATAACAGGAATAGATGGTGGAAGGAATAGAGGGTGGAGGGAATAGAGGGTGGAGGGAATAACAGGAATAGAGGGTGGAGGGAATAAAGGGAATAGAGGGTGGAGGGAATAAAGGGTGGAGGGAATAGAGGGAATAGAGGGTGGAGGGAATAACAGGAATAGAGGGTGGAGGGAATAAAGGGAATAGAGGGTGGAGGGAATAAAGGGAATAGAGGGTGGAGGAAATAGAGGGAATAGAGGGTGGAGGATATAGAGGGAATAGAGGGTGGAGGGAATAGTGGGTGGAGGGGAGTGGGTGGATGGAATAGAGGGTGGATGGAAAAGAGTGAATAGAGGGTGGAGGGAATAGTGGGTGGAGGGGAGTGGGTGGAGGGAATAGATCGGTGGAGGGAATTGAGGGTGGAGGGAATAAAGGGTGGAGGGAATAACAGGAATAGAGGGTGGAGGGAATAAAGGTTGGAGGGAATAACAGGAATAGAGGGTGGAGGGAATAGAGGGTGGAGGGAATAAAGGGAATAGAGGGTGGAGGGAATAGAGGGTGGAGGGAATAGAGGGTGGAGGGAATATAGGGAATAGAGGGTGGAGGGAATATAAAGGTAATAGAGGGTGGAGGGAATAGGGGCATAGAGGTGGAGGGAACTAAAGGGTTGGAGGGAATAGAGGGAATAGAGAGAATAGAGCGGTGGAAGGGGAATAAAGGGAATAGAGGGTGGAAGGGAATAGAGGGAGGAGTGAAATAGAGGGGTGGAGGAATAGAGGGAAAGAGGGTGGCGGAATAGAGGGAATAGAGGGTGGAGGGAATAGTGGTGGAGGGCCAAAAGGGGATAAGGGATAGAGGGATAGAGGGGAGGAAAATGGATAGAGGGTGGAGGGAATAAAGGGAATAGAGGGTGGAGGGAATAGAGGGTGGAGGGAATAGAGGGTTTGAGGGAATAGTGGGGTGGAGGGAATAGAGGGTGGAGGGAATAGAGGGAATAGAGGGTGGAGGGAATAGAGGGAATAGAGGGTGGAGGGAATAGAGGGAATAGAGGGTGGAGGGAATAGAGGGTGGAGGGAATAGAGGGAATAGTGGGTGGAGGGAATAGAGGGTGGAGGGAATAAAGGGTGGAGGGAAAAGAGGGAATAGAGGGAATAGAGAGAATAGAGGGTGGAGGGGAGTGGGAATAGAGGGTAGGGGGGAGTGGGAATAGACGGTAGGGGGGAGTGGGAATAGTGGGTGGAGGGGAGTGGGTGGAGGGAATAGAGGGTGGATGGAAAAGAGTGAATAGAGGGTGGAGGGGAATAGTGGGTGGAGGGGAGTGGGTGGAGGGAATAGAGGGTGGAGGGAATCGTGGGTGGGGGAGGGGTGGAGGGAATAGGGTGGAGGGAATTGAGAGTGGAGGAGAATAAAGGGTGGAGGGAATAGAGGGTAGAGGAGAATAGAGGGAATAGAGGGTGGAGGGAATAAAGGGTGGAGGGAATAACAGGAATAGAGGTTGGAGGGAATAGAGGGAATAGAGGGTGGAGGGAATAAAGGGAATAGAGGGTAGAGGGAATAAAGGGAATAGAGGGTGGAGGGAATAAAGGTTGGAGGGAATAACAGGAATAGAGGGTGGAGGGAATAGAGGGTGGAGGGATAAAGGAATAGAGGGTGGAGGAATAGAGGGTGGAGGAATAGAGGGTGGAGGGAATATAGGGAATAGAGGGTGGAGGGAAATAAAGGGAATAGAGGGTGGAGGGAATAGAGGGAATAGAGTGTGGAGGGAATAAAGGGTGGAGGGAATAGAGGGAATAGAGAGAATAGAGGGTGGAGGGAATAAAGGGAATAGAGGGTGGAGGGAATAGAGGGAGGAGAGGGAATAGAGGGTGGAGGGAATAGAGGGAAAAGAGGGTGGAGGGAATAGAGGGAATAGAGGGTGGAGGGAATAGTGGGTGGAGGGAATAGAGGGAAGAGGGAATAGAGGGTGGAGGGAATAAAGGGAATAGAGGGTGGAGGGAATAGAGGGTGGAGGGAATAGAGGGTTGAGGGAATAGTGGGTGGAGGGAATAGAGGGTGGAGGGAATAGAGGGAATAGAGGGTGGAGGGAATAGAGGGAATAGAGGGTGGAGGGAATAGAGGGAATAGAGGGTGGGAGGGAATAGAGGGTGGAGGGAATAGAGGGAATAGTGGGTGGAGGGAATAGAGGGTGGAGGGAATAAAGGGTGGAGGGAAAAGAGGGAATAGAGGGAATAGAGAGAATAGAGGGTGGAGGGGAGTGGGAATAGAGGGTAGGGGGGGAGTGGGAATAGACGGTAAGGGGGAGTGGGAATAGTGGGTGGAGGGGAGTGGGTGGAGGGAATAGAGGGTGGATGGAAAAGAGTGAATAGAGGGTGGAGGGAATAGTGGGTGGAGGGGAGTGGGTGGAGGGAATAGAGGGTGGAGGGAATAGTGGGTGGAGGGGAGTGGGTGGAGGGAATAGAGGGTGGAGGGAATTGAGAGTGGAGGAGAATAAAGGGTGGGAGGGAATAGAGGGTAGAGGAGAATAGAGGGAATAGAGGGTGGAGGGAATAAAGGGTGGAGGGAATAACCAGGAATAGAGGTTGGAGGGAATAGAGGGAATAGAGGGTGGAGGGCAATAAAGGGAATAGAGGGTAGAGGGAATAAAGGGAATAGAGGGTGGAGGGAATAGAGGGAATAGAGGGTGGAGGGAATAGAGGGAATAGAGGGTGGAGGGAATAAAGGGAATAGAGGGTGGAGGGAATAAGGGAATAGAGGGATAGAGGGTGGAGGGAATAAAGGGAATAGAGGGTGGAGGGAATAAAGGGAATAGAGGGAATAGAGGGTGGAGGGAATAGAGGGTGGAGGGAATAGAGGGAATAGAGGGTGGAGGGAATAACAGGAATAGAGGGTGGAGGGAATAGAGGGAATAGAGGGTGGAGGGAATAAAGGGAATAGAGGGTGGAGGACTAAAGGGAATAGAGGGTGGAGGGAATAAAGGGAAATAGAGGGTGGAGGGAATAAAGGGAATAGAGGGAATAGAGGGTGCAGGGAATAAAGGGAATAGAGGGAATAGAGGGAATAGAGGGTGGAGGGAATAGTGGGTGGAGGGGAGTGGGTGGATGGAATAGAGGGTGGATGGAAAAGAGTGAATAGAGGGTGGAGGAGAATAAAGGGTGGAGGGAATAGAGGGTGGAGGGAATAGAGAGTGGAGGAGAATAAAGGGTGGAGGGAATAGAGGGTGGAGGGAATAGAGAGTGGAGGAGAATAAAGGGTGGAGGAAATAGAGGTAGGTAGAGTAGAATAGAGGGAATAGAGGGTGGAGGGAATAGAGGGAATAGAGGGTGGAGGGATTAGATGGAATAGAGGGTGAAGGGAAAAGATGGAATAGAGGGTGGAGGGAAAGATGGAATAGAGGGTGGAGGGGAATAAAGGGTGGAGGGAAATAGAGGGAATAGAGGGTGGAGGGAATAAAGGGAATAGAGGCTGGAGGAATAGAGGGTGGAGGGAATAGAGGGAATAGAGGGTGGAGGGAATAGTGGGTGGAGGGAATAGAGGGAATAGAGGGAAGAGGGAAATAGAGGGAATAGAGGGTGGAGGGAATAAGGGAATAGAGGGTGGAGGAATAGAGGGAATAGAGGGAATAGAGGGTGGAGGGAATAAAGGGAATAGAGGGAATAGAGGGTGGAGGGAATAGAGGGAATAGAGGGTGGATGGAATAACAGGAATAGAGGGTGGATGGGAATAACAGGAATAGAGGGTGGAGGGAATAAGGAATAGAGGTGGAGGGAATAGAGGGTGGAGGGAATAACAGGAATAGAGGGTGGAGGGAATAAAGGGAATAGAGGGTGGAGGGAATAACAGGAATAGATGGTGGAGGGAATAAAGGGAATAGAGGGTGGATGAAATAGAGGGAATAGAGGGTGGAGGATATAGAGGGAATAGAGGGTGGAGGGAATAGTGGGTGGAGGGGAGTGGGTGGATGGAATAGAGGGTGGATGGAAAAGAGTGAAATAGAGGGTGGAGGGGAATAGTGGGTGGAGGGGAGTGGGGTGGAGGGAATAGAGGGTGGAGGGAATTGAGGGTGGAGGGAATAAAGGGTGGAGGGAATAACAGGAATAGAGGGTGGAGGGAATAGAGGGTGGAGGGAATAGAGGGTGGAGGGAATATAGGGAATAGAGGGTGGAGGGAATAAAGGGTGGAGGGGAATAGAGGGAATAGAGGGAATAGAGGGTGGAGGAATAAAGGGAATAGAGGGTGGAGGGAATAGAGGGAATAGAGGGAATAGAGGGTGGAGTGAATAGAGGGTGGAGGGAATTGAGGGAATAGAGGGTGGAGGGAATAAAGGGAATAGAGGCTGGAGGAATAGAGGGTGGAGGGAAATAGAGGGAATAGAGGGTGGAGGGAATAGTGGGTGGAGGGAATAGAGGGAATAGAGGGAAGAGGGAATAAAGGGAATAGAGGGTGGAGGGAATAAAGGGAATAGAGGGTGGAGGGAAATAAAGGGAATAGAGGGTGGAGGGAATAGAGGGTGGAGGGAATAGAGGGAATAGAGGTTGAGGGAATAGTGGGTGGAGGGAATAGAGGGTGGAGGGAATAGAGCGAATAGAGGGTGGAGGGAATAGAGGGAAATAGAGGGTGGAGGGAATAGAGGGAATAGTGGGTGGAGGGAATAAAGGGAATAGAGGGAATAGAGGGTGGAGGGAATAGAGGGTGGAGGGAATAGAGGGAATAGAGGGTGGAGGGAATAACAGGAATAGAGGGTGGAGGGAATAGAGGGAATAGAGGGTGGAGGGAATAAAGGGAATAGAGGGTGGAGGGAATAAAGGGAATAGAGGGTGGAGGGAATAAGGGAATAGAGGGTGGAGGGAATAAAGGGAATAGAGGGAATAGAGGGTGCAGGGAAATAAAGGGAATAGAGGGAATAGAGGGAATAGAGGGTGGAGGGAATAAAGGGAATAGAGGGAATAGAGGGTGGAGGGAATAGTGGGTGGAGGGGAGTGGGTGGATGGAATAGAGGGTGGATGGAAAAGAGTGAATAGAGGGTGGAGGAGAATAAAGGGTGGAGGGAATAGAGGGTGGAGGGAATAGAGAGTGGAGGAGAATAAAGGGTGGAGGGAATAGAGGGTGGAGGGAATAGAGAGTGGAGGAGAATAAAGGGTGGAGGAAATAGAGGGTAGAGTAGAATAGAGGGAATAGAGGGTGGAGGGAATAGAGGGAATAGAGGGTGGAGGGATTAGATGGAATAGAGGGTGAAGGGAAAAGATGGAATAGAGGGTGGAGGGAAAGATGGAATAGAGGGTGGAGGGAATAAAGGGTGGAGGGAATAGAGGGAATAGAGGGTGGAGGGAATAAAGGGAATAGAGGCTGGAGGAATAGAGGGTGGAGGGAATAGAGGGAATAGAGGGTGGAGGGAAATAGTGGGTGGAGGGAATAGAGGGAATAGAGGGAAGAGGGAATAGAGGGAATAGAGGGTGGAGGGAATAAAGGGAATAGAGGGTGGAGGGAATAGAGGGAATAGAGGGAATAGAGGGTGGAGGGAATAAAGGGAATAGAGGGTGGAGGGAATAACAGGAATAGAGGGTGGAGGGAATAACAGGAATAGAGGGTGGAGGGAATAGAGGGTGGAGGGAATAACAGGAATAGAGGGTGGAGGGAATAAAGGGAATAGAGGGTGGAGGGAATAACAGGAATAGATGGTGGAGGGAATAAAGGGAATAGAGGGTGGATGAAATAGAGGGAATAGAGGGTGGAGGATATAGAGGGAATAGAGGGTGGAGGGAATAGTGGGTGGAGGGGAGTGGGTGGATGGAATAGAGGGTGGATGGAAAAGAGTGAATAGAGGGTGGAGGGAATAGTGGGTGGAGGGGAGTGGGTGGAGGGAATAGAGGGTGGAGGGAATTGAGGGTGGAGGGAATAAAGGGTGGAGGGAATAACAGGAATAGAGGGTGGAGGGAATAGAGGGTGGAGGGAATAGAGGGTGGAGGGAATATAGGGAATAGAGGGTGGAGGGAATAAAGGGTGGAGGGAATAGAGGGAATAGAGAGAATAGAGGGTGGAGGGAATAAAGGGAATAGAGGGTGGAGGGAATAGAGGGAATAGAGGGAATAGAGGGTGGAGTGAATAGAGGGTGGAGGGAATTGAGGGAATAGAGGGTGGAGGGAATAAAGGGAATAGAGGCTGGAGGAATAGAGGGTGGAGGGAATAGAGGGAATAGAGGGTGGAGGGAATAGTGGGTGGAGGGAATAGAGGGAATAGAGGGAAGAGGGAATAAAGGGAATAGAGGGTGGAGGGAATAAAGGGAATAGAGGGTGGAGGGAATAAAGGGAATAGAGGGTGGAGGGAATAGAGGGTGGAGGGAATAGAGGGAATAGAGGGTTGAGGGAATAGTGGGTGGAGGGAATAGAGGGTGGAGGGAATAGAGCGAATAGAGGGTGGAGGGAATAGAGGGAATAGAGGGTGGAGGGAATAGAGGGAATAGTGGGTGGAGGGAATAGAGGGTGGAGGGAATAAAGGGTGGAGGGAATAGAGGGAATAGAGGGAATAGAGGGAATAGAGAGAATAGAGGGTGGAGGGGAGTGGGAATAGAGGGTGGGGGGGAGTGGGAATAGAGGGTGGAGGGTAGAGGGAATAGAGGGTGGGGGGAGTGGGAATAGAGGGTGGAGGGAATAGAGGGAATAGAGGGTTGAGGGGAGTGGGAATAGAGGGTGGAGGGTGGAGGGAATAGAGGGAATAGAGGGTGGGGGGAGTGGGAATAGAGGGTGGAGGGTGGAGGGAATAGAGGGTTGAGGGGAGTGGGAATAGAGGGTGGAGGGTGGAGGGAATAGAGGGAATAGAGGGTGGGGGGAGTGGGAATAGAGGGTGGAGGGAATAGAGGGAATAGAGGGTTGAGGGGAGTGGGAATAGAGGGTGGAGGGTGGAGGGAATAGAGGGTTGAGGGGAGTGGGAATAGAGGGTGGAGGGAATAGAGAGAATAGAGGGGTTGACGGGAGTGGGAATAGAGGGTGGAGGGTGGAGGGAATAGAGGGTGGAGGGAATAGAGGGAATAGAGCGTTGAGGGGAGTGGGAATAGAGGGTGGAGGGTGGAGGGAATAGAGGGTGGAGGGTGGAGGGAATAGAGGGAATAGAGGGTGGAGGGTAGAGGGAATAGAGCGTTGAGGGGAATGGGAATAGAGGGTGGATGGAATCGAGGGAATAGAGCGTTGAGGGGAGTGGGAATAGAGGGTGGAGGGTGGAGGGAATAGAGAGAATAGAGGGTTGAGGGTAGTGGGAATAGAGGGTGGAGGGTGGAGGGAATAGAGAGAATAGAGGGTTGAGGGGAGTGGGAATAGAGGGTGGAGGGTGGAGGGAATAGAGAGAATAGAGGGAATAGAGATACCTCCCTCTCTCTATCTCTCTCGATCGCACATTCTTCTGTTTCTTATGGAACACTCATAAAATAAACAAAATGGGACAAGTAGGCGAACAATGGATTATTGTCATTGTACTTAATTACCACGTTTTCTGTGCTAAACTATGTGAGTTTACCCCCCCCCCCCAAAAAAAATGTTGATCAATTAGTTGTATAAAAACAGTAAAATAACCAAAATGTCAATTAATCACTCAGCACTACTCTCTTTTGCCCTCAATTCGGATGTCTATCCACGGTGAAGTCTATCCACGGTGAAGTCTATCCACGGTGAAGTCTATCCACGGTGAAGTCTATCCACGGTGAAGTGCTGTGAGGTGAGGACAAGGTGAGCCATGGCTTCAGGTGTGGGAGACAGACTGTTTAGTATCCTCAGTGGGTTTCTACAGAGCTGCATATTCAACCTAGAGAGTCCATCCTGCATGATGCCTGTCTTCCTTTGATCGCTAACAGAGTTCCTCTCACAGGGCACACTGAATAATGCTGAGAGCGAGAGATGCAGTTCTGTGTGCAGCCTTAGAAGTTAATTCCACATCAAACCCATCTCGGAACCACAGGCAAAAGCTTAGGTCGTGTCACCATACCTACAAAGTGAAAAAGTAAAATGAAAACTTCACAATAAAACCTGCACCCACTGTGTATTTGTTTTTGTACTTATTATGGATCCCGATTAGTTCCTGCCAAGACAGCAGCTTCTCTTCCTGGGGTTTGTTATGGATCCCGATTAGTTCCTGCCAAGACAGCAGCTTCTCTTCCTGGGGTTTGTTATGGATCCCGATTAGTTCCTGCCAAGACAGCAGCTTCTCTTCCTGGGGTTTGTTATAAGGATCCCGATTAGTTCCTGCCAAGACAGCAGCTTCTCTTCCTGGGGTTTGTTATAAGGATCCCGATTAGTTCCTGCCAAGACAGCAGCTTCTCTTCCTGGGGTTTGTTATAAGGATCCCGATTAGTTCCTGCCAAGACAGCAGCTTCTCTTCCTGGGGTTTGTTATGGATCCCCATTAGTTTGACAACTTTTACTTTTACTTCACTACATTCCTAAAGAAAACCTTTAATCCCGACATTTCCCTGACACCCAAAAGTACTCGTTACATTTTGAATGCTTAGCAAGACAAGAAAATGGTCCAATTCACACACTTATCAAGAGAACATCCGTGGTCATCCCTAATACCTGATCTGGCACATTTACTTTAACTCAAATGCTTTTTTTTGTAAATTATGTCTGAGTGTCGGAGTATTCCTCTGGCTATGCATACATTTAAAAAACAAGAAAAGCGTGCCACCTGATTTGCTTAATATAAGGAATTTGAAATTATTTATACTCTTACTTTTGATACTTAAGTACATTTTAGTAATTACATTTACTTTTGATACTTAAGTATATTTAAAACCAAATACTTTTAGACTTCAACTCAAATAGTATTTTACTGCGCGACTTTCACTTTTACCTGAGTTATTTTCTATTAAGGTATCTTTACTTTTACTCAAGTATGACAATTGGGTACTTTTTCTACCACTGCATTTAACTACAGGGTGGCCAATCGTATCTCTGCACAGGTGAATCTTTTAACGCTACAGTTTGCTCCTTTACATTTTCAACCATCTCGGTAACGCGCCTTTCAACAGTTGTCAGACAGGCATGTATTTTATCTTTCAGATGATTGTGTCTTTGTTAGGCAATCCATTAAATAAGTCTGCGGAATTCTGAGGAAAGCCTCCTTGACATATTCCACATTAGAAAATGGTTTTCCATGTTTAGCAATGCACTGAGCAACTTCGTAGCTTCCCTCTGTAGCTTGATTTTTTTTGACTGCATATAGATTTGTAAACACACTCTTTTGCTTTTAGCACACTCCTTTGCTTTTCATACCTGGACACGGCCTTGTTGATTCCTTCAGCCTTGTCCGCCTCATCCTTTAAGTTTTTTTACATGTCTCGTTTCAAAATGACGCCATGATGTCTGACAAACAACAGTTTTACAACAGAGAGAGCAAACAGATCGGTCCTTCAGTAAAACTTATCCATATTAATTTTGTCCAAGAGGCAATAAGTGAGCGGACATCTGCCTTATTTTTCTTCGCTGATGACATTTTGCACCCTGAACTTTTTTAAATATCAAAAAAGGCTTGCTACCTGATAGCCATGTGAAAAGGAATCTCTCATTTTCAATGCTGCCTTGGTTTTCAATTTGGCAGGACAGGCAGGTAGTCTTCCACTGAACTAATAATATGAAACTCCTGCAAAATCATGAAAGTACAACCGATTGGCAAACATACTGCAAATTGACTAATCAGGATTCACATACCTTGGGGATGACAACATTGCAGTGAATTTTTATGAAATGTCGAAAACCAATGCATGCAATTTCAATTATTTTCTCCAGTTTATTAAAATATCAATAAACTGGCAAAAATAAGTGAGATAAAAAACATCAAGCCACAGCTTAGCATGCCACACCCCAAAAAATAACTCTTAATAATTATTATTATTATTATTATTTTTTTTTGTTGGGGGGGTGGCTTACCATGCCGTGAAAAGGCCTTATGTTATCGACACCTGCTCTCTGTAGTACTGTGCACCTCCCATAGTCTATTCTGGACTTGGAGATTGTGAAGTGAGGGGCCTAGACAGCTGCCCTGGGGAATTCCTTATTCTACCTGTATTATGTTGGATAGGCTTCCATTAAAGAACACCCACTGTGTTCTGTTAGACAGGTAACTATTTTTATCATCAATTTATCTCAGCCAATCATCAGTTATTTGTGTAAGTGCTGTGCTTGTTGAATGTCCTTCCATATAAGCATGCTGAAAGTCAGTTGTCAGTTTGTTTACAGTAAAATATCCTTGATTCTGCTCAAACACAATTTTTTCCAAAAGTTTACTAAGGGTTGGTTACAGGTTGATTGATCGGCTATTTGAGCCAGTAAAGGGGCTTTACTATTCTTGAGTAGTGGAATTACTTTTGCTTCCCTCCAGGCCTGAATGCACACACATTCTAGTAGCTTAGATTGAAGAGCTTCTTCCACACTCACTTTACAAAATTCAAAATGACAATGCTTGTTTTTCATAATTTGATCAGTTTTACTTGGATGTGTAGTGTCAGCATTTGTTGCTGGCATGTCATGCCTATGTTTGCTAATCTTGGGAAAGAAAAAATCATTAAAGTAGTTGGCAATATCAGTGGGTTTTGTGATGAATGATGGAGCTGAGTTTGCCTTTTTGCCCAAAATTTCATTGAAGCATTTTACCACCATTCTTCATGTCATTTATATTTGTTTCAGAAGTGTAGTTTCTTCTTCCTTTTGTTCAGTTTAGTCACATGATTTCTGAATTTGCAGTACAAATTTGCAGCCAAATCGGTTGTGTAGCCAGACGTATTTGTTTCATAAGTGTAGCCAGACGTATTTCCCATTCCTTTTGCCTCATCCCTCTCAACCATACAATTTTTCAATTCCTCATCAATCCGCAGCGATTTAACTGTTTGTTTTAACAGTCATTTTCTTAATGGGTGCGTGCTTATTAGTAATTGGGGTAAGCAATTTCATAAATGTGTCAAGTGCAGTGTCTGGTTGCTCCTCATTACACACCACAGACAAATAAATATTATTTACATCAAAAACATAGGAATCCCTACAAAACATATTGTATGACCTCTTATACACTATATTAGGCCCAGCCTTTGGAACTTTGGGTTTTCTAGATGTGGCTACTATATTGAGATCTCTACATCCAATGGATTTGGATGCTATCAAGCACATTTCTGCAGCATTAGTAAAGATGTGATCAATACATATCCCATATCCCATATCCCTACGTATCCCAAGATGGCGTAGCAGTCGAACGTCCTGTCGTGTCGTGTCCCTTGTATATATCGTTTTTTAAAATATTTTTAACATATTTTTCCTCGCATATCTTTTAAAACATTTTGTTAAACCTCAACTTCTAAATACTCTCCTGCAACCCGCCTCACCCAATGTAGCTATTTTCTTCTAAAGTACTTATATCTACTTTGGATCCAGAACCCCTCAACTGAAGCTAGCCAGCTAACTACCAGCTAGCTTCCAGCTATCAGTCAGCAAACCATTGCTAGCGGTCTTCAGCTATCCGGTCATCAGCTAACCTTTAGCTCGGAAATCTCTCGCCAGTTCGAACAACGCGACTCTAACCAGAGCATAACGGACCTATTATTTTTATCCCCGGATTCCCACCGGATTCCCACCGCAAACTGAAAATTTTTCAGCTCGATTCTTCACAACTAGCTATCTAGCTAACCGCAATCCCCGGATGATTACTCCTGGCTAGCGTTTCCACCCACTTAGCTTGAAGCTAGCCCGGCCAGAGCTCCTGTGCTACCACCGAAGCATACTCCTGGGCTACAATATCCGGACCCACGACCGGTCCATCGATGTCACCGCATGAAGAGGAATAAACAGACTCACCCCATAGCGACATCCCCCAAAGGCTAACTTTCTAGCCCTTGCTATCTCCTTGCTTGCTAATCCGGTCCGCTAACTGCTACCTTGTTTAGCCCTGGCCTACTAACTGTTAGCTTGTTAGCACAGGCCTGCTAACCGTCTGAATCGCCACGACCCAAACACTCACTGGACCCATATTTACTTTCTCTTTTCGATTTTTAATTTGTTTATACCTTCCGGTAACCCGCCTCACCCAATGTGATACGGAATCGCTATTATTTTTAATATTTAGAACACACTCAAGAACCTCCAGAAGCTAACCAGCTAACTAGCTACAAGCTATTTAGTCATTGTTAGCCGCTGCTAACTGTTTTTTAACCTGGATAACACTCGCCAGTCCAGCTTTCCTGCCCCATCCACCGCTGCCCCCCTGGACACTGATCACTTGGCTACATAGCTGATGCATGCTAGACTGTCCATTAATCACGGTACTCCATTCTGCTTGTTTATGTTTTATCTGTCAGCCCCAGCCGCACTCAGGCTCTGTGTGTAGTTAATCCGACCCCCCTGCCTAGCCTACGCCATTTTACCTGCTGTTGTTGTGCTAGCTGATTAGCCGTTGTTGTCTCACCTACTGTTCTAGCTACTGTTTTAGCTAGCTCTCCCAATTCAACACCTGTGATTACTGTATGTCTCTCTCAAATGTCAATATGCCTTGTATACTGTTGTTCAGGTTAGTTATCATTGTTTTAGTTTACAATGGAGCCCCTAGTTCCACTCTTCATACCCCTGACACCTCCTTTGTCCCACCTCCCACACATGCGGTGACCTCACCCATTACAACCAGCATGTCCAGAGATACAACCTCTCTCATCATCACCCAGTGCCTGGGCTTACCTCCGCTGTACCCGGACCCCATCATACCCCTGTCTGCGCATTATGCCCTGAATATATTCTACCATGCCCAGAAATCTGCTCCTTTCATTCTCTGTCCCCAACGCTCTAGGCGACCAGTTTTGATAGCCTTTAGCCGCACCCTCATACTACTCCTCCTCTTTTCTGCGGGTGATGTGGAGGTAAACCCAGGCCCTGCATGTCCCCAGGCACCCTCATATGTTGACTTCTGTGATCGAAAAAGCCTTGGTTTCATGCATGTCAACATCAGAAGCCTTCTCCCTAAGTTTGTTTTACTCACTGCTCTAGCACACTCTGCTAACCCTGATGTCCTTGCCGTGTCTGAATCCTGGCTCAGGAAGCCACCAAAAATTCTGAGATTTCCATACCCAACTATAACATCTTCCGTCAAGATAGAACTGCCAAAGGGGGAGGAGTTGCAGTCTACTGCAGAGATAGCCTGCAAAGTAATGTCATACTTTCCAGGTCCATACCCAAACAGTTCGAACTACTAATCTTGAAAATTACTCTCTCCAGAAATAAGTCTCTCACTGTTGCCGCCTGCTACCGACCCCCCTCAGCACCCAGCTGTGCCCTGGACACCATTTGTGAATTGATTGCCCCCCATCTAGCTTCAGAGTTTGTTCTGTTAGGTGACCTAAACTGGGATATGCTTAACACCCTGGCAGTCCTACAATCTAAGCTAGATGCCCTCAATCTCACACAAATCATCAAGGAACCCACCAGGTACAACCCTAAATCTGTAAACAAGCAAGGGCACCCTCATAGACGTCATCCTGACCAACTGGCCCTCCAAATACACCTCCGCTGTCTTCAACCAGGATCTCAGCGATCACTGCCTCATTGCCTGTATCCGCTACGGAGTCGCAGTCAAACGACCACCCCTCATCACTGTCAAACGCTCCCTAAAACACTTCTGTGAGCAGGCCTTTCTAATCGACCTGGCCCGGGTATCCTGGAAGGACATTGACCTCATCCCGTCAGTTGAGGATGCCTGGTCATTCTTTAAAAGTAACTTCCTCACCATTTTAGATAAGCATGCTCCGTTCAAAAAATGCAGAACTAAGAACAGATATAGCCCTTGGTTCACCCCAGACCTGACTGCCCTCGACCAGCACAAAAACATCCTGTGGCGGACTGCAATAGCATCGAACAGTCCCCGCGATATGCAACTGTTCAGGGAAGTCAGGAACCAATACACGCATTCAGTTAAGGCCAGCTTCTTCAGGCAGAAGTTTGCATCCTGTAGCTCCAACTCCAAAAGGTTCTGGGACACTGTGAAGTCCATGGAGAACAAGAGCACCTCCTCCCAGCTGCCCACTGCACTGAGGCTAGGTAACACGGTCACCACCGATAAATCCATGATTATCGAAAACTTCAACAAGCATTTCTCAACGGCTGGCCATGCCTTCCGCCTGGCTACTCCAACCTCGGCCAACAGCTCCGCCCCCCCCGCAGCTACTCGCCCAAGCCTCTCCAGGTTCTCCTTTACCCAAATCCAGATAGCAGATGTTCTGAAAGAGCTGCAAAACCTGGACCCGTACAAATCAGCTGGGCTTGACAATCTGGACCCTCTATTTCTGAAACTATCCGCCGCCATTGTCGCAACCCCTATTACCATCCTGTTCAACCTCTCTTTCATATCGTCTGAGATCCCCAAGGACTGGAAAGCTGCCGCAGTCATTCCCCTCTTCAAAGGGGGAGACACCCTGGACCCAAACTGTTACAGACCTATATCCATCCTGCCCTGCCTATCTAAGGTCTTCGAAAGCCAAGTCAACAAACAGGTCACTGACCATCTCGAATCCCACCGTACCTTCTCCGCTGTGCAATCTGGTTTCCGAGCCGGTCACGGGTGCACCTCAGCCACGCTCAAGGTACTAAACGATATCATAACCGCCATCGATAAAAGACAGTACTGTGCAGCCGTCTTCATCGACCTTGCCAAGGCTTTCGACTCGGTCAATCACCATATTCTTATCAGCAGACTCAGCAGCCTCGGTTTTTCGGAAGACTGCCTTGCCTGGTTCACCAATTACTTTGCAGACAGAGTTCAGTGTGTCAAATCGGAGGGCATGCTGTCCGGTCCTCTGGAAGTCTCTATGGGGGTGCCACAGGGTTCAATCCTCGGGCCAACTCTTTTTTCTGTATATATCAATGATGTTGCTCTTGCTGCGGGCGATTCCCTGATCCACCTCTACGCAGACGACACCATTCTATATACTTCCGGCCCGTCCTTGGACACTGTGCTATCTAACCTCCAAACGAGCTTCAATGCCATACAACACTCCTTCCGTGGCCTCCAACTGCTCTTAAATGCTAGTAAAACCAAATGCATGCTTTTCAACCGTTCGCTGCCTGCACCCGCACGCCTGACCAGCATCACCACCCTGGATGGTTCCAACCTTGAATATGTGGACATCTATAAGTACCTAGGGTCTAGGGTGTCAGGTAGGGTGGAGGTGATATGGTCCTTGACTAGTCTCTCAAAGCACTTCATGATGACGGATGTGAGTGCTACGGGGCGGTACAACGCATCACCGGGGGCAAACTACATGCCCTCCAGGACACCTACACCACCCGATGCTACAGGAAGGCCATAAAGATCATCAAGGACATCAACCACCCGAGCCACTGCCTGTTCACCCCGCTGTCATCCAGAAGGCGAGGTCAGTACAGGTGCATCAAAGCTGGGACCGAGAGACTGAAAAACAGCTTCTATCTCAAGGCCATCAGACTGTTAAACAGCCACCACTAACATTGAGTGGCTGCTGCCAACACACTGTCAATGACACTGACTCAACTCCAGCCACTTTAATAATGGGAATTGATGGGAAATTATGTAAATATATCACTAGCCACTTTAAACAATGCTACCTTATATAATGTTACTTACCCTACATTATCCATCTCATATGCATATGTATATACTGTACTCTATATCATCGACTGCATCCTTATTTAATACATGTATCACTAGCCACTTTAACTATGCCACTTTGTTTACATACTCATCTCATATGTTATACTGTACTCGATATCATCTACTGTATCTTGCCTATGCTGCTTTGTACCATCACTCATTCATATATCCTTATGTACATATTCCTTATCCCCTTACACTGTGTATAAGACAGTAGTTTTTTTGGAATTGTTAGTTAGATTACTTGTTCGTCATTACTGCATTGTCGGAACTAGAAGCACAAGCATTTCGCTACACTCGCATTAACATCTGCTAACCATGTGTATGTGACAAATAAAATTAGATTTGATTTGATTTGATTTGAGGTGTCTGGCTAGACTGTAAACTCTCCTTCCAGACTCATATCAAACATCTCCAATCGAAAATCAAATCAAGAGTCGGCTTTCTATTCCACAACAAAGCCTCCTTCACTCACGCCGCCAAACTTACCCTAGTAAAACTGACTATCCTACCGATCCTCGACTTCGGCGATGTCATCTACAAAATTGCTTCCAACACTCTACTCAGCAAACTGGATGCAGTTTATCACAGTGCCATCCGTTTTGTCACTAAAGCACCTTATACCACCCACCACTGCGACTTGTACGCTCTAGTCGGCTGGCCCTCACTACATATTCGTCGCCAGACCCACTGGCTCCAGGTCATCTACAAGTCCATGCTAGGTAAAGCTCCGCCTTATCTCAGTTCACTGGTCACGATGGCAACACCCATCCGTAGCACGCGCTCCAGCAGGTGTATCTCACTGATCATCCCTAAAGCCAACACCTCATTTGGCCGCCTTTCGTTCCAGTTCTCTGCTGCCTGTGACTGGAACGAATTGCAAAAATCGCTGAAGTTGGAGACTTTTATCTCCCTCACCAACTTCAAACATCTGCTATCTGAGCAGCTAACCGATCGCTGCAGCTGTACATAGTCTATCGGCAAATAGCCCACCCATTTTTACCTACCTCATCCCCATACTGTTTTTATTTATTTACTTTTCTGCTCTTTTGCACACCAATATCTCTACCTGTACATGACCATCTGATCATTTATCACTCCAGTGTTAATCTGCAAAATTGTAATTATTCACCTACCTCATGCCTTTTGCACACAATGTATATAGACTCCCCTTTTTTTCTTCCTTTTGTGTTATTGACTTGTTAATTGTTTACTCCATGTGTAACTCTGTGTTGTCTGCTCACACTGCTTTGCTTTATCTTGACCAGGTCGCAGTTGCAAATGAGAACTTGTTCTCAACTAGCCTACCTGGTTAAATAAAGGTGAAATAAAAAAATTAAAAAAAAACATGTTGATGATTTCATTCGTGTGCTGTCTGTAACCTGGTAGATTGACTGATAACCTGAACCAGGTTGTAGGCACTAGTTAAAGTTTGAAGCTTTCTCTCGAGTGGGCAGCCTCACGAAAGACAGTCAATATTGAAATCACCCAGAAAATATACCTCTCTGTTGATAACACATACTGTACATTATCAGGCATGTTATCCTGATACTGACTGTTATAGCACTTGGCTGTCTATAGCATCTTCCCAACAGAATGGGCTTTAGGTGAGGCAGGTGAACTTGTAGCCATATTACGTCAATAGTATTTAACATGGAATGTGGCTCTGAATATAAATGGCAACACCTCCACCTTTGCATTTCTGTCTTTTCTGTAGATGTTATTTAACAGGAATGTGGCTCTGAATATAAATGGCAACACCTCCACCTTTGCATTTCTGTCTTTTCTGTAGATGTTATAACCATGTATTGCTACCTATAACCTATTATCTAACTGAGTTTCGAACAAATTGTGACCCGATTCAGGAAACTAGGCATATGTTGCAAGTCACGACTTCACAGGAGAGCTGTTAAAATGCGTTTTTTTTCTTCTCATTTTGACAGAAAGTGGTTTCATTACAAGTGTACTGTTAGCTAGCTAACGTTAGCTGGCTGGGTCGCTAGCTAACGTTGTGTATGATCTTATTCTTCGTAACATTTGCTTGACTAGTTATAGCCATAGAACCTGGTTGGTTAGCTACCTGCAGATTCACGCAAGGTAGTAACATCATGAGTTGTGATTATGGTCCATTGTTTAGCTAGCTAGCTAGCTACATGTCTTAACAAAGGACTCCATTATGCAAGTATCCATTTCAATAGAATGTCACTGCAACTGTTGCTAGACGTACTAGCTGGTAAATTCGCTCTGGCTATCTACTCCGATTTCAGACTACGGTTAAGATAGTCTAGCTAGCTACATTTTCAGATATTACACATTTCTAATTTTGACAAAGTGGTTTCATTTCAAGTGTACTGTTAGCTAGCTAACATTAGCTGGCTGGGTCGCTAGCTAACATTGTGTATGATGTTATACTTCATTTCACAGACACATTTGCTTGACTACTCATAGCCGTAGAACCTGGTTGGTTAGTTAGGTAGTAATGTCATAAGTTGTGATTATGGTCCATTGTTTAGCTAGCTAGCTACATGTCTTAACAAAAGACTCCACTCTAATTTTGACAAAGTATTTTAATTTCAAGTTAGTGTACTGTTAGCTAGCTAACTTTAGCTGGCTGGCTCACTAACTAACGTTACGTCATGTGTGGGGATTCATTGTTGACCTAGCTAGCTATCTAGCTACATTTCTTAACAAAAGACTTAGTGTGCCAGAGCGCAGATTAACTGATACATTTTTTGAATGCTCAAGACCCGTTGAATATGTCTGGTGTCAGTAAACATTGGCAACAAAGCGTAATTAAATTGTTGCCAGCAGCACTGTTACAGTCACCAATGCTCTGGATAACAT
Source organism: Oncorhynchus kisutch (assembly GCF_002021735.2). Taxonomy (NCBI): domain Eukaryota; kingdom Metazoa; phylum Chordata; class Actinopteri; order Salmoniformes; family Salmonidae; genus Oncorhynchus; species Oncorhynchus kisutch. The sequence continues at coordinate 44,008,667 of NC_034201.2, forward strand.
GAAAACTGCCTAACCAGCTCTGCTAGGAGGAGTAAAATGGTCAGAGTGAGGTGTTCTCTCATTATGTGTCTGCAAGTAGCTAGCCAATGTTAGCCAGTTAGCTTGGTTACTTGACTGTCGTTGTGAGGTCAGAGCTTTCGGAACAACCCTACTTATTGGCCAGAGCGTCTAGTGAGCGCTATGAATGCGAAACGCTCTGAATTTAGGAACAGACAATCTGTCAGCACAATTTGCAGTCACCAACACTCTGGATAACATACTGTAACAGCCTAACCAGCTCTGCTAGGGCGAGTAATGTTCAGTAAGCTGTTCTCTCTCTAGCTTAGATGTCTGGAAGTAGCTGGCAAGTTAGTACAGAACGCACAGATCAACCCTTAAAGAGATGGGTGGGGCTCAGGCTTAAGAGGGTGTGAACTAGAGCGATTGTGATGTTTCAACGCTGATACCGATACCGATTATTGGAGGACCAAAAAAACCCGATATCATTTTTATTTGTAATAATGACAATTACAACAATACTGAATTAACACTTTTATTTTAACTTAATATAATACATCAATCAAATCAATTTAGCCTCAAATAACTAATGAAACATGTTCAATTTGGTTTAAATAATGCAAAATCAAAGTGTTGGAGAAGAAAGTAAAAGTGCAATAAGTGCCATGTAAAAAACCTAACGTTTAAGTTTCTTGCTCAGAACATGAGAACATATGAAAACTGGTGGTTCCTTTTAACATGAGTCTTCAATATTCCCAGGTAAGAAGTTTTAGGTTGAGGTTATTATAGGAATTATAGGACTATTTCTCTCTATACCATTTGTATTTCATATACCTTTGACTATTGGGTGTTCTTATAGGCACTTTAGTATTGCCAGTGTAACAGTATAGCTTCCATCCCTCTCCTCACCCCTACCTGGGCTCGAACCTGTAACACATCGACAACAGCCACCCTCGAAGCATCGTTACCCATCGCTCCACAAAAGCCCTTGCAGAGCAAGGGGAACAACTACTCCAAGTCTCAGAGTGAGTGACGTTTGAAACTCTATTAGCGCGCACCCCGCTAACTAGCTAGCCATTTCACATCAGTTACACCAGCCTAATCTCGGGAGTTGATAGGCTTGAAGTCATAAACAGCCCAATGCTTGATGCATTGCGAAGAGCTGCTGGCAAACGCACGAAAGTGCTGTTTGAATGAATGCATACGAGCTTGCTGCTGCCTACCACCGCTCAGTCAGACTGCTCTATCAAATATCAAATCATAGACTTAATTATAACATAATAACACACAGAAATACAAGCCTTAGGTCATTAAAATGGTCAAATCCGGAAACTATCATTTCGAAAATAAAATGTTTATTCTTTCAGTGAAATACGGAACCGTTCTGTATTTTATCTAACGGGTGGCGTCCTTAAGTCTAAATATTCCTGTTACATTGCACAACCTTCAATGTTATGTCATAATTACGTAAAATTCTGGCAAATTAGTTCGCAACGAGCTAGGCGGCCCAAACTGTTGCATATACCCTGACTCTGCGTGCAATGAACACAAGAGAAGTGACACAATTTCACCCTAGTTTAATATTGCCTGCTAACATGAATTTCTTTTAACTAAATATGCAGGTTTAAAAATATATACTTCTATGTACTGATTTTAAGAAAGGCATTGATGTTTATTGTTAGGTACATTCGTGCAACGATTATGCTTTTTTCCGCAAATGCGATTTTGTTAAATCATCCCCCGTTTGGCGAAGTTGGCTGTCTTTGTTAGGAAGAAATAGTCTTCAGTTTGCAACGAGCCAGGCGGCCCAAACTGCTGCATATACCCTGACTCTGTTGCACAGAACGTAAGAGAAGTGACACAATTTCCCTAGTTAAAATAAATTCATGTTATCAGGCAATATTAACTAAATATGCAGGTTTAAAAATATATACTTGTGTATTTATTTTAAGAAAGGCGTCGATTTTTATGGTTAGGTACACATTGGTGAAACGACAGTGCTTTTTTTGCGAATGCGCTTGTTAAATCACCTGTTTGGCCAAGTAGGCTATGATTCAATGATAAATTAACAGGCACCGCATCGATTATATGCAATGCAGGACAAGCTAGATAAACTATTAATATCATCAACCATGTGTTAACTAATGATTATGTTAAGATTGATTGTTTTTTATAAGATACGTTTAATGCTCACTAGCACCTTACCTTGGCTCCTTGCTGCACTCACATAACAGGTAGTCAGCATGCCACGCAGTCTCCTTGTGGAGTGCGATGTAATCGGCCATGATTGGTGTCCAAAAATGCCGATTACGATTGTTATGAAAACTTGAAATCGGCCCTAATCAATCGACCATTCCGATTAATCGGTCGACCTCTAGTGTGAACAATGCTGAATGGCAAAGAAGACCATGAAGGGCTCTCCAATAGCAGAACCAAAACATTGAAAGACGTTTTTCTCAAAAGTGAGTTTACAAGTTGATCAACTTTTAATGCAGAATTACTTTCCCATTGTTTCCTCAAATTGAGTGTATGATATGCCATTTCGTAGCTCTGAGCCTCTACTTCTATCCAATGTCAAAAACAGACATTTAAATGTTGCTACAATTATTGATTTCATGAAACTTGTTTCTTAAGCTACGTATGTTAAAGTGGGCTATTTTTAGCAATTTTCTGGGATGCTTGATTGTTTTCATTGGTTTACTGGGAAGCTTAGTGGAGGTAGACATGCTCATGTTATTTATGTTAGTGCAGGGTGAGCTGCACACAGTGGATTTCCTACTAGGGCACACCGCCTCAGTGCTAACAGTATAACTCTGGTTCATAGACACATGATACTGATGGGGAGCCCCTTTCGGAAACGGTCCCCTATTTCGATACGCTCCAGCCGTGCACCGTTCGTGCGAGATGAAGCCGAACTGTCTGACCAAGTGGCCCTACATTGGTGTTCCGGTGCGGGGAGTGGCACACTCAGGCTGCGAAGCATGTGGTGATGGTCATCCCGTAACGCATCGGTGCCAGAAACACGTGTCTATGAACACATAGACACGTGTCTATGAACCAGAGTTATACTGTTAGCACTGAGGCGGTGTGCCCTAGTAGGAAATCCACTGTGTGCAGCTCACCCTGCACTAACATAAATAACATGAGCATGTCTACCTCCGCTAAGCTTCCCAGTAGGGGAGCCCCTGCTGATGATTTTGCAGAGGAATTCAGGGCAGTAAGAGGGACATAAATGAGGTTACTTACATTGTGTCTTCCTACACCCCTTGGATATTGTACATTCGCTGAAACATTACGACAACTCAGCGACACAATGGTAGGGATTAACTGAGCTGGACTTGGGTCACTGATAAGTCATTGTCTCAAAGCAGCCTTATAATGCTGTGAGAGGATCCAGGAACCTGCGTTACAATGGTAGGGATTAACTGAGCTGGACTTGGGTCATTGATAAGTCATTGTCTCAAAGCAGCCTTAAAATGCTGTGAAAGGATCCATGAACCCGAATGATTTGGGTGGATCACTTCCTCCTTAAGAAACAAGCTTTGTTTCCAGAAGGTATCAAAATTGTCAATAAATGATACACCCATAGAGCAAAAGCTGCATAACCAAGGTCATACATGGTCATGAACTCATTATAATTATTAGTCAGTAAAAGTCACAATACATTTTTCATGTTAAAGATTAATTTATGAAGTGAGAGAGGATTTGTAGGTAGCACCTGGAAGTGTCTGCCCTCTGCTCTGAACGTCAATTAACCTATCAACTAGTGCTACTTTTTTTTATAACAACACAGAGTATTGAACACTAATGGAAGCAATGTGTACTGAACACTAAAGGAAGGAGTGTGTACTGAACACTAAAGGAAGCAATGTGTATTGAACTCTAAAGGAAGGAGTGTGTACTGAACACTAAAGGAAGGAGTGTGTACTGAACACTAAAGGAAGCAATGTGTATTGAACTCTAAAGGAAGGAGTGTGTACTGAACACTAAAGGAAGGAGTGTGTACTGAACTCTGAAGGAAGGAGTGTGTACTGAACACTAAAGGAAGGAGTGTGTACTGAACTCTGAAGGAAGGAGTGTGTACTGAACACTAAAGGAAGGAGTGTGTACTGAACTCTGAAGGAAGGAGTGTGTACTGAACACTAAAGGAAGGAGTGTGTACTGAACTCTGAAGGAAGGAGTGTGTATTGAACTCTAAAGGAAGGAGTGTGTACTGAACACTAAAGGAAGGAGTGTGTACTGAACACTAAAGGAAGGAGTGTGTACTGAACTCTGAAGGAAGGAGTGTGTATTGAACTCTGAAGGAAGGAGTGTGTACTGAACACTAAAGGAAGGAGTGTGTACTGAACTCTGAAGGAAGGAGTGTGTATTGAACTCTAAAGGAAGGAGTGTGTACTGAACACTAAAGGAAGGAGTGTGTACTGAACTCTGAAGGAAGGAGTGTGTACTGAACACTAAAGGAAGGAGTGTGTACTGAACTCTGAAGGAAGGAGTGTGTACTGAACACTAAAGGAAGGAGTGTGTACTGAACTCTGAAGGAAGGAGTGTGTATTGAACTCTAAAGGAAGGAGTGTGTACTGAACACTAAAGGAAGGAGTGTGTACTGAACTCTAAAGGAAGGAGTGTGTACTGAACTCTGAAGGAAGGAGTGTGTACGCCACGTTATCTGTTGTCATGAGAGGGCTGAAACACTTCAGGATGTTTATTGTTTTGTAGAGCTAAGAAATACCTTTCACCTTTAAAAATAAGACACGACAGTAAATCTAACCTGTTTCGATTTTACAGTTGAGATATGGGAGCAATCACTATTGATTATTTCCACTAACAATAATGAATGATTACAGACAAGTGTTAGGAAACCGCATTGCGACTGAATGTCTTTCATTGGGGAATTACATTTGTTATCCATTTGACTCCAGTAGAACGATATTCGTAAGTGTCCTTCATTTAAAATAAGGTTTATATATGAATTGATGTTAGGGTGACGAAAGGAGAAAGGGTCATAGATTATGACCAACTGAAGTTTGTCTTTGCTGTGTTTCAATGACTTTCTGGATGTAAACTTTGTTGGTGCAGGGAGCCAGCAGCCTTCCATTCTATTAGGACTGCCTCCCTCTCCTCTGAGTGTCCGGGCTAGAAGCAGCCCAGCCTGTGTATGATTTAGCTTATCTCTCCTCCCAGACACTAATACGCCTGGCCACCATCTGACTTGTGTGTGTGTGTCCAAATCAAATCAAATTTTATTTGTCACATACACATGGTTAGCAGATGTTAATGCGAGTGTAGTGAAATGCTTGTGCTTCTAGTTCCGACAATGCAGTAATAACGAACAAGTAATCTAACTAACAATTCCAAAAAAACTACTGTCTTATACACAGTGTAAGGGGATAAGGAATATGTACATAAGGATATATGAATGAGTGATGGTACAGAGCAGCATAGGCAAGATACAGTAGATGATATCGAGTACAGTATAACATATGAGATGAGTATGTAAACAAAGTGGCAAAGTTAAAGTGGCTAGTGATACATGTATTACATAAGGATGCAGTCGATGATATAGAGTCCAGTATATACGTATGCATATGAGATGAATAATGTAGGGTAAGTAACATTATATAAGGTAGCATTGTTTAAAGTGGCTAGTGATATATTTACATCATTTCCCATCAATTCCCATTATTAAAGTGACCCAACAGAGATGTGTTTGATCAAATGAATCAACGTGAGAGTTACAAAATTGTGTATAAAACAGTGGTCATCGAACTTTTCTGAGCCGAGATCACTTTCTACGTCAAAATGCAGGCTGAGATCTACTGCAAAATAATACAAAATATATTAAAAAATAAGACATGACTTAAAAAACGTAAACCTATGCAACATCAACCAATTATAAACAGTCATGTAGTCTATAGGCTCAATACATTATCTCTGTATATCGTCTACTCTTGAATTGCACTGCCAATGTTGTTCAAATCTGACTATTTATCTGACTATTTATCTGGCTATTTAAAACACATTTGTTGTATTACTTTGAGGCATACATTTAAACCATTTGCATTTGGTTTAAATGTATGAGAGACAGAGACAGAGAGAGAGAAAGAGAGAGAAAGAGAGAGAGAGAGAAAGAGAGAGAGAGAGAACGAGAGAGAGAGCATTGGAGAGAGAGCATTGGAGAGAGAGAGAGAGAGAGAGAGAGAGAGAGAGCATTGGAGAGAGAGAGAGAGAGAACAGTGGAGAGAGAGAAAGAGAGCAGTGGAGAGAGAGAGAGAGAGAGCAGTGGAGAGAGAGAGAGAGAGCAGTGGAGAGAGAGAGAGAGAGCAGTGGAGAGAGAGAGAGAGCAGTGGAGAGAGAGAGAGAGCAGTGGAGAGAGAGAGAGAGCAGTGGAGAGAGAGAGAGAGCAGTGGAGAGAGAGAGAGAGAGTGAGAGAGCAGTGGAGAGAGAGAGAGAGCAGTGGAGAGAGAGAGAGCAGTGGAGAGAGAGAGCAGTGGAGAGAGAGAGCAGTGGAGAGAGAGAGAGAGAGCAGTAGAGAGAGAGAGAGAGAGCAGTGGAGAGAGAGAGAGAGAGCAGTGGAGAGAGAGAGAGAAGTGGAGAGAGAGAACGAGAGAGAGAAAGAGAGAACGAGAGAGAGAACGAGAGAGAGATCGAGAGAGAGAACGAGAGAGAGATCGAGAGAGAGAGAGATCAGTGGAGAGGCTGACTCTCACCGTCCCTCAGCTCTTACTCCCTCCGCTGAAGGACGATATTCCAGCTGATGGCCGAAACTCAAATCACAATTCACTATTTCTGACTTGTGCACCAATTCATGTTGTTACTCGTATTGGTATTGGTACTTGTTTGGACCCTCATTAGCCCCTGTAAAAGCATCAGCTACTCCTCCTGCAATCCACATGAAACATAACATCATACGCTGACATCGGAAAGTATTCAGACCCCTTGACTTTTTCCACATTTTGTTACTTCATACAGTCTTGTTCTAAAATGTATTAAATTGTTTTTCTCATCAATCTACACACAATAATGACAAAGCAAAATTATTTTTATTTTTTTTGCAAATGTATAAAAATCAAAAGAATAGAAATATAACATTAACATTAGTATTCGTATAACATTAGTATTAGTATACCATTAGTATTAGTATACCATTAGTATTAGTATAACATTAGTATAACATTAGTATTAGTATAACATTAGTATTAGTATAACATTAGTATTAGTATAACATTAGTATTAGTATAACATTAGTATTAGTATAACATTAGTATTAGTATAACATCAGTATTAGTATAACATCAGTATTAGTATAACATTAGTATTAGTATAACATTAGTATTAGTATAACATTAGTATTAGTATAACATTAGTATTAGTATAACATCAGTATTAGTATAACATTAGTATTAGTATAACATTAGTATTAGTATAACATTAGTATTAGTATAACATTAGTATTAGTATAACATCAGTATTAGTATAACATTAGTATTAGTATAACATTAGTATTAGTATAACATTAGTATTAGTATAACATCAGTATTAGTATAACATTAGTATTAGTATAACATTAGTATTAGTATAACATCAGTATTAGTATAACATCAGTATTAGTATAACATTAGTATTAGTATAACATTAGTATTAGTATAACATCAGTATTAGTATAACATTAGTATTAGTATAACATCAGTATTAGTATAACATTAGTATTAGTATAACATTAGTATTAGTATAACATTAGTATTAGTATAACATCAGCATTAGTATAACATTAGTATTAGTATAACATTAGTATTAGTATAACATTAGTATTAGTATAACATTAGTATTAGTATAACATTAGTATTAGTATAACATCAGTATTAGTATAACATTAGTATTAGTATAACATTAGTATTAGTATAACATTAGTATAACATTAGTATTAGTATAACATTAGTATTAGTATAACATTAGTATTAGTATAACATTAGTATTAGTATAACATCAGTATTAGTATAACATTAGTATTAGTATAACATTAGTATTAGTATACCATTAGTATTAGTATAACATTAGTATTAGTATAACATCAGTATTAGTATAAACATTAGTATTAGTATAACATTAGTATTAGTATACCATTAGTATTAGTATAACATTAGTATTAGTATAACATTAGTATTAGTATAACATTAGTATAACATTAGTATTAGTATAACATTAGTATTAGTATAACATTAGTATTAGTATAACATTAGTATTAGTATACCATTAGTATTAGTATAACATTAGTGTTAGTATAACATTAGTATTAGTATAACATTAGTATAACATTAGTATTAGTATAACATTAGTATTAGTATAACATTAGTATTAGTATAACATTAGTGTTAGTATAACATTAGTATTAGTATAACATTAGTGTTAGTATAACATTAGTGTTAGTATAACATTAGTATTAGCATAACATTAGTATTAGTATAACATTAGTATTAGTATAACATCAGTATTAGTATAACATTAGTATTAGTATAACATTAGTATAACATTAGTATTAGTATAACATTAGCATTAGTATAACATTAGTATTAGTATAACATTAGTATTAGTATAACATTAGTATTAGTATAACATTAGTATAACATTATTATTAGTATAACATTAGTGTTAGTATAACATTAGTATTAGTATAACATTAGTATTAGTATAACATTAGTATTAGTATAACATTAGTATAACATCAGTATTAGTATAACATTAGTATTAGTATAACATTAGTATTAGTATAACATTAGTATTAGTATAACATTAGTATAACATTAGTATTAGTATAACATTAGTATTAGTATAACATTAGCATTAGTATAACATTAGTATAACATTAGTATTAGTATAACATTAGTGTTAGTATAACATTAGTATTAGTATAACATTAGTATTAGTATAACATTAGTATTAGTATAACATTAGTATAACATTAGTATTAGTATAACATTAGTATTAGTATAACATTAGTATTAGTATAACATTAGTATTAGTATAACATTAGTATAACATTAGTATTAGTATAACATTAGTATTAGTATAACATTAGTATTAGTATAACATTAGTATAACATTAGTATTAGCATAACATTAATATTAGTATAACATTAGTATTAGTATAACATTAGTATTCAGACCCTATCCTCAGAACTGAGTTGAAGCACATTTGGCAGGGATTACAGTCTTGAGTCTTCTTAGGTATGACGATACAAGCTTGTATTTGGGGAGTTTCTCCCATTTCTTCTGCTTGTTGGATGGGGAGCATCGCTGCACAACTATTTTCAGGTCTCTCCAGAGATGTTCAATCGGGTTTATTCAGGCCAAAGAGTTCATAACTCTGGAGCTCTGTCAGAGTTAGCATCGGGTTCTCGGTCACCTCCCTGACCAAGGCCCTTCTCTCCCAATTGCTCAGTTTGGCCAGGCGACCAGTCTTGGTGGTTCCAAACTTCTTCCATTTAACCTATTAAGGCTACCCCCTACTTTTAATAATGACATATCAGGCAATTTCCGGCGAATGATGGAGGCCATTGTGTTCTTGTGGACCTTCAATGCTGCAGAATTGTTTTGGTACCCGTTCCCAGATCTGTGCCATGACACAATCCTGACTTCGGAACTCTACAGACAATTACTTCAACCTCATGGCTTGGTTTTTGCTCTGACATACACTGTCAACTTGTGGGACCTTATATAGACAGGTGTGTGCCTTTACAAATCATGTACAATCAATTGAATTTACCACAGGTGGACTCTAAACCAGTTGTAGAAACATCTCATGGAGCTCAATTTCAAGTTTCATAGCAAAGTGTCTGAATACTTATGTAAATAAGGTATTTCTGTCTTTTATTTATAATATAATAATTAGCTTTGTCATTATGGGGTATTGTGTGTAGATTGATGAGGAAAACATGTCATTAAATCAATTTTAGAATAAGGCTGTAACATAACAAAATGTGAAAAAAGGTGAAGGGATCGGAATACTTTCCAAATGCACTGCATAAAATGGCTATGTCTCTTCACAGTCCCCTTCGTGCAGTAATGTGTGCTTTTATCTGTTTTTTGAAACTGGTTTTATTGCTACCTTGAGTTACCTGGGATGGCAGTGAGTTCCATGTAGTCATGTTACCTGGGTTACCAGAGAGTTCCATGTAGTCATGTTACCTGGGTTACCAGAGAGTTCCATGTAGTCATGTTACCTGGGTTCCCAGAGAGTTCTATGTAGTCATGTTACCTGGGTTACCAGAGAGTTCCATGTAGTCATGTTACCTGGGTTCCCAGAGAGTTCTATGTAGTCATGTTACCTGGGTTACCAGAGAGTTCTATGTAGTCATGTTACCTGGGTTACCAGAGAGTTCCATGTAGTCATGTTACCTGGGTTACCAGAGAGTTCCATGTAGTCATGTTACCTGGGTTACCAGAGAGTTCCATGTAGTCATGTTACCTGGGTTCCCAGAGAGTTCTATGTAGTCATGTTACCTGGGTTACCAGAGAGTTCCATGTAGTCATGTTACCTGGGTTACCAGAGAGTTCCATGTAGTCATGTTACCTGGGTTACCAGAGAGTTCCATGTAGTCATGTTACCTGGGTTACCAGAGAGTTCCATGTAGTCATGTTACCTGGGTTACCAGAGAGTTCCATGTAGTCATGTTACCTGGGTTACCAGAGAGTTCCATGTAGTCATGTTACCTGGGTTACCAGAGAGTTCCATGTAGTCATGTTACCTGGGTTACCAGAGAGTTCCATGTAGTCATGTTACCTGGGTTACCAGAGAGTTCCATGTAGTCATGTTACCTGGGTTACCAGAGTTCCATGTAGTCATGTTACCTGGGTTCCCAGAGAGTTCTATGTAGTCATGTTACCTGGGTTACCAGAGAGTTCCATGTAGTCATGTTACCTGGGTTACCAGAGAGTTCCATGTGGTCATGGCTCTATTTAATACTGTGCGTTTCCCAGCCTCTGTTCTGAACCTGGGGACTGTGAAGAGACACTCTGGTTGCATGTCTTGTGTTGTACCGATGAGTGTCCGAACTGTGTGTTTCTCAACCTCTGTTCTGGACCTGGGGACTGTGAAGAGACCTCTGGTTGCATGTCTTGTGTTGTACCGATGAGTGTCCGAACTGTGTGCCAACTACTTGAACAGACAGTTTGAAATCTTCAACACCTCACGCAAAGACCAAGAGTGATGCAGTCAAATTCTCCTTAATAACTTTGAGCCAGAAGAGATGTATATGCATGTTACTGACCATTTCCCTCCGTTGCCTAGTTAAATAAAGGTTACATTTAAACATTTAAAAAAACATATAATTGCGATGCGTCCTGCACAGTTTGGCCAGGCGGGCCAGCTCTAGGAAGAGGCTTGGTGGTTCCAAACTTCTTCTATTTAAAATCCGTTGAGCCGTCAGCGTAGATATACACACAGGCTTTATTCAAGGTCAGTGGGAGGTCATTTGTAAAAACAGAAACGGCTCTAGCTGGATGCCCTGCGGTACACCACACTCAACTGAATTTGCACGAGAGAGGCTTCCATTAACGAAAACCCTCTGTTTTCTATTAGATAGGTAACTCTCAATCATAATTAAGGCAGAGGATACAAATCCAAAACACCTATGTTTTTTTTTAGCAATAGGTTATGATCAATGACATCGAAAGCTGCACTGAAGTCTAACAAAACAGCTCCCACAATCTTCTTACTATCAATTTCTTTCAGCCTATCATCTTCATTTGTGTCAGTGCCAGGCATGTGGAGAGCCCTTCCCTATATGCGTGCTGAAAGTATGTTGTTCATTTGTTCTCTGTAAAAAAAAAACGTTGTATTTGATCAAACACATTTTTTTTCTACAAGTTTGCTAAGAACTTGTAGCAGGCTGATTGGTTGGCTGTTTGAACCATTAACAGGGTGCTCTGCAATTTTCTTTAACCTTTATTTAATTAGGCAAGCCAGTTAAGAACAAATTCTTATTTACATTGACAGGCTACCAGGGAACAGTGGGTTAGCTGCCTTGTTCAGGGGCAGAACGACAGATTTTCACCTTGTCAGCTCGGGGATTCGAACCCACTGATCTAACCACTAGACAACCTGCTGCCACTATTATTGTCACGTCCTGACCTTAGTTCTTGTTTTATGTCTCTGTTTTAGTTTGGTCAAGGTGTGAGTTGGGGTGGGCATTCTATGTTTTTGTTCTATGTGTTGTATTTCTGCTTTTGGCCTGGTATGGTTCCCAATCAGAGGCAGCTGTCGTTCGTTGTCTCTGATTGAGAACCATACTTAGGTAGCCTGTGTTCCCACTATAATTTGTGGGTAGTTGTTTCCTGTTTAGTGTATGTCACCTGACAGAACTGTTTTGTTTCTTCCTTTCACTTTGTTATTTTGTTTCGTGTGTTCAGTTCTAATAAATTAACATGGACACTTACCACGCTGCATATTGGTCCAATCCTTCCTACTCCTCCTCAGACGACGAAGAGATTCATTACAATTATTGTGTAGCTGAATGACCTTTTCCTCCCTCCATGTCTGAGGGCACACACCATCTTCTAGGGTTAAATTGAAGATGTGTCAAAATGGATTTGTATTCCGCTACCAACCTCAGCAATTTACCATCCAGGTAAATAGAAATTTCACCTCTTCCACTCCCACTTTGTGGAACTCTCCGCTACAGTTCATTATTTGGTCCATTATGCTAAAATACAAAGGCTCAGCATTTGTTGTTTGCATGTCATACCTAAGTTTGCTAATCTTGTCAACAAAAAAGTTATTAAAATGGTTGACAATATCAAAGGGTTTTGTTATGAACAAGCCATCTGCCTCAATGAAGGATGGAGACAAGTTTTTTGTTGTTGCCTAGAATTTAATTTAAAGTATTACAGAGCTTTTAACTCTCATTCATCTTTGTTCCATAGTATATTTTCTTCTTCTCTTTGTTTAGTTACGTGATTTCTCAATTTACTGTATGTTTGCCAGTCTGCTGTGTTGGTAGACTTATTTGCTATTCCCTTTGCCTCATCCCTCTCAGCTATACAGTTTTTCAACTCATCATCTATCCATGGGGATTCGGCAGTTCTAACAGTCAGTTTCGGTGCCTTAGTACCATGGCACCGACAGAGATGGTCGCCTCGCTTGGAGTTCTTAGGAAACTACGCAGTATTGCGTTTTTTTAATGTATTATTTCTTACATTGTTACCGGAGGAAATCTTAAGTCGTATTACATACAGCCGGGAAGAACTATTGGATATAATAGCAATGTCAACTTACCAACTTTACAACCAGGAATATGACTTTCCCAAAGCGGATCCTCTGTTCGGACCTCCACCCAGGACAATGGATACCAGTAGTCGACCCAAAACAACGGCGCCGCAGAAGGGGCCGATGAAGCGGTCTTCTGGTCAGGCTCCATAGACGGGCACATCGCCCACCGCTTCCGAGTATACTACTCGCCAATGTCCAGTCTCTTGACAACAAGGTAGAAGAAATTTGTGCAAGGATTGCCTTCCAGAGAGACAGAGATTGTAACATTATTTGTTTCATGGAAACATGGCTCACTCGGGATATGTTGTCAGAATTGGTTCAGCTACCGGGCTTCTCCATGCATCATGCCGACAGAGATAAACCTCTCTGGGAAGAAGAAGGGCGGGGATGTATGCTTCATGATTAATGACTCATGGTGTAGTCTTAACAACATACAGGAACTCAAGTGCTTCTGCTCACCCGATCTACAATTCCTTACAATCAAATGCCGGCAATTTTACCTACCAAGAGAATTCTCGTCAGTTATAGTCACAGCTGTGTATATTCCCCCTCAAGCAGACACCAAGACGGGCCGTGGGTACTAAGGAACTTCACTGGACTATATGCAAACTGGAAACCATATATCCCGAGGCTGCATTTATTGTAGCTGGGGATTTTAACAAAGCAAATTTGAGAACAAGGCAACCAAAATTCTACCAGCATATTGATTGCGCTACGCGCATGTGCAATAACCTCAACCACTGCTACTCTAACTTACGCGATGCATACAAAGCCCTCCCCCGCCCTCCCTTCGGCAAATCCGACCATGACGCCATCTTGCTCCTACCATCTTATAGGCAGAAACTCAAACAGGATGTACCAGTGACGAAAAACATTCAACGCTGGTCCGACCAATCGGAATCCACGCTTCAAGATTGTTTTGATCACGCGGACTGGAATATGTTCCGGTCAACCTCAGAGAACAACATAAACCTATATGCTGACTCGGTGAGTGCGTTTATAAAGAAGTGCATTGGAGATGTTGTACCCACTGTGACTATTAAAATCTACCCTAACCAGAAACCGTGGATGGATGGTGGAATTTGCGCAAAACTGAATATAAACAGTGTAGTTATTCCCTCTGAAAGGCAATTAAACAGTGAAATGCCAGTACAGGGACAAGGTGGAGTCGCAATTCAACGGCTCAGACACGAGATGTATGTGGCAGGGTCTACAGGAAATCACGGATTACAAAAAGAAAACCAGCCATGTCACGGACACTGACGTCAAGCTTTCAGACAAACTAAACACTTTCTTTGCCTGCTTTGAAGAAAATACAGTGGCACCATCACGGCCCGCTAACAAGGACTGTACCCCCCCCCTGCTTCTCCGTGGCTGACGTGAGTAAAACATTTAAATGTGTTAATCCTCGCATGGCTGATGGCCCAGACGGAATACCTATGTAAGAATGCTGTTCATTGACTACAGCTCAGAATTTAACACCATAGTACCCTCCAAGCTCATCATCAAGCTGGAGGCCCTGGGTTTCAACCCCGCCCTGTGCAATTGGGTCCTGGACTTTCTGTTGGGCCGCCCCCAGGTGGTGAAGATAGGAAACAACATCTCCACTTCGCTGACCCTCAACACGGGGGCCCCACAAGGGTGTGTTCTCAGCCCTCTCCTGTACTCCCTGTTCACCCACGATTGCGTGACCATGCACGCCTCCAACTTAATCATCAAGTTTGCAGACGACACAACAGTAGTAGGCCTCATTACCAACAACACCGAGATAGCACTCAACGACAACAAAACAAAGGAGATGATCATGGACTTCAGGAAACAGCAGAGGGAGTACCCCCCTATCCACATCGAAGGGACAGCAGCGTAGAAATTGGAATGTTTTCAGTTCCTCAGCGTACCCATCACTGACAAACTGATCCACCCACACAGACAGTGTGGTGAAGAAGGCGCAACAGCGCCTGTCTCAATGTAGGCAGCAGCCTCTCCTGTCGGTACAGCCTGGGATGGCAACTGCACCACCCTCAACTGCAAGGCTCTCCAGAGGGTTGTGCGGTCTGCACAACGCATCACTGGAGGCAAACTACCTGCCCTCCATGACACCTACAGTACCCGATGTCACAGAAAGGCCAAAAGATCAAGGACAACAACCACCGAGCCACTGCCGCTATCATCCAGAAGGCGAGGTCAGTACAGGTGCATCAAAGCTGGGACCGAGAGACTGAATAACAGCTTCTATCTCAAGACCATCAGACTGCTAAACAGCAATCACTAACTCAGAGAGGCTGCTGCCTACATTGAGACCCAATCACTAGTCACTTTAAACAATGCCACTAAAAATAATGCCACTTTAATCATGTTTACATATCTTACATTACTCATATCACATGTATATATGTATATACTGTATTTTATACCATCTACTGCACCTTGCCTATGCCGCTCGACCATCACTCATCCATATACTTACATGTACATATTCTCATTCACCTCTTTAGATTTGTGTGTATTAGGTAGTTGTTGGGTAATTCTTAGATTACTCCTTAGATATTACTGCACCGTCGGAACTAGAAGCACAAACATTTCGTAAACACTCGCATTAACATCTGCTAACCGTGTGCATGTGACAAATAAAATTGGATTTGATTTGATGGGCGCATGCAGATCAGTAACTGGAAGAAACAGTTACTGATATGTGCAGCGTCCAGATGTTCCTCATTACACACATCAGACCAACACATAGTTTTACATATTCAACATAGGAATCATTGCAAAACCTCTTTTTTTTAGATATGGCTATTGTACTGTATAATGACCACTACATCCGATGGGTGTGGATACTACTTTAGAGCAGATTGTGATCAATACAAGTGGATTATTTAGTTCCTGTTGTTTTTACAAATACCGGGGTAGGTTGTTGTTTTTGCAAATACCGGGGTAGGTTGACTGATGACTTGAACCAGATTGCAGGCCCTGGTTACAGCTCAGAGCTTATTTTTGAAAGGGCATCTTGATGACAACCAGTCAATATTTTGGTCACCTCTCTATTGACATCACATACATTATTCAACATTTTACACATATAGTCCAAATACTGACTGTTAGCACTTGGTGG
This sequence comes from Oncorhynchus kisutch, assembly GCF_002021735.2. NCBI lineage: Eukaryota > Metazoa > Chordata > Actinopteri > Salmoniformes > Salmonidae > Oncorhynchus > Oncorhynchus kisutch. The sequence continues at coordinate 44,025,040 of NC_034201.2, forward strand.
TCTAAAGCAACTTCCTAGGAGAATAATCTTTAGTTGGGGCAGATGAACCTGTCACCATATTACTTCCGCGTCATCTGACATGAGGTCCTCTCTCAGCCTGACAGGAACAGGAATATGCCTGAAAGGAATATGACAGGAATATGACTCTGGACATACATTTATTTACTTATTTAGCTAGGCAAGTCAGTTAAGAACAAATTCTTAATTTCAATGACGGCCTAGGAACAGTGGGTTAACTGCCTGTTCAGGGCAGAATGACAGATTTGTACCTTGTCAGCTCGGGGGTTTGAACTTGCAACCTTCCAGTTACTAGTCCAACGCTCTAACCACTAGGCTACATGGCAACACCTCCTCCATTTGCATTTCTATCGTTCCTATATATTCTATAACCACGTATGACGAGAGAACATGAAATATTAGAAAGACAAACCGCTAATAACAACGCAAGTCTATCGATTACATTTTGTAGTGCGAGTGGATAGGGGGAGCGTGTTTTATGGCTTATAAAAGTATTGAATAAAGTGCTGACATCTGCTAATCATGTGTATGTGACAAATAAATTCAAAAATTCCCGGGGTTATTTTGAGTAAAATCTTAGAAGAAAACCCTGATGAAGATGGCTTGGCTGTCGAAAGGTTGGATGTTACATTTTTGCATCTGAGCTCCTAGAGTGTCCGGCTCCCCCTTTTATTTTCGAATAAAAATCTTAAACATGAACTCACTCCTAAAAACAGTATCTCTTTGCTGTATTCGTTGGCATTCTCTCTCCAGTCATGTTTTTTAAAGTTTTGAAATCTCACACAGTAGAGTCGACTATCAACTGTCAACTTCGCTGTGGCCTTGTGGAAGCTGCAGACCATGTGATCTGAGCTACCTGATTGGCCAGCGGACGGGGTTATAGGTACACTTGACTTCCTCTCTGGGCCCACCAGGTAGGCGGAGTTTGTACCTCTAGACACATGAAATGGTTTCAATTGGGAACATCCGACTAACCGCCACGCAGGGCAGCTAAATCAACCTACCGCAAACTGTGTTAAAATAATAATAAAAATAGTAACGGAAGGTTTTAACGTTGGGGCTTTTTAAAGTTTGGTGATCGACTAGGAAAGCCTTGGTGACCACTGGCATATAAAAAAAATACGTTTTACAACGTAGCAGCCCAACTGTTACGATCAATTAGGAGTGGTGGTCGGTGGAATCAGGCGCAGAGAGCAGGGTTCAGTCTTTCCTTCAAATTTATTCCCCAGTGCAACAAAACAGTCACGCCAACACACAGGGCGTATAATAGGTTGCCGGTCCAAACAACAGGACAAAATAGTCCGGAGAATAAATGTACAATTAACTCACACCATCAAACACTGAGTAATACAAACAAGCCCGCACAAATACCCAGCAGGCCTAGTGCCCTTAAATACCATACAAACAAACCTAATACAAAACAGGTGTACCCAATTACCCAATAACCAAAAACAAAGGGAAAGGAAATCGATGGCAGCTAATAGGCCGGCGACGACGACCGCCGAGCACCGCCCGAACAGGAAGAGGCACCGTCTTCGGCAAGGTTCGTGACAGGCCGACCCCGGCCTCGAGGACGACCCGGAGGACGAGGCGCAGGGCGATCTGGGTGGAGGCGATGGTAATCCCTCAAGAGGGAAGGATCTAAAATGTCCCTCCCCGGTACCCAGCACCTCTCCTCCGGACCGTACCCCTCCCAGTCCACGAGGTACTGCAGGCCCCTCACCCGGCGTCTCGAGTCCAGAATAGCTCGTACTGTGTACGCCGGGGACCCCTCGATGTCCAGAGGGGGTGGAGGGACCTCCGGTACCTCACTGTCTTGTAGGGGACCAGCTACCACCGGCCTGAGGAGAGACACATGAAACGAGGGGTTAATACGATAATAAGAGGGAAGTTGCAATCTATAACACACCTCGTTTATCCTCCTCAGGACTTTAAATGGCCCAACACACTGCGGCCCCAGCTTCCGGCAGGGCAGGCGGAGGGGCAGGTTTCGGGTCGAGAGCCAGACCCTGTCCCCTGGTGCGAACACCGGGGCCTCGCTGCGGTGGCGGTCAGCGTCTCTCTTCTGCCGTTCACTGGCCTGCCTGAGAGAATCCTGGACTGCCCGCCAGGTCTCTCTAGAGCGCTGTACCCACTCCTCCACCGCAGGAGCTTCGGTCTGACTCTGATGCCACGGAGCCAGGACCGGCTGGTAGCCCAGTACGCATTCGAATGGTGACATATTCGTGGACGAATGTCGAAGAGAGTTCTGGGCCAACTCCGCCCACGGGACGTACCTCGTCCATTCTCCTGGCCGGTCCTGGCAATACGACCTCAGAAACCTGCCCACTTCCTGGTTTACTCTCTCCACCTGCCCATTACTTTCGGGGTGATAACCAGAGGTAAGGCTGACCGAGATCCCCAGACGCTCCATAAACGCCTTCCAAACCCGAGACGTGAACTGGGGACCACGATCGGAGACGATATCCTCTGGAACCCCATAGTGCCGGAAGACGTGGGTAAATAGAGCCTCTGCAGTCTGTAGGGCCATAGGGAGACCAGGCAATGGGAGGAGACGGCAGGACTTAGAAAACCGATCCACAACGACCAGAACGGTAGTGTTCCCCTGAGATGGGGGAAGATCAGTAAGGAAATCTACCGCGAGATGGGACTATGGCCGTTGTGGAACCGGGAGGGGCTGTAACTTCCCTCGAGGAAGGTGCCTAGAAGCCTTACTCTGGGCGCATACCGAACAGGAAGAGACATAGAGCCTCACATCCCTAGCTAAAGTGGGCCACCAGTATTTCCCCCTAAGACCCCGCACTGTCCTATCAATCCCCGGATGACCCGCAGACGGTAGTGTGTGGGCCCACCGAATCAACTTATCACGGACACCAAGCGGTACGTAACTTCTACCAGTCGGACACTGTGTAGGCGCAGGTTCAACCCTCAACGCTCGTCGATGTCCGCGTCCACCTCCCATACCACTGGGGCCACCAGCCGAGAGGCTGGAAGGATGGGAGTGGGTTCGATGGCCCGGTCCCCGGTGTCATAGAGACGGGACAGCGCGTCGGCCTTAGTGTTGAGGGAACCTGGTCTGTAAGAGATCGTAAATCTAAAACGTGTAAAGAACATGGCCCACCTAGCCTGACGCGGATTCAGTCTCCTCGCTGCTCGAATATACTCCAGATTACGGTGGTCAGTCCAGATGAGAAAAGGGTGTTTAGCCCCCTCTAGCCAGTGTCTCCACACCTTCAGGGCTTTTACCATAGCTAGTAACTCCCGGTCCCCCACATCATAGTTCCGCTCCGCCGGACCCAGCTTCTTAGAAAAGAAAGCGCAGGGACGGAGCTTCGGTGGCGTACCCGAGCGCTGAGACAGCACGGCTCCAACCCCAGCCTCGGACGCATCCACCTCCACTATGAATGCTAACGAAGGGTCCGGATGCGCCAACACGGGAGCCCCAGTGAACAGTGCCTTCAACTGGTTGAAGGCTCCATCAGCCTCTGCTGACCACTGCAGACGCACCGCCCCCCCCTTTAGCAGTGAGGTAATGGGCGCCCCTACTTGGCCAAAACCCCGGATAAACCTCCGGTAGTAATTGGCAAACCCTAAAAATCGCTGCACCTCCTTTACCGTGGTCGGAGTTGGCCAATTACGCACGGCGTTAACGCGGTCACACTCCATCATCATCCCCGAGCTGGAAATGCGATAACCCAGGAAGGAAACGGCTGGTTTGGAGAACACACATTTCTCAGCCTTGACGTATAGGTCATGCTCCAGCAGTCGCCCAAGAACCCTGCGCACCAGGGAAACATGCGCGGCGCGTGTGGCAGAATAAATCAAGATGTCATCGATATACACTACCACACCCTGCCCATGCAAGTCCCTGAGAATCTCATCGACAAAGGATTGGAAGACGGCTGGAGCATTCATCAACCCATACGGCATGACGAGGTACTCATAGTGGCCTGATGTGGTACTAAACGCTGTTTTCCACTCGTCTCCTCCCCGAATACGCACCAGATTATACGCGCTCCTGAGGTCCAGTTTTGTGAAGAAACGCGCTCCGTGGAATGATTCCACCGCCGTAGCGATGAGAGGTAGCGGATAACTAAAACCCACTGTGATCGAATTGAGACCTCGATAATCAATGCACGGACGCAGACCTCCCTCCTTTTTCCTCACAAAAAAGAAACTCGAGGAGACGGGTGACATGGAGGGCCGAATGTACCCCTGTCTCAGAGCTTCCGTGACATATGTTTCCATAGCCACCGTTTCCTCCTGTGACAGCGGGTACACATGACTCCGGGGAAGTGCAGCGTTCTCCTGGAGGTTTATCACGCAATCCCACCGTCGATGAGGTGGTAATTTGGTCGCCCTCTTCTTACTAAAGGCGATAGCCAAATCGGCATATTCTGGGGGAATGCGCACGGTGGAAACCTGGTCTGGACTCTCCACCGTCGTGGCACCGATGGAAACTCCTATACACCTCTCTGAACACTCGTCTGACCACCCCTTAAGAGCCCCCTGTTTCCAGGAAATAAGGGGATTGTGAATAGCCAGCCAGGGAACCCCCAACACCACCGGAAACCCAGGTGAATCAATAAGGTAGAAACTGATCCTCTCCCTATGATTCCCCTGCGTTACCATGTCCAGCGGAATCGTGGCCTCCCTGACCAACCCTGACCCTAACGGTCGGCTATCTAAGGAGTGCACGGGGACAGGTGGGTCTATCTGTACTAACGGAATACCCAATTTACGGGCGAGTCCACGATCCATAAAACTCCCAGCTGCGCCTGAATCGACTAGCGCCTTATGCTGAAGAGAGGGGAAAAACGCAGGAAAAGAAATTAACAAAAACATGTGACCAACAGGGAGCTCTGGGTGAGTTTGGTGCTTACTCACCTGGGGTGGCCGAGGAGTGTTCCGCCGACCCTCTCGACTCCCAGAGGGACTCCTCCAACACCGGTCCGAAGTGTGTCCTCTCCGTCCACAATAGGAGCAGGAGGAGCCCCCTCTGATCCCCCTAGATGCAGCTCCTCCCAACTCCATCGGAGTGGGAGTGGGAGAGCTGGAAGGTGGAATTAACAGGACCCCTTCTGAACGCCCGCGGGCAGCTAGCAGGTTGTCCAATCGAATAGACATGTCTATTAGTTCATCCAGGGAGAGAGTTGTGTCCCTGCAAGCTAGCTCCCGGCGGACGTCCTCCCGGAGACTACACCGGTAATGGTCCATCAGGGCCCTGTCATTCCACCCAGCACCAGCAGCTAGGGTCCTAAACTCCAACGCGAATTCCTGTGCGCTCCTCGTCTCCTGTCTGAGGTGGAACAGTCGCTCACCCGCCGCTTTACCCTCTGGTGGATGATCGAACACAGCTCGGAAACGGCGGGTGAACTCCAGGTAGTTGTCCCGAGCCGAGTCTGGACTGTTCCAGACCGCGTTAGCCCAGTCCAGGGCCCTGCCCGTTAAACAGGAGACGAGGAGGCTCACACTCTCCTCACCCGAGGGAGCCGGATGCACGGTAGCCAGGTAGAGCTCTAGCTGGAGCAAAAATCCCTGGCAGCCAGCCGCCGCTCCATCGTACTCCCTCGGGGGGGAGAGACGCAGTGCGCCGGACCCAGAGGATGACATAGGTGGAGTAGGTGATGTCGGCAGTGGGGGGGCTGGGGTAGACGTCGGTAGGCCACTCCTCTCCCATCGTTCCATCCTCTCCATCATCTGGTCCATCGCGGTACCAATCCGATGGAGGACCGCTGTGTGGTGGTGAACGCGCTCCTCCATAGTGTGGAGAGGGGTGGTCGCTGCTCCTGCTGATTCCATTTGGTGGTGCGGGCTTCTGTTACGATCAATTAGGAGTGGTGGTGGGTGGAATCAGGCGCAGAGAGCAGGGTTCAGTCTTTCCTTCAAATGTATTCCCCAGTGCAACAAAACAGTCACGCCAACACACAGGGCGTATAATAGGTTGCCGGTCCAAACAACAGGACAAAATAGTCCGGAGAATAAATGTACAATTAACTCACACCATCAAACACTGAGTAACACAAACAAGCCCGCACAAATACCCAGCAGGCCTAGTGCCCTTAAATACCATACAAACAAACCTAATACAAAACAGGTGTACCCAATTACCCAATAACCAAAAACAAATGGCAGCTAATATGCCGGCGACGACGACCGCCGAGCACCGCCCGAACAGGAAGAGGCACCGTCTTCGGCAAGGTTCGTGACACCAACCTGTCATTTCGGTTTCATGCTCAAATGAATATTGATGGGCTTTAGTATGGATCCGATCTAAGCAGCATCTGTCACCCAGTTTTTAATTGACAGACTGCCGGGGATTGTAAAGACTTTGTTGTTGTGTTCACGTGGGTTCAGTATCCTGTGGAATTGAATAAGAAAAGGTGCAGTTAGCTACTGAATATTCTGAGTTAAGGGTCCTTGCTTGTCCAACCCCGTGAAGGAAGAATGAATAATCCATACCCTGTGGACACCCAAAGCAAGGTTGGACTGGCGCTATTAACTGGAAATAACCTAAACCTCCACACTATCACTTCCCTTTCCCCAAAAAAACAGCTCATCCTAGTGTAGAGTGAAATCCTACAATACTACAGATTACCAGGTAAGTCTTGTGTAGAGTGAAATCCTACAGATTACCAGGTAAGTCTTGTGTAGAGTGAAATCCTACAGATGACCAGGTAAGTCTTGTGTAGAGTGAAATCCTACAGATGACCAGGTAAGTCTTGTGTAGAGTGAAATCCTACAGATGACCAGGTAAGTCTTGTGTAGAGTGAAATCCTACAGATGACCAGGTAAGTCTTGTGTAGAGTGAAATCCTACAGATGACCAGGTAAGTCTTGTGTAGAGTGAAATCCTACAGATGACCAGGTAAGTCTTGTGTAGAGTGAAATCCTACAGATGACCAGGTAAGTCTTGTGTAGAGTGAAATCCTACAGATGACCAGGTAAGTCTTGTGTAGAGTGAAATCCTACAGATGACCAGGTAAGTCTTGTGTAGAGTGAAATCCTACAGATGACCAGGTAAGTCTTGTGTAGAGTGAAATCCTACAGATGACCAGGTAAGTCTTGTGTAGAGTGAAATCCTACAGATGACCAGGTAAGTCTTGTGTAGAGTGAAATCCTACAGATGACCAGGTAAGTCTTGTGTAGAGTGAAATCCTACAATACTACAGATGACCAGGTAAGTCTTGTGTAGAGTGAAATCCTACAGATGACCAGGTAAGTCTTGTGTAGAGTGAAATCCTACAGATGACCAGGTAAGTCTTGTGTAGAGTGAAATCCTACAATACTACAGATGACCAGGTAAGTCTTGTGTAGAGTTAAATCCTACAGTG